>NW_009260268.1:945265-1013901 GCF_000687185.1 Egretta garzetta | reverse complement strand
ACATATTTTCAGTTAGCCAAGAACCAAGTGTTACTAGAATGAGTGAGTGAAACTAAAACAGGAGAAAACTTCTGCCAAGCAGCCCATTCCCTGTAATCCTAGTCTTAGAAGGAGCCAAGAAACAAACAAAGTTTAAGAAGTAGAAAGCCAGTTTATTAAGTATGAAATCAATAATTTGTGAAAAATGAAAGCTGTCAATGATTTGACTACATTGACTTCTCTGAGTTAGGTACTTCTGTCTTTTGTTACTCACTCTTCTCTGTTGCTATGTTGTATTTTAGGCCTTTGTAAATCACATGAAAAGAAGCAAATTATTTCACTGGCTGTCTTCTAAAGAAACTAGGTAAAAAATTAGTAGTCTGCTGCCAGGAAAGAACTTGGTTCCCCACAAAAATCTAGTGAAAGACTAACTAGGAGACTCTATAATGGAAATATTTAAATTCCAGTATTAAAACATTTTAGTCACTAAGCAGGGGAGGAGTACACTTATGTATGACATGAGAAGTACAATTTGTTATCATGCAGCGAACCTTTTAATGGTTTTATTATTGGTATTTATTTGCTCATCTACAGAATACAGAATTTTGAAATTAAACTGAACAATTTTTTCAAAAACAGAAACTGTGTCTCAAAGGTCTTTTGGTAGTTGGGATGTACAAATATATTTTAGAAATGCACTAGGCACCTATTGCCCAATGTACAAAGGGACAAACTGAGATTGGGAGGCTAGTTCTGAGGCTTTCTAACTCCATATTCCTTCACTGTTCAATTTTGATTGTACATGTGAGCCGTTTCTTGGGAGTTAGGAAAAAGTGTTTTAGCTTTCAGTGGTGCAGGAATTCAATGAAACTTGGCTTCAGAATTCATGGGCTGGAGGGAACAATGTACTGAATGCTGATGCTCATCAGGGAGTCCGCTTCCTATTGGTTCCTGTAACCTTTAGCATCCTGTGACTCCTGTTCCTGTTCCTTCAAGTCCTCCAGTATCTCTAGCCTCTCCACTACTTCCTTGTGGTGCCTCCAATTCTGTATAGTTACTCGCATGAAATTTCAGTATCTCTACCTCCTTCCTCCCTCCTGCTCAGTTAGAAAAACAACAAACACACTCAGCAGTACAGAGCTGCATGTATACTGAGTAGCAGGAGCTACGTAGCCAAGCACAATACCACCAACTAGCCTCCCTCCGTTTTCTTTTTCTTCCCAGCAATTCAGTGATGAGGTCTGTATTCTTGACCAGCCATTGCGCTTCACAAAATATGTAGCACAATGAGACCACTTCCTCTCTGAAAAAATATGTGGACATTGACCAGTTAGTTAAAAAGGTATTGGACGGACAATGCAACTGTATAACCTTCATTTTCTTTGGAATCAAGGCAAGAATAGGAATGCTGTCATCTAGTACTGTTGGTTGGGAACCTTTACTTCATAGCACAAGAGTTCCAGCACTGGAGAGAGAACAGAAAATCATGCTAAGGTGCTGACAGATTCCTAGATGTATGCCTACACTTAAGAAATTGTATTCTCTAGCCTGTGAGTTTCATAAATACTGGTAGTCATTTGAGGAACAGATGAGATTCAGGAACACTGGCTATGTATGCCCACATTATAGTCATCAGGTGGTTCATTTGGCTCTTAATCATATTTCCTTCCATTTTATTCCATACTGTTAATGCTTTGAAATAGCTGTTCTAATCCCTCAGTTTCACATTACAGTCTTTTTTCCCCTTTCTATTCCCACTTTAATATCCTGGGTTGTTTTTTTGCTTCAGTCATTGTATTTACTATTTCTATCCCAGCTCTTCCTCTAATTTCTTTTAACAGTCAGTACTGTCTCTGTCACCGCCTCTTAGTCACATCTACGTGCTTGAGCTCGTTCTTCAATTTGTATTCCTACTTTCTTACTTCCTTGTTATGGTCAGCTTGCCTAGCTAGCCTCAAATTTCTACCCTGTTCACTGATTCTTTGTCGAATAGATTTCCCTTTACTGTTCCCTTCACATCTTTAAGCAACCGTTTTTCATACAATTCAGATCTTTTCTCCCAGTCTGTAAACAACTTAAAAGAAGATCTTTTAATGGGTTGAGGTTTTGGTTACCTTAAAAAATGTACAGAGCTTTTGTTCCTGCCTGTAGAATATGTCAGAGTAATCAAAAAAACTTTACAAGTTAATGTAACCTTTTAAATTTTTCAGTAAAGAAAGAAATGTAACATATGTCATGCTGATAACACACATCATGGATTGGGGCAAAGACTTCAATGGAGAACCTAGACATCCTCCCCCGGAAACCTAATTCACATAGTCTGCTCTCTTCCTGACCTGACAGTATACCTTTCGTCCTGTTAAATACTAGTGGTCCCATGCCACTGGAGAAATTTACAATATGACAAAATTATTACAGTAAAATTCACTTATTTATTGCCAACACTGAAAGATGGTTTAGAGGTCAAAGAATGCCATTAACATTGAACTTATGTAGCTGATGCTTTCAGTGCTCCCCAACTCAAGTCAGTTCTCCAGAAATTAACTAAATTCCACACAGCAAATATTTATAAAGTGGTACAGTGCAAAGTCTCAGATGCTATATTGTTAGTAGTTCATAGCATAGTGAAATGGATTTTATGTGCTGGTATCATATAAAACTTAAAATAAGACAATTTTACAATTCATATATGAACAACTGCCAGGAATAGGCTTTTATACATTGCCATCAAAAGAAAATATTTTCATATTCAGCATAAGATTCATAAGTACGCTGACTGTAATAATTTAATATTATCATAGACTGGTAGACAGCCTAGGGAGGAATAATACTGTGATGATTATGGTCAGGCCATTTATTAAAGTACTGGTGGTGTTCAGTAACACCCTTCCAATAAAATCACTTAATAGAAATCAAACACATAAACTATTACTCTGGCCCACGACTTCTTCCCCAGAGGACCTATCAATGCAACAGGGATGCTCCATCAACAATGAATTTTAGTATTTATATGTGATTATCAGGAAACCATAAGATCCTCAATATTTATGAGAAACGATCTCTTTCTACAGGGATTCCTTCCTTCCCCCTACAGGGATTCCTTCCACACACAAGTAAGTGAATGAATAATTTGTCTCTCTATGCATTCTGAAATCAACTTGAGTAAAACAGAATTCAAAATTAGCATCAAAGTGGTTCTGTAATTTCTCTTCCTCTCATACTGAAGTGTACAAAACCATCAAAAAAGATGCATTCTACCAGTAAAGAAAAGTACTGAAAGAAAAATGATCCTGAAATCCAGTTATTGGGGGTACTGAGGCGGTACTTGGCGCTGGTTTGTTATTGCCTAGGCAAGTGCTCTGACCATTACCTTGTTAACTAAAATTTCCTTCTGTGATCAATTTATACCATAAAAAATGCACAACTACATTTTCATCGGAGCCAGGTCAGGCATCCCCAGAAACTCCACCTTCTCACTGTGCCCCAGATGGGCTCAAGTGGAATAAAAGTGTCTAGATGTTCAGTCAGTATGGTATTTTAGACTACATTTTTGAATGTAAATTTTTGATGCCAAAATCCTTTTTGAGATACAGCCCCTGAACTATTGTTACACATGATTGAAATCAAGCACAACTGGCAATCAAACAGCTAAATAAATTGCAGTCCTAATCTAAAGTGACCAGACTGAATGACTAGGAAGCTTGCCTGCAGATTTTTCTTGATAGAGACTTCTGAAGGGTTCTTTCACTTATGCTACATGCTTTTTGTTGTTCATTACTGAATTAAAGCCGCCAGTAAATGTTTCTTTAGCTCTTCAGTTGGTCTTTAAAGTTCAAATTATTTTGTGTTGTAGTTCATTTTATTTCACTGTTTTCATCACATGGCAAGTTAAAATTCATCAACAATCTGCCTAGTTTCTCTCAAACAGTGACTAAAAGTATCATTGTATTTACTAGATGTATTTGTCTGAAGAACACTATATTCATGTATACAATATTCATAAGAATATTGAAAAGCATCTTGTACAGAATCATGAAGAAAAATTATATTCTTCAGTTGGTTACAACATCCACACATTTCTTGATTCTTCACAAATGATATGCAACAAACCCACAAAGGTGCTTCTAATTATTGATATCTGCTAAAAATCTAGCCAAGTATGCGTATAATAGTACCATTTTCTACAGAATACATGGGGATGAGTAGCACTTGGATCTGTTGAATTACAGCAAAAAACAATTTACCTCAAACTAGTCCCATTTCCTTCTAACCAAATTCTTGTTGTGTTGATAGTTTCTGTAAATGCCACCTAAACATAGGCTATATCATAATGTTAGATTTTCATGGTCTTGCATAGTTCCATAACATATGCTTCCATTCCCCACTCTAAATTTGTTAATGCCCTTCACAATGCCTTATTGCCCAAAGAATTTAGGCTGTAAGTATTGAAGTTCTTTGGTAAGTTTTTGATTACTTTCATTGCTTTGTTTATCCTGCATGTAGGCATAAGCAATTATTTCCAAAAAAGATTTAATTATTTTAGATGCATGCATTTCTTTGGTACCAACCTGAGAGACTTTCATGGGGCATGAGTCCAGCCTGTTGGGAGGTGGTTCAACTGATGTCCAGAAACCAAAACAATTGCAGTCAGCCTCAAATCCTGGAAAAAATCCTGGATCATTCAGTAATCTTCCGCATCTATTACAAACTTATTGTAGCTGTAGTAGACATGAGCATCTGATCAGAAACTATGAGAGTGAAAGGTGAATAACAAAATATTACCAAAATGAAAACAACTAGAAAGTTTTCACTTTTTGTCCCTCTCTAGTCATTGGAGTTTAGAAAGGATCTTTAATAAGCCACATATTCTTGATATATTATACAAGTTTGGTTCAGGTTTCCTTTCTGTGATTTTCTATGTGAGTAGAGTATGTCTGTGTAGGAAATACCACCCTAATGATAATCAATTTAAAGGGCAAAATAGTAATGGTTTTTAAATTACCAGGTATAGTACATTTGGTCAATAGAAAAGCAATAGCAGCAGTGATACAGCTAGAAGAAGGAAAATATTTAACGTCACAGGAGTCTTTTCTTAGGCTTTTGAAGGTGGTAGCTAGGAAGAAGAGTTTTGTTGCTTTTTCTTTTTTTAATTGGCACAATGTACAATAGCAATTATAATCCATGAAAATCAGTGAAGCTATACTCCTGCAATACATTTCGACATTCACTGGGGTTATCAATAACATCAAAACAATTTTTTACCTATTTTTATCGCTTTGGGAAACATAGGGCATTAGACTGGTTATCACAGTAAACTCTGAATCCTTCCAGCTGACTACTTTGCAGCTTGTAGCATAGTCTAGAAGTATTTAAATTAGTTTAAGGGTGGAAAGCTGAGATTTCAGTTGTTACCTGGGGTTTTGAGTTTGGGGTTTTTTTTTGCTTTAAATGCTTTTCATCCTTTTTCAAAAGAGGGTATCAGGATCCTGAGTACACTAATAGGCCTCAGTGGTCGTGGCAAGCTGCACCCCAAATCCTGGCCCACTGGCAGAGGAGGACCATTTTAGCTCAGCCCCGAGCCTGTACTCCCTGCTTACTGTAAGGGAACTCATGGGCTGGGGGCTCCCCATGGGGGTGGCAGGGCAGGGCCAGGCAGCCAAGGCCCACCTCACTGCCCTGGCCACGGAGCAGGACAGCCAGGGGGCAGCTGCAAGCAGCCCCAGTCCTGGACATCAGGCACCTTCCTGGGGATGTGGGCCCAGCTTGGCAGGGACCGTGGCCAAGCAGGGCAGGGCTGTGGGGAGCAGGGGGCTTGCCCTGCTGCAGCATCATTGGGGCAGGGACTGATGGCCCTGGAGGGGGCGAGGCAGGGACAGCAGGGCTTAGTGGTGCCCTCAGGGCCATGGTAGCAAGTTGGGAAAGAGAGAGGTGGTCACATGCATCCAAATTTACTGGTAATTTTCAGCATCTCTCACTTAGGCTTCAATGAAAGGCATTATCTGAAGCTCCATGATGGCTCCTCATCTTTTCACTTTCTTGTGCTCTTTTATGATGCGTCTAGTGACAGATACTGGATTTATGACTCCCAGTGAGAGCTGGACTTACTACACCCATTTCTTTTAATGGTATTATAAATATTTTTTCTTTGATTATATTTGGGATTCCTACTCATGGATGCCTTCCTAGATCTTACTCAAACTGGTTTTCAGTGAACCTAAAGTGTGAATTTACTCTTTTAGTCACTGGTCTTAATCAGGGAAGGGTGGAGTGTTTTTATTTATTGTGCTTATTATGACTAACAGACTGACAGTTGCCACATATTTGCTAGTCATACATTTATCTCCTTTTTTTGCTAGCTATTTAAGAAGTTTTGCCTGAAAGAGACTCCAAAGTTTTAGTAGCAAAGCTTAGGTTCTTTCTGATTTTTCAAAGCTTGTGGGTATACTAAAAGAGTTGATATAGTAATGTAACTACAGGTGGTAACAAAAATGCAGAGTTATAGCCTGGATTAAATTGTATTTTGTGTTTTGTATTTCAACTTAAACTCATTGAGGTAATTTCTGTATGTTCACAGATTGACATTTGTTGAACAAACAGTTATATATCATTGTCTCTGGCACCAAGTTTAATAGAGCTGGACTGGCACCAAAAACCATGACCTATGCTGCTTTTCAAAATAAACTTTAGTCTTCCAGTAGATCCTTGCTAGTTTTTCTCTAAGTTTCCACCAGTGTCAGGATGAATTAGTCAATATGTGATAGTCTGAATCCCACATAGGCTTCAAAACCAGGTCAAAAGTAAGCGGGCTCAGGCACAGCTGTATGTTGAGCTGCAATAGCTACACTGCTAGTCACACTCCAGCTAATCAGCTGGGAGATAGCACAGGTACTCCCATAGAAGTCATCTGTGCAAGCAGACTCTGTAATATGAGTTGGCTTGCATCAGTTAAGTAATAACTGCTATAACCATACAATAAAAGCAGATTCAATTGTCTCCATTTTCAGCACTGTAAAAGAATTCAGAATAATTCTGTTGCCCTTCTATTCAACTTTTGTGGAATATAAACATTGTGCAATCAGTTACTCCATAGCAGTGTGCTTAACATTCCTGTACTGAATTTAGGTAATATGACCCAGGAGGCTGGGGGAGGCAGAGACACACACAGAGCTCCCTTTTCCCTGGTAGCTCAAGCATTCTGACTGAGGCTGGCTTTAAGCTTTTCTGATGGATTTCCTCCCACCATAAATACTACTTGTCTGTTCAGATTTAATAGATCTAATTTAGTGTCATTTTTCATAAAATATTCACACGTTGTTGTTCAAGAATCTGATTCCTGTAAAACTCTGAACAGATTGTCTACTATCTTTAGGACTTTTCAATCTAGCTCAGTACTAAAGAGAAAATGTAAGCTTATCTACTGGAGTTGCTATGATACCAGTTCAAGCGTTCATCTCTTAGCTTTATTATATCTTCTGTAATTTCTCAAGTACCAGGAGTCAGAATTCTGACTTCTATATTGTTGGACAGATGATTTGGGTCTGCTGATAGGTTTAAAATTCTATCCTATGTTCAAAAGTTTATCATCCCGTTTCAGTAACTTTATTTTAAAAATCTGTTCTTTGTAAACCATTGGAGGACTATTCCTGAGGAAATATTATTTTTAAATAATGTCTTAGTATGCAAAATTCAAACAATGAATACATGGTTTCTTTAGTTGTAACTTCATGGTTCAACAATGAAAGGTTGTTATATTGTTTTTTATATTAATTCTTAAGTGTTTTAAATGAAAGAATCATAAAATCATTTAGGTTGGAAAAGACCTTTAAGATCATTGAGTCCCACCATAAACCTAACACTGCCAAGTCCACCACTAAACCATGTCCCTAAGTGCCACATCTACATGTCTTTTAAATACCTCCAGGGATGGTGACTCGACCACTTCCCTCGGTAGCCCGTTCCAGTGCCTAATAACCCTTTAAATGAAGAATTTTTTCCTAATATCTAATGTAAACCTCCTCTGGTGCAGCTTGAAGCTGTTTCCTCTCGTTCTATCACTTGTTACTTGGGAGAAGAGACCAACACCCACCTCGCTACAACCTCCTTTCAGGTAGTTGTAGAGGGCGATAAGGTCTCCCCTATGGCCTCCTCTTCTCCAGGCTAAACAACCCCAGTTTCCTCAGCTGCTCCTCATAAGACTTGTGCTCCCAACCTCTCACCAGCTTTGTTGCCCTTCTCTGGACACGGTCCAGTGCCTCAATGACCTTCTTGTAGTGAGGGGCCCAAAATTGAACACACTCTTCAAGGTGCAGCCTCACCAGTGCCGAGTACAGGGGAAGGATGACTTCCCTGGTCCTGGTGGTCACACTATTCCTGATACAAGCCATGATGCCATTGGCCTTCTTGGCCACCTGTGTACATTGCTGGCTTATATTCAGTTAGCTGTCAACCAGTACCCCCAGATCCTCTCTGCCAAACAGCTTTCCAGCCACTCTGCCCCAAGCCTATAGTGTTGCATGGGGTTATTGTGACCCAAGTGCAGGGCCCAGCACTTATACTTGTTGAACCTCATACAACTGGCCACAGCCCATTGACCCAGGTCCCTCTGTGGAGCCTTCCTATCCTCAAGCAGATCAATACTTCCACCCAGCTTAGTATCATCTGCATACTTGCTGAGGGTGCACTCAATCCCCTCATCCAGGTTGTTGATAAAAATGTTAAACAGAACTGGCCCTGGCACTGAGCCCTGGGGAGCACCACTTGTGAACAGCCTCCAACTGGATTTAACTCCATTCACCACCACCCTTTGGGCCCTATTCTGTCTCAGCTGACAGAACTCTTCATAAAGCAGAAATTCTGTTTGATAAACTATTAAAAAAGGAACAGTAGAGTGAGATGGAAGAGAGACCTGGAAATGGTCTTTAAAAGGAAATCCTAAAAAAAACCAAACTTAGAAATAAAGATATCTTGTCTAATTTAGAAAAAAATATGTGGTCTTTAAAGACAATATGACTCAGCTGCTGTAATATATATTATAATGATCTGAAAGTCTTAACCTTCATAACTTAGAAAAACCTTTAATATTCTGTTAGTAAATAACAAATATGAGAATAAAGTTTTAATGTGTATGTATAAGCTGTATGATTTTTATGTCTATTTTAGAAGTTTCTGAAACAATCCTTGCTCATATTCTCCAAGAGCATTTGTATAACTGGACAAACCCTATGGAGTAGGTTTCACAGAAAGGACCTATGATACTTATGAAATACAGATAAGTTTTAACGAACCCCTGCAAATACTTCTGCTGTCTACTATTTAGAGAGTTTACTACCACATGGTCTTGGCCAGCGTGCAACATGGGATGCCCAATAATAACTCATTTAGTTCTCTAGTCTCTGAATATCAAAGGACTTAAGAGTTCGTCTGGCACAATTGTCTAGAAACTGTTATAAAGCCTTTTGGTAGGTGCTGTTGTGGAGCTGATGTTGGCAGGCCCTGGTCCTCATGGGGGACTTTAACTGCCCCAATATCTGCTGGAGGGACAACACAGCAGGGCAAAGCGATCCAGAAGATTTCTGGAGAGCATCAATGACAACTTTCTGACACATGTGACAGAAGTGCCAACAAGGAGAGCTGCTCTGCTGGACCTCATACTTACAAACAAGGAAGGGCTTGTTGGGGATGTGAAAGCTGAAGGCAGTGTTTGCTGCACCAACCATGTTATGGTGGGGTTCAGGATCCTGAGAGGAGGGAGCAGGGCCTCTGCAGGGATCTGCTTGAAAGTGTCCCATTGGACATGGCCCTGAAGGGAAGAGAGAGCCAAGAAATCTGGTCGATATTCAAGGATCACCTCCTGCAAGATCAACAGTTGTCTATCCCAACAAGCAGGAAGTCAGGCAGAAATTCCAGGAGGCTTGCATGGATGAACAAGGAGTTCCTGGAAAATTCAAACAAAAAAGAAAGTATAGAGACAGTGGAACCATGGACAGGTAATCTGGGAGGAATATAGAGACAGACATTGAGCACTGCAGAAATTAGGTTAGGAAAGCCAAAGTCCACCTGAAGCTGAGTCTGGCGAGGTATGTCAAGGGCAATGAGAAGGGCTTCTGTAGGTACCAAAATAGCAAAAGGAAGACTAGGGAAAACATAGGCTTGCTGTGGACTGGAGCCATGGCTCTGGTGACACAGGGCATGGAAAAGGCTGATCTACTGCATGCCCTATTCACCTCATTCTTTACTAGTAAGACCGGTCTTCAGAAATCCAAGGCCCTGGAGATCAGGAGGGAAAGTCTGGAGCAAGGAAGAATTAACCTTGGTTGAAGAGGATCAGGTTAGAGAATACTTCAGCAACCTGGACATAAACAAATCTGGTCTGTGATGGGATGTAACCACAAGTGCTTGATTATGATGACTGGGAGAGCTTTCCTCGCCCAGAGAGTGGAGGAAAGTAACTGTCACTCATCTTCAAAAAGGGCAAGAAGTAGGAAATGGGGAACTACAGGCTGGTCATCCTCACCTTGAAAACTGAGAAGATGGTGGAACAACTAATCCTGAAAACCATTTCCAAGGCCATGAAGGACAAGAAGGTGATTTGGAGTAGTCATCATGGATTCACAAAAGGAAGTCATGCTTGATCAGCCTGATAACCTTCTATGATGAAACAACTGGTTTGGTAGATGAGGGGAGAGAGTGGATATTGTCTACCTTGACTTTTGTAAGGCTCTTGATACTGTCTCTGATAAGACCCTCATAGAGACATTGATAAAGTATGAACTGGATGAGCGGACAGTGAGGTGGACTGAAAACTGGCTGAAAGGCTGAGCTCAGAGGGTTGTGATCAGTGATATAAAGTCTAGTTGGAGCTAGTAACTTGCAGTGTATGCCTGGGGTCAATACAGGGTCCAATACTCTTCAACATCTTCATTAATGATCTGGACAATTGGACAGAGTGTACTCTTAGCAAGTTTGCAGATGATACAAAACTGGGAGGAGTGACTGAAGCACCAGCAGGTTGTGCTGGCATCTAGAGTGACCTTGAGCTCATGCAAAGAAGTATGAAGACATGCACCTGGGGAGGAACAATCCAATGTACTAATACATGTTGAGGGCTGACCATCTGGCTGCATTAGGAATAGAGTTGACAGCAGAATGAAGAAGGTGATCCTTCCCCTCTACTCAGCCTTGGGAAGGCCACATGTGGCATACTGTAACCAGTTCTGGGCTCCCCAGTACAGGAGAAACATGGACATATGGAGAGAGTCCAGTGAAAGGCCACTAAGTAGGGGCATCTCTTCTATGAGAAAAGGCTGAGAGAGCTAGGACTGTTCAGCCTGGAGAAGGGGAGGCTCGGGGGGATCTCATCAATGTATATAAATGCCTGAAGGGAGAGTGTGAAGAAGATGGAGCCAGTCACTTTTCAGTAGTTCCCAGTGACAGGACAAGAGGTGACAGACACAAACTGGAACACAGGAGGTTTTGTCTGAATACCAGGAAACATGTTTTACTGTGAGGGTAACTGAGCTCTGGCACAGGTTGCCCAGAAGGGTTGTGGAGTCTTCTTCCTTGGAGATATTCAGAAGCCGTCTAGACGTGGTCCTGGGCAACCAGCTCTAGGTCACCCTGCTTGAGCAGGTTTGGATGAGGTGACCTCCAAAGGTCCTTTCTGACACCAACCATTCTATGATTCTGTGAATCATCAACCCAGATGTATAGCATTTCCACTAGACTGTAAGGTGAGCTGCCTGGGGTTCACTGAACCATGTTATTTTTTATAAACCATATTCAGCTTTAATGAACTGGCATTTTCCAGTCGAACTTAGAAAACTTCCAGCCACATTTGCTGATGAACTAAGATTTGAGGAAGCCTTGCGTCAGTGATGCCATGAAAATTGTTTCTTAGGCTATTCTAAATATACAGTGTAGACTGCTGAAATCTTAGCGGTTTGCAAGGCAGGGATACAGATATAAGATACAGATGAACAAGTAAGCAAGATGTAGGAAACTTGACAAGTATCTGATAGTCTAACACAAAGTTTTATCAGAAACAATTCTGGTATCCACTGATTTTTGGAAAAAAAGTTCCAGTATTTCACAGATTCCTTTAATTTTATATAATGAAAACACTGCATAGTCCCAGGACTATGTGGTTGCGGCTGAGTGCCTTTCATGAACTGGAAACCTCTCCTCAGTACTTCTTTTCTTCAGAAATAACCTCCCAGATTTAGACATATTACTACTAAAGTAATCACATCTTGTTCACATCCTGTAAATTTGTAGAAAAATTCTTGTCAAATTTTTTAGTATACCAAAACAACTAGAAGTTTTCTTCTATGTTGGAAAATGAGAGCACAGTAACATTCTCTGGGTAACATGTAACCAAGTGAAACAACAGCTGGGCAAAGTGGAAAGCTATGGCTTCCTGTTGAATGGAAAGAATTTAAATCAGAATTTGTAACGTATAGTGCAGCATTGGACAAGGTCATAGGAATGAGAGAAAGCCAAGTACAAGCCAAAATATGTATATTTTCACATATTTCTGGAAGACGATATTCCAGTTTTACAACTTTCCTATAGGAAATTATTTCCTCCAGTCCAAGATGACCCATATGCATATGGTTCAGTGCTAGAGGAAGCCTGCCAAAGGTCACTACAGATGAAAAAAATAGGGAATACAATTCTTGCTACAACTTCAGATGGCAGAAACAGAAAGAGAGTCTTAGTAGCAGCCAGGAACAAAGAGACATAACGCTGGAAGAAAACAACATTCCATAATTCTCCTGAATCTTGGTCCAGTCATACTATGATGCAAAAAAGATTACAATAGTAATGACAACCTTCCAAATACAGATAATTGTCACTGCATGTTCTGTCCTACAAAAAATACTATAAAATATATTATAAGTGAAATTTTGAGGCAGATTCAAAATGTATGAAAAGCTGTATACATGTATTTATTTATTTATATTAATAATTCATGTGTATTGAGGGGTTAAGATACAGAAATCAGGTAGATGCCTAGAAACATCACATTTTAGCTTGTTTGAAAAGTAGATTTTTTCGGGTTCATAGAAATTTACTCTGAAACAATAAATACTATATTTATGGTGAAAGAGCAGCTTCTCCTGATAATCAGCTGCAGTCATACATTTTTTAACTGTATCTTTAATGATTTTCTGTATCTTCTTAAAAGTGATGTAAGATATAAAACATCCTCTTTTTTATCAATAGTTTGTCAAAAGAACTTAATTTTTTATTAATAACCATTTTCTTTCCTTTGAAATCTTTTCAACTTTTAGAAGGATAAATCACAACCAGTTTAGTTTCTCTGAGAATACTTTATGAAAATACTGAGATTTGAGTCTGTGTCCAGGAAAAATGTTCTTATTTTTATGTAGAGATTATAAGCTTTAGTATAGCATGATAGTTTCTGGGCAACTGAGAAAAATCATAATGATTTTAAATCAGCATTGTGAGTTATCTGAAGCAGCACTGTATTTACTTTATATATTGGCACAAGCTATGTTATTTTATTTTTTGGCCATTCTATTTGACTTGTCAAAACCAGATATATTTATTTTCTTTATTACCACCCTACATTGTAACCTCTCATGGGACAGAGTAAAGTAAATTAATTTCCTCCAGTGGCCAGGTTGTATATCTTATTTATCATTTGTTGAAGTGAAGCTGTACTTCTGGATTAGGCAATTTAGGATCTCCATGTGAGACAAAGGAGTAGCTCACATCATAAGCATTATATAAGCGCTGACCTAGTAAATTATTTGAGCTTCAATAAACTTCAACCATGTTAGTAACTTTTAGAATTCCACTGAGAAAATTTGTGTATTTGAATATAAGGGCAACATGGACCATGGCCATAAATCTAACTGGTTTCATACACTAGTAAATTATTATGCTGTTGTACATACAGTTACATTTTTCATAATAAATATGATAAAGAAATTAAAATTGTATTTCTTGTAACTTCCACTCATACTCCGTAACTGAAGGTAAGTGATTCATACTCTAGCATAAGCAGTTTGCAACCCTCCTTTTCATTCTAGAAGATGGCAACACAATATCATAAAAGCAGCAATGTAATGTAGATAGTTCTGTGGTGTCATTATGGATTGTGATAGCTATATAAAGCAAAAATCAGGAAATTTCCTTTCTATATGTTGGGGTAAAAAGCAAATATAATAACAAACACAAAGCAAACAAATAATAAAGTAAAACCAAGAAAGATAGCTGATAATGAAAAAACACGTTTAATTCCAATATAACATTTATGTGATATGTTTGACAGTTGTTAGTAGTTTCTCCCTTTTAATAAATATTAATATTCTAAATATTCTCAAAAAGAAGCTACTGAGTTAGCTTGACAGAAATCTTAACAAAAAAAAAAAAGCATAGAAAATTACCTGATTCAGTTTTATAATACTTATTTTTTTGCAAATTGCATTCATGTGGTCAAAAATCAAAAATGTTCTTGCCATGATAATGAATTTCATATAAATTGTCAAAATCCTCTTCACTCTTATTATCATAAACTTGATAAAACGTCAAGAAAATTAACTAAAAAGAAAAATTCTTTTAACCTGGTAAAGCTAGAAGATCTTAATTTTTTTTAGATACTTTCTAAAATGGCAGGGTTTATACCAGTTCAAACATCAGTTAGGTACTGTCATTTATAGAAAAAAAATTGTGTCCTGAACTGATATTAAAAAAAAAGACTTCCTAGGTCTCCTAAAGAAACTAGCACCATCCTTATTATTCTGGTGTAAATTCAACATTGACTTTTACCTACTCTTCCTAGTCCAGTGTTGTAATATTGAACATACTGTAATAATAAAAATAAATACTACATTTGAAGTTGTTTTCTATAAATTATAAGCCTTACTTATCCAATCTTTTGGTGAGTTTAAGTCTTACTGGGAACCCCTTCAGTCTATTTGGCAATCTTTCTATTAGCTTACACAGGCAGTGTAAAACACTGGTTCCTTAAGTAGATGCGTAAGTGGACTAAAGTGGTTTGAGGTCTGGTGGCTTGAGTTGTAACAATTTTTTCCTTACTGAGACAGTCATAGTGTCACTTGACATGGAACAAAAAAGAAAAAAAACTTCTGACAGTCTGGTTGTCATAGCAAATTGCCACATTTTGTATTGTGTTTACCTGCTTGACCTCAAATTTGTTGCCTTTGCAGTCAAGGAGCACACTGCAACCACTACCAACCAGTATTTGGCGGTTTTCAATGTTACATTTTAGAGGGAAAGTGCCTAAAATATAAAGGGGTTTGTTCCTCTATAATGTGATCATTACTACTTTGTGAGGCACCTAGTTCTCTTAGGGATCTTCAGTGAAATAGACTAGACTAGAAAATTTCAGTTGGAGGGGACCTACAACAATTATCTAGTCCAACTGCCTGACCAAGTCAGGGCTGCCCAAAGGTTAAAACATGGTATTAAGGGCATTGTCCAAATGCCTTTGGTAGATTCCTAGCTCCTTAACTTTGAGCTTTTGAAACACCAACTCTATCTATGTTTGTAGACACTTCAAATCATCTAATAATTTGGAATCCTCAAGCTTTTAAGTGAGCGTCCTGCTTTTCTTCTTATCATAGTAATATAAAGCTAGATGCATGTCTGAGTAAATACATGTAATTAATGATGATCACTCAATAAAGCTGAATAGGAAAAGTTCCCATGTATTTCAGTGATGGCAATAATAAGCTTAGCTTTTTATTGTCCTTGGGTTTTGCACAATTTGGATGCAACTGGACTTCAATGACAGATGTTCTGAAATAGTGTGTAGTAGCTGAGAGCAATATAAGTAGAACTTTTAATTTTATATTCCTAAGGTGCTCCTTATTAGGTCATTTACATTAGAATACATCATCTTCCCATTTTCAGAAATCAATTTCTTAATAAAGGAAAAACTTGAGTGCAGTGTATGTAAGAAATTACCATCCTGACCATTTATGTCATGTGCTCACGTAGTATGCTGCTACAGTGTGGAAATTTGCATGGAAAAATTTATATAATGTACTTTGCCCTAATGATAATTTGATGGATCCAGATTTTATTATATTTTTTAATGTGGCTTTGTGACCCATGAGATTTTCTATTTCAACTCTAGAATTTGTTTTCATATGTAGGTTTCATAAACAATCCTGTCATTTATATGTTGTATGATCTAATTTTTATTACTTATGTAGCATTTTAATTGCCCTACATAATTCCTGATCAAAAATATCTTCTCAGAATAGCTGCTAAAATGGATAAAGGAATATTGTTAATAATGTTTGTATGAGTGAGATCAGAGGAAAGTAAAATAGACCTTTTATGAAACCTATATAAATAATTTATTAACATTGGGAAAAATGTGCTTTAATTGTCAAACTCTATTAAAAATATGGGCAATATTTTTTAAATATGATTGATCTTTGAACCATTCCTCAGACTGGATATGTCTGGGTGTTTTATAGTGGATTTGATGTTGGTCTGGAAGAGGCTGTGTAATCTCAAAGTTTATCTGTTTGTGTCAGGAACAGTATTAATAGCTGGTATTGCTTTTCTCACATTCAACTTCAGGCTATATTAGACAAATAGAAAATATATTTTAAAATTTTATAAAAATAATTATAGTTTAAGCTAAATTTAATTTTTTTGATCTTGGAAAGAAAACCTGACTGCAAATGGCAGTTGATTTTAGAATTTCCATACCGCAACTTACACTACTAAATCATACACACTTTTCTGATCATTAAAAGTCAGTATGGCATAGCTAAGTCCAGTAAATTATTCAAGCATAATGAAAATAAAATATACAATATAATTATGTTTAATAATGTACTTTGAAATTAATTCTGAATGAGATGGAGGAAGAAGAAGAAAATGGCAATCAGATCTTTGTCTAATAGAGATTAGTGTAGCTCAGATTACTTCAATGTTTTTTCACTGATTTATACCAGCTGAAGTGCTGGCCTGCTCACGGAGTTTTCAAAATCATAGCTGGTTTATTCAAACCATTTATTTTTCCTCATTCATTCAATTTTAGCTCTGTTGTGTTTACACTATTCTGAAATTCAGTGTAGTTTTTTCAAATTTTAGTTTTTGATTTAGATTTCACACCAAATAAATGCAAAATCCATTATAGCGAGGAAAACCCTCACAATAAATACTATAAAATTGGTTCATCATGGTGAAATTTACACTATGTCATAAGTGCTCATCTAAAACTTAGGTATTGTTTCACGAACAATGTGCCAAAAGAACATATATGGGCAATCTCATTAGAGATCCTATAACTTTTGTTGTTTACAATGCATATATGACATTCTGTAATGTCCCAGCGGCTATAGGAGATAAGAAATCATTTAGTATTTTTACTCAAAATCATGTAAAACAAAAATCAGTTTCTGAACTTTGTGGTTTTTATATACATATATATTTGTATTTATAATATATATTATTAATTGGATTTTTAGAAACCAGTGGGAGGTCTGCCATTACCTTGAGTGATGCCATAATTTCACCCCAGTGTCAAAGACTTATCAGAATGCCTGAAAATACATCTCTGTGCCAGAATAAAATGCCGTGGAGGATTTCATGTGTTTAAAATATTTATGCAGTTTGTTCAAGAATGATTAAGTGACTATGCTAAATAAATACTATTTATGTATGTATGACAAGGTAATCTTGTTCATACCTTCAGACTAATGAAAGCCAAGTTAAAAATACATAAAGCAATTATATACACAGTGTAAAGAGATTTGAGGGTCATTGGCATCTATTTGAAAATAGTCCAGTAGCCCTGAAATATCAGTTCCTAGGCCAAATTTTTTCATTAACCTTCTTGTTCCCTAGTATACAGTTTACCTTTTTTACTCCTTTCCTGTGGCTAAAAATGATGTCAGCCTCATCACATTATTAAGCAAGAAGGTTTTTTGTCATGTTCTAGATGAGTTTCATTGATGTTGGTAGTATCTTTTAAGTCACCCTCCTATTCAAATCTCTTACAGAGTATCCTCTTCTTATTCATTTTCTACTGCTAAGTATTGATTTAAAAATATATAGGATTAATTGAACTGGTATAATTTTAATACACAGTGACAGAGTAGAAAATGGAAAAAAGCCATAGAGCAAAAGAAAAGGAGGTAGAAAAAGAAAGGACAAAAGAGTGCTCAAATGGCAGCAAGTAGATCACTGCAAGGACACATTTACAGAGATGTAGGAAAAAAGACAATGAAAGAATTAAAAAAAGACTGTGAAAGGACCTAGAAGATAGAGAATGTGAAGACAAGATCAGCTGAAAACACCTAGTGAAGACAGGCTCAAGTATGAAAAGATTATGTAGAAATGATCCAGTTTTGAAGATTAAGCAAAAGTTGAGAGAAAAAGGAAACTGAACATTTTAGACAGAAAAGCATTTTGGAAGTTGAATACATGAAGGAAATGAAAAGAAAAAGGCATCAAAACTTGAGGGTTTATAATTCCACAGGCATCAGCTTCTGGGACATTGTACTTAAAATTTATATGGAATGGAGAGTAGCAAGTAAGCAAAAATGAATCTACTGCAAAGAGTTTTGGTAAGCTTTGAAATTATGAAGAGCAGTGAAAAGGCAGATGAAATTCAATATAGTTAAATGTAAATCAGTACACATTAAAAAAAAAAGATTGATATCCACTGGCAGGAAAAAAAATCTTGAAGCTATGAGTGAGAATTGTTTGGAAACATCAAGTCAGATCCCAAGAGCAATCACAAAAACATAATCAAAAGTTAGAAAATAAGTAGAAGGTAGATAACTTACTATGGATTCCAATACAAGATCGAGGAATATTGATGGAATTACCAGGCAGTAGCAGCGCACTTTTTCACATATCATTTGAGAAGTCAAAAGTTTGTGGAGGTTCAAAAAGCAGAGAGACACATTAATAAAAGAATATTAACTGCATAGGAAATCTGACATATTAGGTTTGACCCAGTTCTAGTTCTATGGTGAGGTCTTTTACTGGAGAAGTTGAGTTAAACTGCTGCAAGAACTGACCTGTCATGGAATCTGCTTGGACCCTGTACCGAAGACCAATCTGTAGTTCTTTATTATACTTATTTCCTTTTTCTTCTCTGCCATAACGAAATGGCCACTCCGGACAGAAGGAACTCAAATGTTTCTCTGACACCTCTGATGCTTAAACTTTGCAGTGTAAATGTGAGAAAAAAATACAGTAGCAAACATCTAAGTTAAGATTAGATGTGTATTATCACAATACCGTAAAAGTTTTATTTCACTCAGTAAGAAGGTTGCTGAACACTTTATTCCAGTTAATGAGTTCTTGACAAAGTTAGACGCCAAGTTAAAGTTTTTTTTTTCAACTCTTTATCTCATACCACTTTTCAGTTGTTAAAGGAGTTACATGGATAGTCCTGGTTTTTTTTTCATTTTTATATACTTTTTCAGACTCCCAGCAGTTCATGGTCACAAGCTGTATATGGTAGAACAATCTACAAGGAAGATAGTCCTGTGTCTAATCAGTGACTTTCACTCAAAATTGATTCATGATGGTAAGAAATACTGTGTCAGTCTCTAAATATTTCTGAAATAATACTCCTCAATCTTCAGTCTGTTACTTCAGCTGCTTAAGCAATTCAAGTTAACTAAAGGGCTCATCTTTGTCTTGCAGTGAAAGTGCGGCTTATTGCCATGAATCATCTCTAAAACTGTTCGGGAATGTGTTCATATTTTTCCCCTACAAAAATGTCATTTTGGCAAAAATAAAACCTTTTTGGAAGAACATTTTCATCGGAAAAGTATTTCTTAGATCCAGACTGCAATTTCTAGCCAAATCTGTGGAAAAATAGACCCAACTTACACTTCCTAATTTTCTATAAGACTCTAGTGAGGTTGATAAAGCGCTGGATTCCTGCCTTATAGTAAATGCCAGAAACACTGGGCTTGCTACTGTTGGGGAGTATCTTCTCTCTTTTGTCATGCTTTGCCACACTGTATAAATAATTAACTGTTTCTTGCCCCAAAGTAGTGCAGTAATATGAGGTAATGGCTAAGAGGTTGATTGGTCAGCTAATTTAGTTTCAGATCCCCTCATGCCATTTTCCTGTATTATTCTGTTTCTGGAGTACAATGAAGATGATTCTTAGACATGCTTAGAAACAAAATTAAATATATCATTCATGTATTTAAATGGTTCAGCAAATTTTCAAACACTTTGTGAACATAGCAGAATATTCCTACTAACAGCAAATTAGGAACTGGATGAACTTTGAAATACACCTACTTGCTATTAATTTTTCCTAGTAGATGTGACTGATCACCTGAATCTCAAGGTGTTTTTTTCTGCTTTCTAACATATGTACCGAAGTTCTTTAAGCAGAAAAAATAGCATCTGTACATCCCACTGAATTGTCATGTTTTCATTATGCATTTCATGAACATTTGGGCATGCCAGTAATCATTCAAGTGCTTAGGAATGTAATAAAATATCTGCAGATTAAAATTTTTATTCATAAATATATGAATGAAGATTGTTTGAATTATTAAAACAGATCCATGCATTTCCAGAAAGAAAGCTCTGCTTTCTTAACCAAGCATAGATCAAGAAAAATGTTTGGCTATTGTTACTACATAGACAGCAAAAAAGCTACTAAATGTCAACAGAGAATTTTGGACTCCAGTGGCTAGGTATTCTCCCCAGCCAAAGTAAGTTGTCTTTAATGTGCTAGAACTTTTCTGGGTAATGCTGATCCACGTACCAGTGTCAGCTACATTCTCAGTAGGTGTGATCCACCATGTGGATCTCCAGAAAGAAATGTTAACAGCACTGTTAAATCATGTATGGTCTTGAGTGCCAAAAGACACTTATACCATACTGATATTTCATGTTCATGCATCTCCGAAGCTAAACCTGTAAAGTCTGACTCTTGTGAAAACCTTAGTTCCACACAGCCTCCATTTTTATGAAATGAGGATGCAAAGCAGAAAAAGAATTAAGTATCTTGAATATGAATTATTAGGATTTGGCCCCTGGTTAATATGTACTCCACACAGCTGGAAGCAACAGCTACCTTTTTGTTACTGTGTACTTCACTCTGGCCAATGAATACAGAACTAATATTCTGACATTTCAGCAATTTTCAGCCTTCTGTGAACTTCAGGTCTTTTGATGAACAAATATTAGTAGAGTGGCCATGATAGATGGGAACAGAAAATAAAAGCATAGGCAATGCTTTCTGTATATTGTCCTCAGCACTGATAGGTATTGTGTCATTCCTACAGGTACAATCACAGTACAATTCTGATATACATATATGTTAAATATATAATTTTTCTCTCGGCAATTTTCATTGTGTTAATGCAGTTTCATGCAGGCAGTTGAAGCCATTCAATGCAATGAATATTCTCTATTGTTTCTATCAAACATAAAAAATATGCTTGGATGTGTTAGGTTGAAGCATTAACATTTTTCTCTACATTGAGCTCCCAAGGTAGAGTTGAGTATCCCTGTATTATGCCAGATTTTTTTACTGATGTAATTCTCCATAACTGCTACATATTTGTTTGAGTGCAACGGCTTCAGTAGACGTGATCTGGGGATGTGGTTTGATATACTTAGCGTAGAAAAGGGGGCCTATAGGAAAGATGGGGAAAATCTTTTTAGTAGGGCCAGCTGTGACAGGACAAGGGGTAATGGTTTTAAACTGAAGCAGGGTAGGTTTAGACTGGATATAAGGAAGAAATTCTTTACAATGAGGGTAGTGAAACACTGGAACGGGTGGTGAAGGCCCCATCCCTGGAAGCATTCAAGGCCTGGTTGGACGGGGCTCTGAGCAACCTGATCTAGTTAGCGGTGTCCCTGCTCCTGCAGGGGGGTTGGACTAGATGACCTCTAGGGGTCCCTTCCAACCCAAAACATTCTATGATTCTATGATTCTATGAGTCTATAAATGTAAAATCATCACTTGTCTTTACGCAGCTATACATTGACAAAATCAGAAAATTATGACTTAACTAAAGCTTGTTGGAAAACAAGTTTTCTCTGTTATTTGCATTAATGAGAACAAAATTTCAGCTTTCTGGAGGAAATGGCTAAATCAAACATTTCTTATGCAATTTCTGTTTAATATTTGATAGAAAATGTATTTGGCTTTTTTTTTTTTTCTCTAAATGTTGGGGTCTCAAATAAGGCAATCTTTTGATTTACTGTGGTTTTCTCTTGTAATTTACTCTAAGATGAATTGTCTGAGAGCAGCTCGGTACATAAAGGAGAATGGGAAAAGAGGAAATTAAACTACAAGTTTCATGAGTCAGTACAATAGCATGTATACACAAAAATACTTTGAAATTTTGCCAGAATATACTTATTTTTAACAAAATAAAGATTTTGTTTTTCAACAGCTCTAAGTTTCCATGGAGAAAAGATATGCTAGGAAATAATTTTGGTATTGTCAAAATCTGTTTTCCATCAAAAAACAATGTTGAGAAAAATATTACATTTAGCCTGTTTCTAAAAATAATACTAAACTGAAGTTTTAATACTAGAAGAAGCTGAAGTTTTCCCAACAGTTACTGCAATCCTTTGTCTCTGAAAAAATGAAAAATAGTTATGAACCTTGAATCAATACTATGCTTCATATCACAAGATTAAACAGGTTAATGGATTTCAACCAACTGGTTGAACAGAAATATTCTTTATTTCTCTTAGTTCTGTCTATAAGGTATATCAGTAAAGTACCACCGGCTCTTCAGTAACACTTTGATCTTTTCCGTCATTTCCTTGGTGATTTGTAGTCTGTGAATCTTCATTTTTCTTTAAAAATGTGTCCTACTGATCACTTAGCCCAGTATGAGCACCTATGTTCTATCATAACCTTCAGTTCACTTAATTATCATATTACAAACTTTCTATGTTAAACAGAAATGTTCAACTTGGCCTTGGTCCTGCTTCCTTATTCTTTTATTTTGCCCAATATCCTCATAGTATGCAAAACCCCATAAATTTTAATACAACCTTTAATACTTCTCTCTTGCTTGAATTTGAATATTTCTATGAAAAATAAAAAGATAATTTATACTGAAAATATTTATGCCAGTTAAAATGAAATACACAGGTGCTGTGGCAATGAAAACTATTTTCATATAACTTGGAACCTACACTTACAGATCTGCTCTGTCAGTCAGAATATTAATTTCAGTGTTTGTATTTAGTTTTGCTGCTTACACTAGGAGACTTTTCAGTGAAGTGGACTCTTAAGTAAATGCAGTGCAGAGGATCAGCAATAAACTATAAAATGGCCATTGATTTCAGTGTGTGCAAAGCAGGACAAAAATCAGACAGGCCACTGATAGGCCTTTTAGTGACTAGGCAGTTGAGCCTTATTTTATAAGCTTTATTCAATCTGTGAAGTCAGTTAGTGCCAAGCAGATGATCAGTATAAATAATAATCCCTTCCATGTGAATGTTGCTTCTACTGGCATTTTTATCAAGGTCTCTGTTGAATTTCGTCCTTGGAGTATCTCTAGTTCCAACCACCAAATCATAATTTAGAAATAATTATAGATAACAATTGGCAGTGTGAAAGAGTGGATTTCTAATATTTTCCAATGGGAAGTAGAAAATGCAATGTATAAATATGTGAACAGTTTCATGTAAAATATATCAAAAAAAAATAAACCTGTTGTCATGACAACCTTTTTCCATTGACAGAGAGGAAAGATGAGGATGAGAAACATATGCAGTAAAAGATATAAGACAAAGTACACACAAGAGAAATGTAAGAATAACATGACCAGTGTATTCCACACAGCTAATCAGGCAAATTGCCAGGTTAATCTTTCTTTCCTTCCTTGTCCCTTAATGAAATCTCATTTGTTTTTGAGAGAAATTAGCTTTGTAAAATTGTTTCCCATCCAACTAGAAACAAAGCCAAGGGTGAATACAAAGCTTAGACATGAAGTACACATGAAGGAAGGTTCTGTTTTAGAAATTCCAGCCAACATCCTTCTCGCCAACCTTTTCCCTTCAGTTTTGCTCTGTGACTTTCATTTTGTCTGGAAAGTAAGGCAACATTTTGTGTTTTTTTCTTTCTGTTCATAATGCGTCACACTGTTACCAAGCATCTGTTGCAGAAGTGAGGCACATTTCTAACACTGAGACTTGTTTCTAACTTCTTGTTAGAATTTCTGATGGTACTGTGTGTAGCAAAGTTGTGAAATCTGTGGGTTTATGCCTTTCCAGTTTCACTGAGTTTCATTTCAATGAAATTTCATATAAACCTCAGAAGCTGAAAATCTATGATGTCATGCCAGTGCACTTGCTAGTAAATAAGACCACGCATCATCACTTTTGATACAAACATAGCTAGTAAATTGGGCAAATATATGGTAATTTAAAGCATGATCAAAATTAAAAATATTTTTATTAAAGTGAGAATAAATATCTTCCCGCTTGAGGACCTGAGGATATTTAATTACTCTCTGCTTTTTGGAAAGAAATGAAGAAAAGTTGGCTTTATATGCATTTAAAAGGCCTTCATCTCTACCTAATATAATGTGCAATACAAGAAAGGCACTCAATGAAGTTGTTAAAGCTATTGCTGAAGCACTGGGCTGGGATGAAGCACATAGACTGAGGAGATGTCTACTGTGGATTTGCTGTGAGACCTTGGTCAAGTGACAGCCTTCAATTAAATGTAATTTGTTTACTTCTGTTAATCTGCACTGGTATTGGATAAAGCTGCAAATCAGGTTCCAATTTATAAAAAAGACAGTGATGATACTGTCCTACATCAGGAAATATTTCTAGCCCAAATTCATTAATAACAGTATTTTGATATGGCTATGCCAGACCAGACCAAACCAAATTCCACCTAGCCCAGTTGTCTGTGTCTGACAATAGCTAGTAATACACGTCTAGAATCAATACAAGAACAATCTGATAGATAGTGGTACCTTCCATGAATATTTCTGCGCCCTGCAACAGTCTGCATCTCAGACATTTAATGAGGCAGAGCTGGTCTACTTGTGTTTAATAGTCCAACGAGTTTGTCTGATTGCTTTCTGAAATAGTATGAATTTTCAACATCCTGCAGAAAGGAATTTCACAGTTAAATAATCAGACTTGTTGTCTCTTTTTGTTTGTTTTATTTATTGCTTTTAGTTAATGCATCATAATTCTGCTGGGATAGAAAGCAAATATCAGTCACTATTCATCCTCTGAGAATCATAGAATGGTTTGGGTTGGAAGGGACCTTTAAAGGTCATCTAGTCCAACCCCCCCTGCCACAGGCAGGGACATCTTTCACTAGATCAGGTTGCACAAACCCCCATCCAACCTGGCCTTCAACACTTCCGATGATGGGGCAGGCACAGCTTTTCTGAGCAACCTGTTCCAGTGTCTCACCACCCTCATGATAAAAAAATTCTTCCTTATATCCAGTTTAAATCTACCCTCTTTCAGTTTAAAACAGTTGCCCCTTGTCCTGTTACTACAGGCCTTGGTAAAAAGTCTCTCTCATGCTACTCATCATTTTATAAAACTTCATCTTCTCTAGCAAGTGTTGAAGTGGTATAGGAAAGAAATAGGAACCTAGACTACTAATGTAAGGATGGTTTAAATGCACATTTCCATTAATAATTTATAAAGATTTTATGTTTTTTTAAAAAACATCATTTTAAGTTCTGCTCACTGTCTGTTTTGAAGACCAGGTCTGCAGAGCATTTTCCCAGATGGATATAATGCCAACTTTTGTAGTATTAATCAGTATCTGTGCTTATATAAACTCCAATTCAAAATTTATATCTCAAGAAATTGCAGTTCTGATTAGTGATGTGTAAAAGGACTGTCATCAGTCATTGTGGGGAAGAAAAATAAAGACATAAGGAAAGTAGAGAGGAGGATTAAGTAAAATATCCTTACATTACGGAAGTTCCAGTGGACACTGAAACTTTAATATACCCAAAACTAGACCCAGGATTTCTTAAGGATCTTCATTCTGTAGATTTTGAAGGTGATCCCCTCCCTTTCTCTGCAGAGTTATGTAGGACTTGCCCACAGGGTCCACCTGTAATGTTCACTGGCTTGAGATATAAATGCAAGTTGAAGACCTGTGGGACCTAGTTGGTATATCTGGGGAGTCATTCAAGAAGTTTCAGTTCCTTTTTATGACACTGGTGCCACTTACAGCTGTGAAAAGAGGTATAGTCTGTTATCTGTGGTGTGTCTCAGTGCTGCACTTCTTTGACAAAATACTGCAAACTCTACAAAATCTTAATGCCCCAGTCCACTCCCCATAAAAACTATCCCCAGTCTGGTCCAGAGAATACAATGCTTTTGAAATACTAATAGTTACAGTTTTTCAGTTTCAAACTAAAACTTTGGGAAGAATTTAAGATATAGCTAAATCTCTATCAATACTGATGTTTGTGCATAATTATGTTTTAATTTATGATCCCTACATTATTTTTTAATGAAATGCCTTCTTTTCAATGAAGTTAATGGAATAACAAATGAGGCTGTACAAAAATGAGTATAAAGGAGTTGGTGATTAGATTAGCTCTTTCTTTAGTGCATTAACTAGTCCTCTTTCTGGTTGCAAATTCAAGGCTTTTTTCCCCTCAGATTTCCATGTCCCTTCCTTGAAAAGTCAGGTTTTATATTTTATAGTTCATTTCAGACCCAACTAGACAAAGTCTAGTTGTTCAGAGCCCAGCTAGTATGGAACTAATATGGAAAGTATTATTCAGATAATCAGAGAAATATAACACAATAGTGACACGAATTAATTGGATATTTACTATAGCTAAGGTGAGATAGTCAAGTGAGTTACTAGGCAAAATCTTTTTCAGTAAAAGTATAAAACGTAACCAAGGCCCTTCATAATGTTTAGTTACTGTACAAAAAGAATATGCATTATTTTGCAGAAAATGAGAAACTCCTTTGTCATCAATACTTGGAATATTTCAGAGCATCAGAAAAGCTTTCATACAGAAAAATTCAAATGCAGATGATGCCATTATTTGCAATGTACAGTAAAGCAGATCGCAGCATAATTTATTTATTTAAATAGTTGTCTTTTAATTTTCTGGACTCATTCAACTGAGATGCTTATGAATGTCAGTACACAAGCAGACTGAATTACTTATGACCAGAATAGGTAAGATGTTGAGAGAGAAACTTTCCCACAGTGAGTAAGAAGACACTTGTCCCAGAGCAGAGGCAGAAAATACTGTGACTGAAGCATTCGCCCTGAGGCTGGTCTGATATTGTAGATTTTGTTCTGGTGATAAAACCCCAACTTCTAGTGGAGCAGGAGCTATTCAAACAGTATAGCTTATTTATCCATAGCTCAGATGGTCTCTGCTCAAGACGCTAACCATTCTGAATTCCATTCTGATTCTTCCTAGGCTATATTTATGGATGTACATTTGACTTGCTTAATTAATGGCTGCAGTATTTGCATGGGATTTTAAAAGCAGTGGCAGTGCCTACAGCTCGAAAGTCCAGTGTCCATGTAGGTAATCTGTAGATTCTATAGTTTATAAAATGGCATTAATAATGATACCTACTTCAAAGGTATGTTGGAAGAGTGAATACAATAAAGATGAAGAAATGGCCAGACATTTACCATCATGGGATCCATACATAAACCTGACCTGTACAGGTTTTAAAATATTTGCTATAGTCAAATTAGCACCAGATGTATTCTATAAATGAGCGAGTACAAATAACAGTTTAGGATAGTAGTGGTGTAGCTATAATGAGCAGACACAAGTCCATTCCATTGTCTTTCAGTTACTTTGCTGAAGATTGCAAAAATGCATATATGCACATATAAACGTATATATTTTTTGCATTTCTGACTTACTTGATGAAGGATGCCTGGAGGGGGTTGCATTTTAGATTGATGGTGCTGGTGACATGTTAATCTGAGCAAAACTGCAGTGCTACTATTGTTAAAATAATAAAAAGTTGTAAACTGTTGACCTCCTCCAGACTCTCCACTTGATTTTTTCTTACTGTCAAAAAGCTCAAGAGAAATGCCAGAAACCAAGAATTCATAATCCTGTGCTCAAGTATTGCAAAGTGTAATGGTAGTGTTGGAACATGAATAAGACAGAAATAGAAGTTACGTAAACAACAGAGCTTGACCTCTTTTTATCAGAGTTTACTAGAACAAATACTGTGCCTGAGAAAAGAACAGATAAAGTCAAAATATGACCAAAATAAAACTGCCATGAAACAATGTTTCAGTTAGAAGATACCTGGATATAGATATATAACTGGATTTTCACTCTAGCTGGATTCCTCAAAAGTACTTTAGTGATAATATACACCACTTTAGGCACTTAACTATGCATTTAGGCAACACTGATATCACTAACTGCCATGTTTCTCCAAAGGCAGGTACATTCTCTCTGTATTATTAGTTTCTGCCCATGAGTTTGTGTTCACAACATCAGTTCTGATTCCAGCCCGCTGTTATCTTAGCTGAAGTTCAGTCCCAAAGGAGGACTCCTGGCCTAAGCACCTTCTTCCTTATTATACTCAATTTTGTATGCATGTTCTGATCACAAGTATGAAAACAGTAGAATTAAATTGCTCCAGGTACTGGTCAACTATTTATACTTTTAGCCATATTCTAAGTTCAGAACACCTAGAAAGTCTTACAGTAAAGACACTTTCTGTAGGATAAATGACCTCAGCTGAAATTCCTGTGTCAACTTAGGTAAAGTATGGATTTGAAGCTATGTCCCAAGTATTTTAACTGGACCATTTGTTACAAGAGCTGTATGTTTCTGCTTATTCCCTCTGTTTTGGGTTTCCCTTCTGCCTGTACAAACACAAACAAGAAAAACTGGAATTTATCACCTTCCTTCCAGGAAAGGAGTGTACAGATTTAGGACTGCATCCTACTTCTAGACCAGTTTAAGAACTTGCCCATTCAGATGATTTTAACGATCCTTTTATAATGCATCTGATTCTGTGAAATACAGCAGCTACTGATTTCACTAGGTGACAGATATCTGCATCAAAATTAGTGGACAACTGTAGAATTATTTCTGAACAACTTTACATGAAACTATTCAGATTCATATCTGTCTGGTTTTTAAATCAAATATCTTAGATGAGGTCTGAGGATAGACTTGGGGAATTAGTAAGTGAATGTGGAGACCAATCAAACAAGATGAATAAAGGTATTTGATTCAAAGCCATTAGTTCGTTCCTTACAGCAGAGGAACTGAAGTTATAATAAGCTGTGGTATGTTTTGATGGATGTGTCTCTTGATGAATATTGAAAAGATAATGACTGTGTTTTCAAAACTGACTCATTTTAAAATAATACTGATTAAAATACCATGGGAGTGATTTGGGTGCCTCAACAGAGGTGTCTACTGCCACCAACACCATTCTTGCCCTTGTCTGTAAAGGCAGTCTCCAATTAGCCATAGTCTCAGTATCAAATCTACTCACCTTTAGTAGACACCAGTTTTCCAAAGTGAATAATTCCATATGCTATTCCCTCAATCTGGAAATATCCCCCTTTGATGCTCTCTCTGCTGTGATAGCTGTTGGATTTTTTTTTAAGCAGCAACAATTTTCCTTCTTACTTCTCTCTCCAGTGTCTTCCATAATGGAGCCTTCATTCATAAGTAAATATTTTGGTGTTAGAGTAGTAATAAATAACCAGACTATCTACCTGTAATGCTGTGAGGCAAATTCTCTACTATAATAAAGTTTTTCTTAAACATTGAAGACTAATTTCAGCACATTATTGAGCTATTCTAAACAAGGATTCCAGGGGGCAGACAACAAGACCTAAGACCAACATTTGCCTGGCACCTAGCAGGGTTTGAACCCACTGAAATTATGCTTCCAGCAAAGTTCACTCTGTATATGAGCTGCTTTCTATCTAATGACTTTCCTCTTTAATTCACCCTCCCTCTCTCAGGAGGGGAAAAATACCACCAAAGCGAACAGCTTCTGAGAGCATCTCACAGATAATGCCATTTACACTTATTTCTTCTGGGCTTTACCAGTAATCACTTGAGGGAACTGTGGTATGAATGATTTTTCTGTTTAGGAAAGAATTATGGCTAGAATGGCTCCCAAACTCTGTAAGGGAAGATCCTGTAATATTGGCTGAAGTACTGAAAAAGTCTGGCTTTGCATATACTACCCAGACAAAAAGCAAAAATTTCATTAAAAATGTCATGCTGAGTAAATAATTTAAGTGCTTCATATTTCTGCCGTTAACGTTTATGTCATTTCTGGTATTGTCCCATTCTAACAACACGCAGAATACCGCCTAGCACAGACTGAAGTTTAGTATGTCTGCATTTCCCAGCTGATAACTGAATTCCATACTGGTGTACTGGTAAGAGTCAGATATGGATGTGACAGGAAATTATTTAGATGTCCTTGAAAAAATCTTATTTTAGAAACAGTGCATGCTTTGGAAGGAGCATGGAAACAGGCTAGACTATCGGAAAGGACTTTTGTCTTATTTGAAATCACTAAATAGTCAGATATTTAGACATGCTAATAGAACTGTGTTTAAGGCAGCACTATCTCATTTAAAATAATTTACTGAATTCCAGATGTCCAGCTCCTACAAGTGTTTCCCAAAGTGGAATAGAAAAGCCATCCTCTAATGGAAAAATGCAAAACATTCATTTGCATTGCCTAAAGGAGGACAGTGTGAAGAGCAAATAGGCACGTGGAGTCTCATGTCGCTACCTTTACAATTTAAAGAAACATTTACAGTGAAAAACTTTTTTTGTAGAAGAGACGCATTGTTGGCTGTCACATTAACATCAAGACATGGTTTCAGCTTTACCTAGAATTTGTTATTGTGTAGGATTTTGTTGTTCCAACATGTCATATATTACATTGTTACAAAGAACATGGTCACAATGTTTTAATATTGTGTCACGCATTACAATGATTCAGTGAGAAATAAAAATTTCATTTTCAGCCCAGTTTTTACTAATCCACAAATAATGAGGAGATATTTTGGCTAATCTCAGAAGGTCTTTTTTTCCTTTGGAAAAGAAATTATTTTCCATTTTTAGTTTAGTTGTTATTTTCTGTAAACTGATAATCTGTAGGAAATACTCATTGATTATCACAATGACTGAAAAACACATCTACACATGGCAGTTCTCTGATGTTCTCTGAGTTATAGGCTTGCCTTCTGAAGAAGAGAAAAACAGTATTCTAAGTAAAGCAAAATATCGAGGAAGAAACATGAAAACATCAAAATCTTTCTGGAAATAATTTTAGAGGAAATTCTTTACATTAGTTGAGATTATCAGCTGTTTACTGTGGGTTTTATCCACCAAATCTCTCAATTAGTATTTGCAGAAGCAAATTGGCTACAGCACAATGCTGCCAAAGACTACTCATTGCAGAAATTAATTTGAAATTAAAAGCAGGAAATGAGATGAAAAACCTTTGAAACATACCAAGTGCTAACATGAGTTTTACTTGTGAAATTTAGACTGCAAACACTCAAGAATGAGGACTTGTAAAGTGAAGAAAATGGAAAAAAATATTTGAAGCCTGATTTTAAAAGAGATGAATTCCCAATGTAATAATGATTTTTCAATTTTCACCACTAGAAATAGCATCAGTTGTTCCATGAGAAATGTTCCAACAATAAATGCTTCATTTAGATTTTTCTTGGGCTTTTCCACTAAACAAAATAACAAATGTCTGTTAGAAAACAAAATATTTTCATATAATCCAAAAATCTGATATAAATTAAAGGAAAATCTGTTCTGAAGAGGCAATAGTTGTTTCTGTTTCTAACTCACCTTCTCTACCTCAAAGTTAAACATGTATGAAAAACAAACAATGTTATTTTGTGTCAAAAGTGTTTAAAAAAACCCTTTGACTACCAGTAATAGCACAGGCTTTGTGCCATTGCGAGATCTTGACTTCATCATTATTATAAAGTGGACTTTGAGCACAATGACAGAAATCCCATCCTTAGGATGTTCAAGCTTGGTCAGATACAGAATTATAAAAGCCCTGGTAGAACTGACCTAGGAGTCCTAGAAAGTTTTTTCTGTCTGTAATTTTTGGGACAACCTGCTAAGAGGTGAAATTTTTTTCTGGCTTTAAGAAAACTGAGATCTCTGGAAGCTAGCCCTTTTGGTAAATAAAATATCATTATGAAATATCTGGTCCATTAGCACTGTAATTCAGACTTGGGTTAGGATTTTGTGTAGTTATTTAGGAGTACCCTTGTCTAAAATAATTACACAAGCAAAACAGAGCTTCTTTATTTCTGCCTTTTTTTCCCCTCCATTCCATTCTGATCATTTAATGCATTTCAGTATCCAGTAAGTCCAGCGGTTAACTTAGAGATAAACCCTCTGCATTGGAACTTTTAAACAAGTATCCAAAAATCACCTCTAAATTTATTCTTTTGCTATAGAATGGTTTCACTGTGTTTTGCAAGCCCAGTGTTCAAAAGGTCTACTTTTGTATGCTCCCCTGAAAATTGGAGAACTTCTGACACTGTGCACCCAAGGAAACCCCCATACTTATGGAAAGTGCATTAGCAGTTTTGCTAGTTACAATAAGCAAATAACGGTAGGTGAAAGCAAAAACAAGACTTAATAAACAGACAGGCAAATAGAAGAATATATTTTCTGGAGAGTCAGCTTTCACTTTCCCTAACTTTACCAGTTGTCTGTAAGTAGGTGAATAGTAGTAGTATATCTCCTATTATATTCTGTTATGTACACACATGTACTATGTGTTTTAAATATAGAGTATATAGATTACTTTAGTACTGCATCCAGGTGTATATCCCTAGTTAACAGGCATGTATTTTGGAGTTTGACTATAATCATGTTTTACAGGTAGATACTCGTCATATCGTGCTAAGTAATACTAAATCTTAATTTATCACATTTTATGCAGAACAGCAAAATACAGTAAGTAACATGAAAAGTGATTAAACAGCAAAAAAAATTATCTGATATCATAAATAAAAATGAGCAAAAGTTAAGTTGCAGGCCCTTGTGATTGTAATTTCTACTAATACCAATAAGGGCACATGAACTACAGTACAGAAAGACACTCCAGCCTATTTCCTGAGATAACAGCAATGTAAGCAACCAGACATTCATACAGCCTTGGGAAAAAAAGTAAATGCCAACTTCCCACTGAATGCTTGGCAAGAACTACCAGTAGCAATGTCACTAGGGCTTTCAAAATGTACAGCTATCAAAACATCTCAAAAATATCCCAAAAATACCGTAACCTTAAGAATTTTCAGTGATGGATTGCAAATCTAGAATTAGACTCTCAATCTCCATCTGATAGTAGTGGAAATTAAAGTATGAATCAAATCAGGCTACTGGATGAAAAAAACCACATTCGCTCAGTTTTGAAAGGTATGTGTTTATGCACATCCCAGTTTTCATACTATATCAAAAACTGAAATAGCCTAGGACTATGTACTTGCTTCTGTTTAATCTGTTAAAATACCTTAAGATGAGTCATTATTATTATGCTAGAATTATTCTAACTTTTGCTTAAAGAAAATCCATCTTCCCATGAGGATTTTCTGGGGTGTCAGGCATCTTGTTTCTAGAGAAAGTTTATTCTTCAGATCATCTTGCCAAATCCAGTCTTTTCATGGGTCAGAATAAAGACACATTCAAGACTTTCAAGACTTTATGGACCACTCTTGAAACTTTTTGAAGAGTTGATTGCCATCTTTATTTTGTATAAAAATACTGAATTTGGGAATTACTAATATGCGGATTAAAGCAATTCTGTCTTTCATCTCCAAAAATGATAAGCATTACTGGTGCATCACTAAATAAAAGAAAGACTATTTAGAAACAATGACAATATTGACACCATTAAAAATTAACTGCACTATTCTAAAATTCTCACAAGATATAAAATTTAGCCTGGAGGTTCTTAGGTGCTTTAAAATCACTACAGTCTTAGTCTAAAAATAAGTGGTATGTGAAGTATTATTTTACTGTTTATTTTCACAGATGAATTAAGTATAGAATTACACTTATATACTTTTTATCATATAAAAGAATACTAGTCTGTCTGATTGAATGCACCACTGTCATCTTGGAATGCCTAACGTCTGGGAAATTATTCCTCGTATCTAAATTTTCTGATACATGTGTCATAGAAGATTCACAATTCAGGGAAATTGGGATGGTGTCTTATATTAGTAACACTGACTTAGTGACACAAGAGAGTTATGAGCGGTATAAAATCTACTGTAGTACCACTTAGCTTTTTCTCATGGTCTTAAAATATTTTACTGACACATACTATTTACATAAATAGAAAAATAGTGCTAGCAAAATGTTCAAGATTTATCAGTGCAGTTAATTGTTAAATTGAAGTAATAATTTTAAACATGCACCTCTAGAACAGATCTGTGTTTTTTTTTCTTAAAGAATATTGCTTTCAGAAGTTTTTCCTTTAGGGAAATACTTTGACAAAAATTACAAGTACACAGTTTCTAAAACGGCACATGGGAACACCTAGTTTACATGTAATTTGTCAATATATGTAAATTAAGATTTTACTGCAGTTTAAAAATTTCTCTTTAGACATGATCACATACTGTCCTAAGACAGCTAAAAAGGAGTGTGTACTTGCTCCTGTTTTAATAGGTATCTTGAACTAGGTCATTATATTATGCTAGTCGTAACAGACTTATTCTAACTTTTGCTTAAAGAAAATCCGTCTTCCCAGGAGGATTTTCTTAGGTGGCAGGCATCTTGTTGTTTATCTAGGGAAAGCTAATTCTTCAGATCATTTTGCCAAATCCAGTCTTTTCACGGGTCATAAGGAGACAGGCTGTCAAATTTTATAAATAAACTTCTGGATTATTTCTAGCCTCTGAATAAAAGCCAAATGGCAATGCACTCAGTCATTAAAACATTTTGAGAGAAAAAATTAGGCGATACAGGAAGTAATTAAAGTCTCTGATAATTTTCAATATCTGCAAAAATATCCTGCCTGTTGAGGCTCATATTTGTAAGAGTGGGTGATTAAAAAACTTGTAAATCTTCAATAATAATGGCATTTGGTCAAGTCACTTTTCTGTGTGTATGAAATCTATTTTGCAATTTGTTTTATTAAGCCTGACTTTCAGACATGTTTTATTTTATATGCATATACATGTCATGCCAAGTATGAAGTGGATAACCCTTTGTAAATAACAAGAGAGATTAAATCAATTTCTTAAACAGACTGAGATTTCCAAACAGGCCCGTGGCTAATTAGGTGGGATATTCATCATGTAACTAAAGTGAAGCTTACAGATTTGGCACTCTAATAGTCACAGTTTCAAAAATATTCATTTCATTTTCAGGAAATTAATAATTTTGATAAATTTAGTCCAGATCCAGAATCTGATAAAATGTCCATTGATATTAACAAAATCTCTCTGTTGACTTAACTGATTGTATATCAGCTTGCTAAGTCAAAGCTTCCATCTACAGTATTACAAATCAAGTCTGAGATGTAATTTTACTCTATGAAACATTCTATTTGATTTGTTCATCACCATGTACATGCCCTTAAATAACAGAAGATGCTTGATTTCCTTCAATAAAATTCTGCTTGTTGGAGAGTAAAAAATGAGGGAGGTACTGAAAAGGAATCACTGAAATACTGTGCATTATTACCTAACACAACATTCAGGTTTGAGGCAGTAGCACAACATTTTGGGCTCCCCCCACAGCAGAATGTTTCTTAGCTGAAATGATGTGGCTGACATGGCTAATGTTAAACCAGGCCAGATAATGTTTTTAAGAAATAGTGATTCCTTCTTAGAATAGGAAGAGGTCACATTTCCAGCGCTAAAATTTAAGGAAATCATTATCAGGAACTTGCTTATCTGGAAGTAATAATTTAGGTTCTGCTTTCCTTTTTTAAATCTGTGATTTCATCTAGTGAAATTTGGATGGCTTTGGTATAATTGAGAGTAGGGTTTGACTTACATAGCTGGGGTTTTTTTTTTGTGTTGCTGAAATTTTGGCTAGTCTGTCAAAAAAATGAGAGAATTCTAGGGAGGATTCCTGTAGATAGGAGCACCAAAAGTTTCATAAATCATGCAACTTCAGTCTGTATTTTAAATTTTTATTAGTCCAGATATCCTTTCTCACTCAGATAAATTGTTCTCTTCCTACAAAGTTAAATTTAAAAATTATGCTAAGTATAATATACAATCTTTATCTGAAAAGCACAGACTATAATGAGATCTAGAGGTCCAAGACATTATATGTCATCAAATTACTGACAATATTAAACATCTGTGTTAGTTATGCAAAGTTTATCAAAAAGCAGATTCAGGAGAATATGCTTACTTCATTTTCAGTAGAAAATATTGGTTCCTAGAATTGTAAAATAGTTGTGTAGCTGATCCAAATTCACATTAGATGATCTCAGGACATTCTTTAAATCAGCTTATCATAGATACAGAACCAATATCAGGTACCAGTGTGAATACATTCTTTTGAATTATAGTCTCAGAGAAAATGGCCCCATCACAATTTACTAACTGAACAGCTCTTACAGTTTTTCTTAGTACCAAACAACCTGTAGTCAGGGTAGATATTTTTCCATTATATCCACTCAAAATGACAAAAACATAGATAGGTAATTAAGCTTCTGCAATGGCCACGTTCAAGATGTCAGAAATCTGAGATGAAGGAATTATTTCGAAGAACAATTTGAATTCAACAGCATCAAGCTTGAACACGCTTTGACCTTATATCCATAAACTAATTTGGTGGTCATAAGGGTTTGAGTGTCATTGCCTTGAAGTATCATATTTGGAAAGGATAAGCAGTGGTTAGCTTTAACTTTTTTACCTTTTCGTTTTACTCATTTGATGTTGAAATCAAATGTTTACCTTTCTGACATAGTCATTATGAAATATTTTCTGAATACTCTTAAGCAAAAAGGTAGTGTTAAGTGCTAAAAAAGTGGAACCTTCCCTTAAGTTTGTATGACATAAAAATAATTCACATAGATAGTACTCATCAACAATGGAAAAATGATGTACAGAAAAATTTTAAAGGCTAAGATGTTTAGGCCCATTGTCAGAAAGGGAGTTATCTGCCTAGATAAGATTTAGGTACCTAAGTAGTTTTGAGAATTTATATATTCTGTGGAAATAAATCATAAGGATGAAATTATAGAAAGTTTAAAACTAAAATATTAATATTCCATGGCATTTAATTGAAAAGAACTGAGCGGCTTTGGAGGGTCTTGGTAAAATATTGTGACATTTTTGGGCACTAACAGGCTGAGAAGTATGTCAGAGTTTAAACAAAATTAGTCCACATCCTTTGGAAGTAAACTTAGACCTTGTTTTTTTCCCTTCATTCCTCCATCTCTTTTTACTGTTTATTAGTACACTGCATTCCTGATGTGTATTGAGCTGAAACGAATTTTAGTGCTAGAGCTTACAGATCTTTCTACAACTCCAGAATGTTTCCTTTTCTCAAGATGAAGAAATATATACTTACACATCTATCAAAGGCTACTCTGTTTTCCATCACTACACTGGTTTAGCTGACTGTTCCCTTTTTATGCATGGAGCACGCATTGCTCCTAGTGCCTGTTTTTCTTTTATCATAAATCCCAGTCCCCACAGAATAGGAAGATATTTGTTCACATTACTTATGTTTTTAAGTAGTAACATGAAGTTCAGATTCTGAAATATGTTTGAAAAGAGAAGTCAGAGCTGTTGTTATTAGAAGGAATTCAAACTTCTTGAAACACTGACATGAAACATTGCACTCATTGTTATGGGAGAAGGTCAGTAGTTCAGATAGAATCTGTATTACAGACAGTTCCAAAATTGAAACTACAGGAGTACTGGTAATGTATTTTTAAAGCACCTTTCTTTATGCTCAGTTATATGGTATTCATAAAAGTGTGGTGGCCTTGCAGCAAAGAGACAATGAAAGCAGTGATTTATAGTCTTATCACAACATGTATTAAAAAGTGAAAAAAATGTAGTCCTAGATTTCATAGTCACTCCTATTCATTTTGCCTGTGTTTAAGGAACTCTTTATAACAGAGAGAAGTTGCTGATGGAGGTGTATTTGCTTTTAATGGATGGTGTCCTACCAGTAGAGGATGGGCACTTACTCTTAACTGAAAAACACTCAAGTGTTACAGACAAGTATGCCAGTGGAATCCTAGTAACAAGAGAGTATGCAATAGCAATGCAATGCTTGAATTACAAACTTGTTTTGGTCATATTCTTAAATAATAAAATGCATTAATGATGTCTTGATTGGCCTTTCTTCTTAGGGATACCAAACAACTGTAAAAGCCATAAGATCATCCTAATTCTTGGACCAACACAGAGTATTTGAATTCCTTATTCTAAACTGTTATATGAACTCTTAAGTATCTACACTAGGTGTTGTGGTTTAACCTGACAGGCAGCTGAACACCACACAGCTGCTCGCTCCCTCCCCCCTCCCCTCAATGGGATGGAGGAGAGAATCGGGAAAAAAAGTAAAACCTGTGGGTTGACATAAAAACAGTTTAATAAAACAGCAGAGAAAAAGAATAACAATACTAACAATAGCAATAATAATAATGGTAAGAGAATATACAGAATATACAAAACAAGTGATGCACAATGCAATTGCTCACCACTGGCTGACCAATACCCAGCTCGTCCCTAAGCAGTGATCGCTCTCCCCAGGCCAGCTCCCCCTGAGCATGGCATCATATGGTCTGGCGTAGCCTTTTGGCCAGTTGGGGTCAGCTGTCCTGGCTGGGCCCCCTCCCAGCTTCTTGTGCACCTGGCAGAGCATGGGAAGCTGAAAAGTCCTTGACTGGTGTAAGCACTACCCAGCAACAACTAAAACATCAGTGAGTTATCAACGTTCTTCTCATACTAAATCCAAACCACAGCATTGTGCCAGCTACTAGGAAGAAAATTAACTCTATCCCAACTGAAACCAGGACACTACATTAAATGTTTTCTTTCCTATTTGGTAGAGAATTATTTTGAACATATAAAATTGCCTCATTTCATTAGTTTATATTGCAGTGTGGTCAGCGTAAGCAATTGCTCTAATATTTTGCTGGTTTAGGGTGTTCATTGTATGTATTTCATCATGCCTGATAAAAACTGCTCTGTCATAAACAGTGGTGAGACAAAGGACAAGATTTTCTAAGCAGTTGAACTAAAATACTCTTGCTTGCTTATCTGACATAATGATATCATAACATACATCACAGACTGCTCTCCTGTGGGTGTGGAATGCAGTGATATGTTACATTGTCAGTTTTCTGAGTACCAGCATATCACCTCATCTTGGGAAAAATGGTTGCATTGATTAGTTTTTTTGTCAAACAGTAAAAAGATATTATATTTGATATCATGTTACAAAACAGTAAATATTTTTATTATTGCTATAATTTACAGTACATCAGCAAACATAATTATGCAGGCATGTAGTTGAGACATATTAGTTGGAAACCATGACTAAGCTAATTTTAGCAGCAACTGAAGTCTTATTAATTACTACCAAGGACCAAGCCGTTGGATTCCATAAATATGAGATTAATGTCTCTATGTTCCAAGATTACTTTAGAGGGAAATATCCCTCGCATTCTTTAAAATTCCACTACAAAAATTTAACCCTATTTACTGCTGCACAAATGTTGCTCAGCTGTAGACTCATGTTTTACTTTCTGTATTGTAATTGTTGAGTTCTTTTACTGATAAAATGCATTCATTTTGATGTATAAAAAATTTAATTTCTCAGTATTTTTATTAATGCATTATTTTTTGTCAAGTTGATAAAACAGAATGAACTGTAACCAAGAAGTATTTAGAATAGGTAACTGTGAGTCTAACCAGTCACTAGTAAGTAACTGGTTTTTGTCTTGAATTTGCTGAAATGAATCTCACTACTAAATACTGACTTACGTGTGGATTGGAATATTCAATGGTACACACTCAGTGCATCAGCAACACTGTTGTGGAGCTAGGACTTGATCCACAAAAGTTTAAGCATCGCATCTCTTACTGTCAGAATACCCAGCTGTTAGGGAATCCGAGTTACACATCCAACATTCCTTAATAGTGCAGAATTAGGTGAAAAAATATATGTAGATAGTTGAATGAAGTTGGGAAGATACTCTATCATATCTTCATCTAGCTATTGTGGCTATCAATAATAGCAGAGTGCAGCATAGGCTTTATCCTATACTAGCAGCCAGTGTACAGTCTTCAAGAGCCTTAATTTGCTGTTTCCTTGCATGTCCTAAAGCTCATATCAGCCTGTGTTTTGTGTTCTGTTACCTATATGAAACTGGGTCAGGTGTGCCACCGTATATTAGAAGCGTAACTTCCCTTGCTCTGGTACCATAACAGATACCATAGACATCATAACAGGACTCATTATAGCACATGCACTGACTAGAGGACTAAGGTAGGTAGAATAGGAACACCAAACCCTACTCCATTACTGAGACGAGACACAGCTTTGAGCCTGAGAGGATTCTGGCCCAGATGCAGATTCATACCTGAAGGATAGCCACTTCAATGCCATACTTCACCTGAAAAACAGGGCTAATCATCAGGTGCCAAGCTATTCCCAGGACAATACTATTGCTTCTGATTTGCAAGTTAGTAACTCTGCAAGGCACTGCACACTGCACATTTAGACATGCAAAGCTTAGAAGACATCTCCCTCTTATCCTGTCAATAATATAGGTTCCTGTTTAGATGAGAATCCAGAATCCTGCAGTTAGGTGTGCCTGAGCTTTTCTCATTAAAAATGGCAGTTGTACCGAATGCTCAAAAAGTCGGTGAGATTACTCATCAGAGACCCAGCACTGCCTTTTCAGTCACCTATTAGCCAAATCAGATTTTACCTAGGGATTAAATACAACAGCAAGCTTATTGAGCTCTTTTCCCACCTGTTGAGCAACTGCTTGCTCTAGTAAATTTTGCACATTTCTGAGTATCCCAACCCCCAAATTTCTCACTGCATAGCTATCTTCAACCGCAGAAGCTTACACATTCAGTGATTTTAGGTGCCCTCAGGGTCAGACCCTAAGACTGAAATATTGCAGTAAAGTTCAACCAAAAAAAGTTTAAATACAAAGCTAGGTTATTTGTGATTTTTCTTTAACTTTTCTATGAATCTGGCCTATAAATGACATTTTATCCTTCGGTAATTAATAAAACTCTTCATAATGAGACAGAAGTTACTGATCTCACTCCAGTAATTTCTTTTACTGTTTTGCTTATTCTTCTTTCACCAATTAGTCTTAAATGCAGGAATGAGTGAGGGGATTGAAAATCCATAAGCTTCCATGCATTTGGGCTGTTTGATTAGCAATTGTAGGTGTCAAAGCAATTTTCTTTGTTATATGTAGTTGAAACATTCCTCTAGTTTTTGCCAGAACCTGATCAGTACTTACCAACTGAAATATTAAATATTGAGTGACAATGAAGGAGGCACAATTATCATTATTTTGGCTAGAAATTTACTAACAGTAAAATTTTAACAATGCATATCATTTCCCTATGAAGTGACTTGACAGATGGTTATTAACAGCTCCAAAAAGTTTAAGATCTTAAAACTACACAGATTTGAAGAAGTAAAGGAAAAGCCAATCATTTATTGTGCACAAAATACTCACACCAAAAGCATAGGGATTATAATTCAGTATAGCTGAAAGGGTTCATTATCTAAGTGAAAGAGATATTTTTATTTACTGACAATTAAAAATATAGTAGTTATATTTAATTGTTTCTTGAGTGATCATAACTTGCTACGACCCTTATGGTGATTTACCAAATTGCTGATTTTGAGTGTAGTGTGAAAATACTATATTTACTTGTTCAGCATGTTCTATTTTTAAAAATGAACTTTTTCAGGTTAGATTTTGCTGTCTATTTTAGTATACATTTTCTCAAACTCTAAAACAAGTGCCAGAAATTTTCCACTGAGGTCTGAAATTTATTATATATGGGCTATGAGTTGACCCTTGCTCAAAGCTAATACATGACCAGTTTAACAGGCCTTTAGAATGTTACATTTAAGTTGCAGGTTTTCTTTCTGCTAATGTAGGACTCTGGCCAGCAGAGGTCATACTGAGTCAGTGGGATTTCGTACTTCCACTTTTCTGATGATCTCTTCAGGTAAAGTTTCCAATAAAACCTGAAATAATGCTCCCAACAAAAATATCCCATGACTGTGATAATATTGCTAGCATGAACTGAGCACTTTCTTCCCTAGTCTGCAGGTTGCCAGTCATTAGTCTGCACCTTGACAGTAGTGTCTCATAATTGCAGCAAAGTCCATTTGTTAAGCTTTTCTTTACTAAGTTATTAATTTCAAGCTCTTCTCTATAACTGTCCACCCACACAGCACAAACTATGTCAGTGGTAGGTGCCAGTTTTACAGGTCACAGAACAGAAGACCATGGCAATAACAACTTTCCCAGGGCTACACAATAGCAAGAGACACAACTAGGACTAGAACTTTGCCTCCTACATCATAAATGAACATGTTAATCACTGGCCCACGCAACTTTTCACCAGGCTGCACAACCTGGCTAGTTTTCCTCAAGCACCAGAAGAAATAAAGAAAGAATCTGGGACTGCATGGGCATTAGCCGGTGTTCCTCCTTTCACAGCAATAGCAGAGCATGCAGTGGGGAAAGTGTTGGATTGATGGACTGCATGGAACTGGACCAAAAACTAAAACATGCATACAAGATGCTTCACAGTGAAGCAAAGGCAGGTATAGTATTATTGCAGGTTTCTATTCACAAGTCCAGGATAGCACTCAGGAGCCAAGACCAAGGCAAATGTGCCCACTAGATCATTAATTCCAGGAGGCAGCTAGCAGGACTTCTGTGAGAAACTGGAGAGAAAGGAAAAATGAGAACATGAGCTGATACAGGAAAAGGAAAAAGAGGCAGCTGTGACCAGTTCCGACTGGTGAACAGGGGAGAATCACCTGGGGTTTTTTTGGGCAGCAATAGTAAGAATCAAATAAAGGTTTGAGTGCAGGGGCAGAAATGCCTCCTGTTTGGTTTTAGGATTAAATTTGTAGATACTCTTCGTATTTGTCCAGTCACTTCTACATCTCGCCACTAATATTAGGTGCTGCCTCATCTCTGAAGACTCATAATATTATTTTGAACATATGCAACAGTAAGCTTTGTGGTGCTTTACTTAATTCACCAGGCTGACCTGTGACTGCAAGAAGAGTTTACTGCGTCTTCAGCCTGAGAGAATTCACACGCGAGCAGAGCAGCCTAGTCACTCAGCAAGAGGCAAGGCAGCATCAGGATGTTTCAGATAATTATGTTTCTCATTCTGTTTGATAGAACTCATTATGTATCCAGGAAAGGAGGAAAAACATTTCTACTTCTCTTGTCATTTCTGATTTTTTTTTTAATATTTGTTGAGTGTAAAGATACTTGTCTTTGATTTTGTATGTTCCCTGTTAGCTACTAGTTAATATACTTTTTGCTCTCCATGCTTGGTCACCATATGTGGGCTACAGCCTGTGTCAAATGCTTCTCCTTGGATTTTGACTAATATAAGAGACATGGAGATCAGAAAACATCAGTTATGATTGGGATTTATTCTGATGTTAACTGGTTGGAGCCCATACCAATATCAAGGAATTCTTCTGATCATGAAATACCCCTTTTCTTTCATCTGTTGACCCTGGGAATCTCTAAGCACCATTCATGCCTTGTTTTTCTAAGAGCTTGAATAAAGTTTATTTAAGGAAGCTTTATTTTGGAATTATTTACTTCAACAGGTTTGGATCAACCTATATAATATTTATATATACTGTATTCTATATACTGTATACTATAAACTATATAGTATATTCTATATATCATATATATCACATATTATATACCTTATGCAATTTATAATTCATTGTATACATATATGTGTAGCATCAATGGTTTACATAATATGTTGATGGAACAAAGGTTTTCTGTGTTAATAATATATAAACGCATGTGAATCATCTTGAATACAAAAAGCTTCCACTGAGTGTTATGGTCGACAGTCTAGCTTTACAGAGCTAGGCTTCTACAGCAAATAAATCTTTTCCTACTCTTTATGAAAGCAACTGTTCTGTTTAGAACATTACATAATACTAAGTGATGCTATCTCATATTCTGGTATTTTTATACTATATGACAGATCATCTTATTATGTAAAAAGAAAATATGCAGACTTACATTTAAAGAAAGTAAATCTATAGCTGTATAACACAATTAATTCAACAAATAATAGTCCAATACAAATTGTTTCATGTTCAGTGTACAGCCAAAATATGCTGAAGTAGGTACATTATTTTTGGCAAAGCTTGAATTCAACTTGGAGTGCACTACTGGTTACTTAGTTTTCTGTTACCACAGTGCAGCATAACTACTGAATATGCTGAATATAACAGATAACATAATGAGCTGTAAAATGTATTGCTTGCTTGTACGCCTGCTAAAGAAAAAAAGCACATGAGAGGAGTTAGAATGTGTGGGGTTTAAACTTATTAGTCATTTTTATGCAGCCTTTGTGATATTCTGGGACATTTTAGGATTCAATTAGCAGCAGTCTGCTTTGGTTTCATTTTTATTATAATATAGAAGCATAACATTATCTAAATAAAACTTTAGTTTTTAAGCTCTTTCACAGTCAAATGATATGAACGCTGGAGAAAAGTTAACAACAGGAAAGGATACTGAATGTAGAGAACAACTTCAGGCAACCTGCTTGTATAGTAGGGAAACGTTTCTATTCTGTGTATTAGGTCACTACTGAAATGTCTGTTCTTTTACTCAGGATAGTAAAATTATTCTAAGTACGGAAAATACATTTTATTTCTACAGACTGCATAGTATATCAGAGCCCTGTTCAGTTTGGGACTGCAAAATACTTCTGAAATTAAAATAATAGTTTTTTACTGGGGGTGGCTTCTAGCTATATAGCAACTAGTTCTTTTTAAGGCATCTGTGGGATTTCCTCCCTGAAAAATAGATGCGTATCTGTAGCCTGAAACATCGTTTGAGTAGAAAATGCTTGGGTGGATTTCTAAATTCCACTAAACACATTTGCCGTGTTTAATTTCTTCTGAAATCCATTGTGGCCTTTACTAGAAGAAACGATGAGGGTATTCTGTAAACTGTTTTCAAAGAGGTATCAGAATACCCTTGTATCTGTTTGACCTACCACAGTTTTTAGTATCATTAGTTAGTGGTGATTCTAAAGCAATCAGGTATAAATAAGCGGGCAAAAGGACAGGCTTCTCCGGCACTTCTTGTAGATTACATAGCTGTAAAGACATTCCATTAAAGATTGCTGATAATAGGTAAGAGACACATAAAAATTCCTGCTTTGGTTAGCAAGAGAATTGGAGATGTTTGCTTATAGGCAAACTCAATTAACTCAGAATATATTTTTAGTATGGACTAAACCCAGCTATGTTTCTATTGTGCTAAATGTGCCTTTACGTAAAAAGACAGCCCATTTCCCAACAGTTACCACACTCTGGGGTTTAAGATAATGCCTTTTACCCTTTTATTATTTCAGATACCACTGTGTACTGACTTGGTAAATGTAGACTTTTAGTGTTCAACTGAGCTGTCCAAATATTTAACTGACTAAAAATTCAGCTAATTTCTTTTTTTAATGGGGACTTTTACTGGCATTTATGTGGTACTAATAGATGGGCACCTAGGAAAATTCCCTAAGAGTTTTGTATTTGGAAAACCTGCCATCTTTAAAGTGGGAAGAGAAATTAGAAACTATAGAGCATAGTTGTCAGCATCAGTAAATGAAAAACAAAACATGAATTAATGTCAGGACACTGATAACTCCTTGTCTAACATGTGAGATGCAGCCTTTAGAAGTCATCTTATCTAGTTAAAATTTATGCATGCCAAGAATATTCAACATCTATTTTATAAAGATTTTAATCACATTATTCTAGTGAAAGGCTACTTGTATGTATGTGCTTTATGTAATATTGGTAATATTTTTGAAATATTGTAATAATGAAGTTTAAATGTTAACATAAGAAGTGTGAGAAACTGCTTTGTTCATTCCTAGATGTACTATATGCAATTTATAAGAAATATTCTTCTTTTGAAATAGAACTTTTCTACCAGTCTCTCTGAAACAAACAATATGAGGGAAAAATCATAAGCCAAATAGAAAACATTATTCAAAAGTACAAATGAGTCTAAATATAATGTGACAATTATTAAATTAGAAGGTAAACTGTTACTTTGCAGAACCACAACCACAGTGAGTCATGTCTGTTGTAGCTCTTCATTCAGAACGTTGGTCTTGCGGTTATGGCAGGGAACTGTGACTTGGCAGATACCCATTCAGTCTCTGGTTCTACTAGTTTTCCTGTGTAATGTTTAGAATGCAGCTTAAGGCTAGATTTAAAAAAACCTAAACAAGCTCAATGCTACAGTGCTGAGCAGCTCTGTGCATAACTCACTTCATTGCCCCCCAGTTCCTATACAGTGCATAGGAAATGATCAACAGCACTTGGAGCAGAGAGCCCCTTCCTGCTGGCCCAGCATAATCCTGAAAACAGGAATGTGGTTTAATTCAAATCCTTAACCTATATTTAGGTGTTTTTCTCAGTGTTGCAGAAAGGTGCCTTCTCCCATTTAAACTTCACAGCCCAAATCCTACTCTTCAGATAGCTGCCTGTATCCTTTCTTTCAAAACCTGTCTAGAAGAGGTGACAGTGAGCCCTCTCACTTTTACTTTTATACAGTACCTTACTGGTTAAAGCACTCTCCTAAGATAAGAAAGACCCAGATTCAATACACTGTTTTGACTGAGAAAACTGTTCTTTCAGCCTTTTAATCTCTGTCCTAATGAACAACATATAGGTCATGCAAAGATAAGTACAATTTCCATCCCACCTATTTAAACTGTTCGGGGAGGGGGGTTGGGGTGTGGGGGGAGAGTTAGCTAGGTCAGAGAGAATGTCACAAAAGCAAGCAGGCCTTGTAGCCTAGTGGTAAAGGTGTTCAGCTAAAGGCAGCAAGATAACAAAAGCCATTCTACTAAAACCTGATCCCTAGTGGAAGAGTTTTCTTTCCCCATTTCCATTAAACTGACCATTTTTGACAAGAAATTCCTCTATGGATGATGGGAGTGTAGAGGCTACAGCAGTACACAGTACAAGGAAACAGGGGTTTATCACAGACTGTAGTTCTGCAGTCACATATGCCCATACAGAATATGGGCAGAAACTACAGACAGAAACTGGATTTATATTGCATGTTGAAAAGAAGGGAGAATTTATGATTCTGCTGGATCCAAACTATCTCTTTAGGCTCTAGTGACTATGCTTTATCAAACTGTTATGGATCTCTTAAGTTCATTCTGCAAAATGTATGATGTGCCAACCAATGTGAAGCTTAAGGGTGGAGAGAAAGAAAATTGTGCAAACATCAGTCTTAAGATAAAAAGATAAGAACTTCATCAGTTGTTGACTCTTAAAATCTAAATTGGAAACATTTGGTATTTTTTATTATATGTTTCTTAAAGGCTTGCAAAGTTTTTTTTTAATCACAGTATTTTGATTCATGCTGTCTTTAGCATGAAGCAGTATTGCTACTGCCGTAGTTTTCCTTTCCTTTCACTACTAATATTATTCAACAAATGCTTTCTTACCTTGTGCTGATAACTAATAATCTCCAATAGACCATGGCTTTGCTGTTGACTAATCTGACAGGCAAGCAGTGCGATCAATAATACTTCATTAGCAGCATGGGAATAATCTTACATGCATGTACCAAAAACATTTGGCAACTGTTTATTGAATCTGAATTCTTGCATCAGAGACCAAATTTGAAAAGGTAGTTTTGAGTAATGAGAGACAGTCCACAGGACTGAACTATGTGTCTCATTCATAAAACCAAAAAATTGTATTGTTATATTCATTGACACATATGGGTGTTTTTTCCTGAGGACAATTTTTTCTGACATTCTGCATTAAGCTGTCTGCCACACTTCTTTCATTTAGGTCTCAGTCAAATAATTGAATGTCCTTAGATACTATAGGAGTGAGTGGGAATGGGGATTTTGTTCTTTGCACTTCACAGAAGGATTCATTGGCTCCTTTTAAAACTGAGCTCATTGTTTTCATTACTTATTACATCCAACTTAGGTGCAAACTGAAATGCAATAAAGAAGAATGTAGAAGAATCAATTAATTTAGTTTGAAACTTCCATATGTTCTTATTGTTTTAGAGAAGGGGTGGCTGCACACTTAATTTATTTAACCTCTCCATTTTACTTCTCTATACTTTTTCACAAGATAACATCATATATAAACTCCAGCTTTACTAAACTTACCTATGCTTATGGTTATACACTTCCCTCTTTGCTCCAAAAGAAGCATTTTGCTTCTTTTGAGCAGTTAAGTTGTAGATTTCTATCTCCACTCAGCATTAGCTCACACATGCATCTTTAAAAAAAAACAAAAAACAAACCACCTTTGTCATGAGAGCTATGCTATATGTGACAGTGACAAGCATCTTGTGTGGTGTGGTTGTTGTTTAAAACATTATCTGTTAGTGAGGATATCCAGGTCTATAAATGACAGATCCAAAGGACCTGCAACTTTATTAAACTATTGAAGGCAGGGGAAAATATAATTATCTAGTACTGTGCAGCAGTTACCGCATTGCAAATTTCCTTGCTATCCAGATAATTTGGGCTGTTCCTATCATGTTCAGGATGTTTCAGGCACAGAGTTTACAATGGCGAGGGGGGAAAAGGTCGTTTTGATTCCCACTTCCTTCTATCTGGCTATCAAGGTAAGAATGCCACAAAGGCATAGGTATGTTTTCTACTACTACAAACAAAAACTGCAAGGTTTAGAGATTCAAGAGAGATTTCTCCTGTCCAGCTGAATACTGCTCCCATAGAGTCTATGTTTTATAAGATTACAGTAAACCACAAAGAACATATTCCTCCTTAAAAATCTACTATGTGGTAAATGCATACTTTTAAAATTTTGTATCAGCATTAAAAGTACTATGAAAGCCTAAGAAAAAAAATCGTCATCTAAAGTCCCTCACAAATAATGCTATGCACTTTGTTGACTCTTCATGGCATTTATCATCTTCACATGCGGTTGCTATGTATTGCATTTGAAAACTGAACACCAAAAAGTTCTTGTAAAGCTTGAAGGTTAATGGCATTAGTCTGCCCCTTGACTATAGGAAGCTGTCGATCTAATTTAAACTGACAGATGTGCTTTTACAGCTGGAGCAGTACAGAGATCTTTAAGTTTTGGCCTTCTGGGAGAAACTAGTGGTAAAATAGCAAGAAATGTCATTGAGTAATTTTTCTAGAAGAGATTGATCAAAGTGTGGAATGTGTCCTGCCCTGAGAAGCCCCAAGGATTCATAGAATTCTCTCTAAAACAATCTTTTTTTGTCAACTGAAAACTCAATTATAGCAAAAGGAATAAATTAATATTGTGGCATCTTATTACTATTATGGTATATGATTTCATCTAAACAGTAATTATTAGTTTGATGACTTTAGTGTATTTGACAAAACCACTGAATAATTTCCTCTCTGTATACAGCTTTTTCAAGATTTTTTTTTTTAGAATGCTAAGTATATAAGCAAACCTTTCTTTACATAATCTGTATGTTAATGGAATAAGACGCAATATGTAAGTTTTGGTGGGCAATGTCATAAAATGTCAAACTAGGCATTTTTCCATAGAAGTTTATTTCCATGAAAGAACAAAGCCAGTGATTTCTGCAAGGGTTTCTAATTTGTATTTCATCTAAGAATACTGAGGTAAATTCTATCTGATAATGCCTTATATGAAGTAAGAAAGGGACTCTTTTAAAACTACTTTTAAGAAGGAATTTCCTATGTTTATGAAAAAAAAATTATACATCTTCTGTATTACAACAGAAATGTTCTTGGTGACCCAGAGAATCTTTTTCAGTCCTCTAATATCCTAAATACACAAAAGACTGCTTTGGTTTCAGAGTTATTCACATCATAAAGACTAAAATATTCCACATTTTACCTTCTCAGAAATAATTTCCCTTATAGAACTTTTGCCTAACTAGGGCTAGTCTAAGAGAATCAATAATTACAACATACTTGAAACTTAATGGATTCGAGAGTCATTTCCTCATTCTTTGTAGAAAGTGAAGAAAGTGGTACAAAAAGTGCTACTGTTGATCTCTAAGGGCTAGCACTGAATTCCCCTGAGATAATACATAGATAGCATCTAAAAGTTTGTTTGGAGTAGGACTGCACTGAGGTCACTGTTCAAGACAACAAACTGTCTGCTGCATTCTCTGACCCTGAAAGGTTAGAGTTTAGGAATTTCCTGGAGAGATTCTGTTTGGTCTAACATTTTTATGAAAGTATCAAGGGGATAGTTAAGAGCAATAGTAAGGTTATTTTCCCCAGAGCTGTAAAACTCTTTTATCTAGCCAACAATACTTTCAGGGAGATGCCTGTTAAGTCTGTGTGAATGCAGAGAAGAAATCAGAAAAAGGAAACTTGGTTTTTTTGCAGGAGTCTAAAAACAGACCAAATGTTTTTTAAAAATAATTTTCTATTTGTTTTAAGTAGCATAGCACTCTTTTATGATTACAGTTCCACATGAAAAAAAAAAAGGTTCTTTCACACTTATGAATTTTTTACCTATTTTTGCATACAAAACTCTTTAAAAAAATGAAAGAAAACAGATCTTTTTTTTTCACTGATGTAATGAATTTGCTAATGACGTGTCCTGACAAAACAGCTGGACACAGCTGACTGGACTCTTGAAGATACAACTATATTCATGATAACCAAGAGGAAATCAGAGGGAAGTTAGCTCTGTCATCATTGCATTTGTTCATTTTTTTCCCCACTTGATTTGTGGGATATTTAGATTCTAAACATGCACTGCACATCATGCCGTTAAGATATAAAACCATACTAATGAAGAAAGGAAATTAGTGTAACTTCATAGTATAGTCCATAAGACCAGTAGTTTTACACTAGAAAAACTGATCATGACTTTCAAGAGTGTAGAAAAATGACAACCTTTAGCAAAATTCAGCATGTGTTCTTTGTTAGTGCCTAATTCAGGGTGTTAGTAATAGCTCATTGCTACATCTCTAGGCACAACATCAGGGCAAATGCTGACATGCCAAGGCACGCAACTCCTCTGAAACGAGACAATGCTGGAGTCAAATATCAACATGGTGGATAAAAATCAATAATGTGACTGCTAGTAGCACTGTATAGCTAACATCCTTGAGGTCAGCTCAGCCAAAGTTTCCTACAGATGCACCATGGGTGATCTGGTGATAAACAGAGATGGAGCATGGATTTTCAAAGAACAAATTAGCTGTAGGTACTTTAATGGGGACAGCTGTCAGGAGTATCCTAAAATAATAATGTAGGAATAGATGCTAAAACCAAGTTGTGTGTTATACATGTATTAATTGCAACTGTCAGTCACTAGTCACTTAGCCTCTCCCATTTCTACCTTCTTCATCTCCAGTTAACTGAGGCAGCAACAGCTACTTTCAATTAGAATGGATATCTACATTTAACATTCACATCTTGATTAACTTTCAGCATTAACTCATTTTCTTCTTTGAGCATTTAGTCCTTATCTCTAAGGGTCTGTTCAAGTTTCAACCATATGTAACTCTATTCTTGTTCACAGTAGTGCTTCCTTGTTACCCTCATTCCAACAACCAATTTTCCTTCTTCCATCCCTTTCTCACACACTCAACTTTTTGGTTAGGGTCCTATGAAGGCTGTTCCTATATTTGGAAATTCCTTATCCTTATAGTTTCGTATGAATTTTTTTCTTTTCGTATGAAAAGTTTTCCTCTTCTCCTCTGAGTCCTACAAATACAAACACTTAACAGTAATAGGGTTATCCTCCATACAGGTTTAGCCCTTAACATTAATAGGGTTACCCTTCATATAAGTTTATTATTATTTTATTGCTTTCAACTGACCATTTTGTAAGTGGTCACTTCCAGTAAAACCTTTGTTTGGTAAAAGAGAACTGCTTTATTGATCTGTATTTTTGATCTATCTATAATAAGATCTTCAAGACAGACACTGTGTCTGCTTTTCATGTCAAATAATTATAATCTCCATCTCACAGCCATGCAAAGGATAGACCACATTGCTCGCAAAATATCAGAAACAACATTCTGCCAGTTGGATCCAATTTTGGTTATCAGAACTAAACCCAAAACAAATTCTCCCTGTCCATCATGATTCCTCTCATTCCCTCCCAGTAAATGATGACTAGATCAAACACATCTGAATGCTACAACCCAAAGGAGTCAGTTTGGTTTGAATCAATATTGAAGATCTAAGTGATATGTTGCACAGAGAACCACTAAGCTTAAGAGGTTCTTTTATGTGTCTGTCTACTCCTAAGAAAAAAATATACTCATGTCTTATTATCTTATAAAATGTAACAGATTGTGTTACTATTTCTAGGGGGTTTTCTTATGTTATCAGTATAATACAGCTTTCAACTGACCAGTTGTGAAATGCTTATGTACCTGCTAATAGTGTGCTGTTTACTGCCAGAGGCTAATAGTAAAATTAGGCATTTTGTGCACAATTCAGATCTTGATATAAAATACATCAGGGTTTGAATGCATTGGATTCTCTATTTCCACTCAACCGGTAGATTACTTAGTTTTCTAAAACTTTCCCCCGTAGAAACAGCACTTATTCTGGCAAGGAGTTCTATTGATTAAGAAAGGAATCAAGAATATGTAAAAATAAGATCTGACTCTGGATTTCAAAAGTCAGAAAATATTCACTTTATTCAGAGTGGTGCTATAGCAATGCATAAGCTCTGAAAAAACTACAAGTACTTGGGAATCATTTTTATAGTAAATTTTTGCTTTCACCATTTTTATCTACTAGCAAGGAAAATATTTCTGTTAGCCACTTGTATTGCTGTGTTCTTTAGAGAAGCCTTAGGTAAAGAACTTTGTCTAGTTTGCAGAAAGGAAAAGAATACAGTAGCTCTTTTAAGTGCTCACTTATAGGCTTTGGAAAGAAGAGGATGGTTAGTAAGAGGAAGATGAGGGTATCCCTTAAATTGGCTGGGTGAGGATTAGGACAGCCTGATGATAAGGAGTGTTCATGAATATTGTTCTTCCTGTCTCAGTTTCTTTTGAGAGCTAAATGAGGTGTCTGCTAGTAACTACTCAATGAAATCATTAAGAATGGAGATAATAACCACTTGTGTACCAAACCAAATTGGTAAGAAGGAATCATAGAATCATAGAATGTCCTGGGTTGGAAGGGACCCCTAGAGGTCATCTAGTCCAACCCCCCCGCAGGAGCAGGGAATCATGACCTGTTACAGAGTTCCCAGATGAATTAATGAACCTGTACTTTATGAATGTAAGTAAAAATAAAAATAATAATTATAAAAAAAAAATCCACATTCTTTGTACTCTTACATATTGCTTTTATGTCTGGAACCAAGATTCCACTGTGCTGTTAACTCAATAGTAACACAGCCAATTTTGTTGGGCTGTGTCATGTCATAAGATGTCATGGCTCTTGAAACAGATTCTTAAAGATGCTTTTCCTAACGGGAGGCACAACAACTAACTTGGAAATTCCAAGTTTTCCTAATGACCTTGTACTTGAATAGTTACTTTTATCCCCAGAGGGCCCCAGTGGCTCTTAAACTTAATAGCAGCAAAATGTTTTAGAACAGGATGTAAAGAATCCTTCACCAACTGAAACTGTGTGGGAGAAAGAGCAGGTAAGTGGTATTGTTTCATAACTACACCAATTTCAACACTTCATGGAGGCATTCTGTAGAGAGTATATGGAACAGAAAAGGATATTTTTTTTGTAATATAGGCCTGTAGAAGTATGAATTTTAGTTGTAGTTGTCAATATATATTTTGTTACTGAGGTTTTGTCACTGACTCTCGCTTAGGTATCTTTTTGTTCTAAACAAAATTGTTAAACTCAAAATTATCAGCCTCAAAGGCATAAACAAAAATTTAAAAATTTTGTCTTGAAAAAAATGTGCTATAAGATGATAAATCTGGAGTAGGTATGAAAATATTTCCCACACTGTTTATCCAATCAGAATGAGCTGTATGTTTTTCAACTAAAAGTATATGTACATTCTATCTGAAGTAAAAAGAGGTTCCTTTTTAAAATTAAATTTAGCCTTGAGCAATACACACATACATGAAAAATCTTCACTCTTCTGATGCTGCTTAACACCCATTTAATGGGCAACAAGGCTTGGTCCCTAAAGGCACCATACTCTGTAGTTTGTCCTTGAAATCTCAAATAATGCATTGGCCTCCAGCTGCTGGCAGTACACCACCCTAATATTAGTGAGAGGTATCATTAGTGCTACTAAATGTGAAGAGTATTTAAGTTACTGTCATCTGGAACATAAATAAATCGTGTTACTTCATATCCTCTGTTCAACACTCCCTCTCTTACTCTCTATGGCAGTGTTTACATCTTCCTGCTGGGACATATTATGGCATACATTACAGCCCAAATTAGATACGTGTTCAGGGAGCGTCATGGTTCTCAACCAAATCACAAGCCTGTGAAGAATAAAAACCAGGTCATGAGGGGGGAAAAAAAAAAAAACTTCTTTCAAACTCTGTGGCTGCAATAATTCAAAAGCACCCCAGTTCCTAAATTCTCTTTTCTTTTTTTTCACTTAGGTACTTTTAGAAATGGCAATTCTTCAGCATGTCCATATGAATTTTCTTGAAAAAAAATAAAATCTGTTACATTACAATAAATTTATTTGCACTAAAATTAAACTATTTAGATAGTATGAAGTAACAAATGCTTTTATTCTATTCATTATGCTATTAATTATTCACTCATTATCTCATAGCTGTGGGGTTTTTTTTATTTTACAATATGAGCTTAATGTAGCAAGAGGGGAGGAAGGGTTTATTTTCTAACACTCCCTGGTTCCAAAAAGCACGGTCCTGCTCTCTGTATCTTTGTCTCCTTTGAGCTGTGGTTGTTAAGCGAAAGTTAGGACATGCTGCCTGGTTTCACTGTTCCCACCAATATGGCATGACTCTGAAAACTTTGGAATGAAAGAAGACATGAATAAAGTGACTTGCATTCCAGAGCAGAGGGTATACTCAAGAAGGGGAGGGAGCAGTGGGGAGAGGAAAACTAGGGCTTTGTCTTCCAAAGTATAACAACATGTTTATAATAGAGGAAACACATACCCTTTTAAAACTGACTTGATTGGAAGAAAATTACTTTTAGCCAGCTACTGAAATCCCTAAGCACATGCTGGTTTGTTTAATGGGAACCGATTTTGAAAGCATTTATGGAATGTATAGAGGGATCCTGTCTGAAAACATATACAAGGAAGGCATACCAGCTGCAGTTATTCCCTTCATCCTCACTGACATTAGCAATTTAAGATTTAGCCAAGCACAAAACACCCGTGACCTTCTGAGCCATGCAGTCCCAAAAGAAAGCAGAGTCGAGCTCCGCAGTTAATCAAGCCATCATGAAGGAACAGCACTGTACCACAGAAGACCTAAAATAAATCTGCAACAGTATTGAGAACTGTGGGACAGACCAAGAAGAAAAGTCATAAATCTGTGTTTTCTCTCACATGTTGCAATACTCTGTTCTGAGGCTCTTCATCCCTGCAAAGCCAGCCAGAGAACAAGGCTGAGGAGGACTGTAACTCAGCATGTTTGGCTCCTATTGTTTTCTCTGACATCGATTTTTCTAGCTTTATAAATCATCCATCAGCAAATGTTGAATCATGCTTCTACCTGGTTTCTGCCTGAAAAAATAAGCCATGGTTTACACAGACATCTGTGTTCTATATGACTCTAAGCACTTCCTGACACAAATACTGAGCAGTTCCTCTTACCTGCCTATCAGAAGCTTGGAGTAGAAAAATGCCATGCAGCTACCATTCTAGCTCTCTAGGCTGCCCTTTTTTAAGAAGTATCTGTTCATTATAGGAAAATGTATTTCTTTTTTTCAAAGTTAGTGCAGAATCACTCTAAGTATACATACAGTAATTTTTAAATTTCTCTAGGTAAGCTCCTTTTTAATAGTCTTTTGCTGTTAGCCAGAACCTTTTCAGTGATCCAGTTTGCAGCATGACTTTCCAAACAGGTGCAACATGACTTGAGGGAGGGAATGAACAGAGCAAGGGTGAGATTGAGGTGCTGGAGGCATGTTTCTTCATGCTCCTAGTCATTCTCCTGGGCTGTGACTGACTATATGCTGTTTGATTTTATTGTTTCTAATTCGAATGTCGGAGAGTTACTCTATCTCAACTGAGCAACAGATCAGTCAGGTCTCCTTTATACCCTTATTCCACCAAGAAAATTATACATACTCTCTAACATGTTGCTAATAACAAAACTCATTTATTGTGGTTGGCATATTGGAACAACACTAATTTCCCTTGGCAAATCTCTGTCACTGAATGAACAGCAATCTTCCTATAGGCATTGCCTCAGAAATGCTTGCAGATGGTCCCGCAGTCACATGTTTAGGTCGATCTAAAGCTAATTTTTTGTCATGCACAGGCAAAGCTCACCTCCAAGGAAGGTCAGAAGAGAGTACAGTTGTCTAACTCAGAGTACACAAACTAATACAGTGCTATGAATATTTTAACAGTTTGGATTTGATAGCTGGCATTCACTGAGCAGAAGTTTTCACTGAATCTTCCACGATTATCTTTCCACCCATCTTTCTTCTTTCCGTGAAAGATTAGGTACTTCAGATCACATATAATGTGAGCAATGTATGGTACAGGAGGAAACCAGTCTTAAAGAAAAATCTCTGAATGGAAAAATGAACAAGCAAAAAGCTGAAACTTTTAGGGAATATGGAGAATATTCAGAAGTTGCCTTTATTTTTCATGGTATCTGACTAAGCTGAAGAATTTAAGGTGTTTATCCAACTTGCTGAAAACTATTAGAGGAAGGTAGCAAGCGTGGAATCAGCAGACTGTAAAAGCTCACCAGGCTCAAACCCTGTCCATAAACAGGGTCAGCTAAACCTGACAGATGCTTGTGTAGCCTTAAATATCCCCAGTGACAGATGCGTCATATAACTCCATATTCCAACCTATTTAAATGCCTAATTATAACCTGCGACTGGAACCTTCTACTGACAAATGCAAATCTAGTTTCTTGTCTGTTTTCTGTACATATATATTAGAGAATATATTATTCCCTTCTGTTTTTACATACCTGAATACTGTTTCCATACCTGCCATTGATTTTTTCCTCTTCAGCATAAACAGTGACAGGTTTTTGCAGTCTGTCCTTGCAAGTCATGTTTCCAAGATATCTTATAGACTCCTGCTGCAGCAGGAGCTATATACAGAAAGCTGTGTTGTGCATTATTCCACACAAAAATAAAATATGTGAGTTGTCACATTTTTAATCAGCTATTACAAGAACAAGATGAAAACAGGGAAGAACTTATTTTTTTCTCTAGAACTTACTAACAAATATCCTTATTACACAGTAATTCTATTATGTTGGGGGGAGGGGGGAGCAGGGAAAGTGGTCAGACGTACCCATTTTTACATTAAAACCACGTCCATTTCATGGCTTTGTTAGGAGTTGCACTTGCTGCTCGGATAGAAGATAGAAAACATTTATAATGAGGTTCTGAAGAGAGCTGAAGGAATGCCCCTAGGAACGCTGCTTTTGACCTATGTAGAGGCTGAATAATTTTATTGTTCTTTGTATTATAGATTGGATAGAAGAACCTAAAGAACAGATACACTTGCTGGTCACTTTAAGCATGAAAAAGCATTTCTCTTACATGGGTCCAGAAACATTTATGAAGAGAAAGAGAACTTTTTCCACTACTTAAGATTAAGAAACGAGACTTACTGGAGAGTTATGTTGTCAAATGTTTTTCACCACTTGACATGTCAGCAACAGAATTTGGGCAGGTGCTATGAGAAAAATAGGTTGCATTTGGCACGTAAGATGTTTCACAGGGGTAAAAATACCATAGATTTTTGATTTTGAAGAAGACAGTAATGTTTAACAAGGGACACTGAATAGCTTTGGAAAGAACTGTGAAACCTGGGCCGATGCTGAGAAAATGGGAGGAGTTGAACACCAATCCTGTACAACTGAGATGATAACTCTTTTCCTAGGTGTGCCAGTACAGAAGGTAAATCACTGTAAGGTCTATGCTATTGCTAATATGCCTGCTCCAACAAACAAGGAATATATATAAAAAATTATTTGAACAGTAAACCTCCATAGAGAAACTAATTTCTTAGGTGCCCAAAGCAGCAGTTGAAGCTACAGTTCTGAGATTTTATAACAAGATATTTGAGGACTTTTCCACAGATCTAAAGGAATATTGCTACAGTTACAGTCACATAATGAAATAAAAAAGGAGAATTCACTCTTCACCTAACAGAAATTTAGGTAAAACTCATTTTTCCCAAAAGGAACTGGAAAATATTTACATGAGATTAGGGTTCTTCTGTTTGCTTGTTTGTTTATGTTCTTTTTAACTGCAACAGGATCATTTACAAACTGAACAGTCAGGAAGTACCTGGTGGTTTTATACTCACTCTCATGCAATTAAGAAAATGCAGTGATATCCAAACCTAGATGCATAACAATTTACTTACTAAAAAACTTTTTCAAATTAAATATGATTTTCAGCTCCATTGCAAAAATTGACACCACAGAGAAAGTAAGGAAGGCTATTGGTACGAGTGACTGTCAGTATACTCTCCCTTTTGGAGCCTAAAATTATTTCTGTAGTGTTAACAGGTATATATTAATAAAAAGTCTCTACTTTGTAAAAGAAAGGCTTAAAAAAAAAGAGGTGCCACTGAGGTCCTTTCTGAATGAAGGAGGGACAATTTGTATTATGTGATTTACCAAAATATTTCAGGGATATGTTGAAATATATATTAAAAATTATATAAGAAGATTATTTAGGGACTGAAAAAGTACATACTCAGTGATCTTGAATGAAGAGTGACAGTGATGAGACCACTGATGCTTGCCATGCAAGCTACAGATAAAAGTCCAATCAAGCAAGAGTCCAATTAATTAAAAAGCATTGATGGGTGTTTTTATTGATGCCAACATAAATACATTTATGTACCTTTTGTAGACTGGTCTTAATTCCCTGGTATGACTTTACTAGAAGGAATAACAGCAAAAAAAGTGACATGATATTTTTCACATAGTAGTGTATGAGGATACAGGATGATACAGCAAGGACAATTTTGGGTGCTTTTTACTTAAATGTAATTCAGACATATCTCCATAGAAATATGATTAAACACTTCATTATCACATCCTGACTCTCTCTAACAGATAAAGTAAACCAAGAAATATTTCTTATTAGAAACTAAGCTGCAATTACTCTGCACAGAGAAGGAAACAGATAAGGAAAAGTATCAATGTTTATATCTTGGATATGTAAAAGGTTAAGAGGAAAATACCAACATGATATATTCATTACTAACAGGCACGTAACAGGACAAGGTCACTACGCTAAAAAAGACACCTCAAAATATTTAGATGTTACTTTTGGCTTCAGGTCAGCTGTTTTTTGTCTTGTGTCTTCATTAAGTTCCCAGTTTTCTTGCTGATTGCACAAAATCTTGTGTACAAATTGTTCAGGGCCTCACATGTGAAATATCCCAAGACCATATGCATGAAACCAAGGCTGAAGGTCTTCTCATGGAAGAAGGAATGTGGTGCAATCTTCATAAATTTTTTTTCTTCTAATAAAAACTAGAAAATAACCAGAGAAAACAGTGCTTAGAAAGGACAGTAGTTTCAAGAAAAAAAGGAACAGGTGGAAAAAATCAAAGAAAAAACAAAATTTGTATTCCATAAAAATTCTGCTGATGTGTCACATAAAAACATATAGCTGATTTGAAGAAGACCACTGTATTGATAAAGCTTTTAATTGTTCCGTGTCTTAGGTCTCATGTTAACTTTGCAGGAGGAAAAGCTGTGCAGAATGTCTTGAGCTACCCTAAACTGAGAAGCTAATTAACATGCTGAGGAGACGTAATGAGTAGGGCAAGTGCAGTGGCCTTGCTCCTTTCAGGACTCAGTCTCATATCTGATTTACATCATGTAGATTCATTCTGAGTTAGCCTGAGGATTTCCTATATGAAGCTCAAAGTCATTTGGGGTTTTTTTTTTAATGATGTTTCACAATAAGAATGAAGATTTCAACTTCTGTTTTTAAGGAGCGAAAATACTTGGATTATAAAGGCTTTTCAGTAGAGGAAGATACAAAAGCAGTGACTGAAATTTAGCCAGATGCATTAAAAAAGCACAGGATGTATCAAAATAACAGCGATTAATAACTGGAACAAAGAAAAAGGTAAATGTGCATTCTTTATGTTCTGATGCTTTCAAATTAAATCTCAACGACTTCTGAAAGATAAGCTACCTTTAAATAAGGCCCTTCCTTTAAATAAGACCTACTGGGCTTTATTACAAGACTGATGAAACACAGTTCTGGGGCTGCTCATAAGTGATGTAACTAAATGATCAGCTGATTTCTTCTGTCTTTAAAATATACTAATCATGTGCAAAAAGCTGCTCTTTTTTTTTTTTTTTTTTGCTAATGCAACAAGTCTCTGAAAGTGAAGGATAATACAACAAAGAAGCACTGCAAAGTACATTATTATTATTTAACCTTGAAAAGCTGACAGTCAAGCATGTGAAAGCATATAGTTTTGAGCTGGAAACATTAAAGTGTCATTGCCGGACAACCATATTTGGCAACAGCCAGGCTCCAGTCCAGCAAAGTTCCTACATATGAGTGCAATTCTAAGCTCAAGAACATACCTAGTAAAGCAAATAAAACTAGAAAACTGATAAAGTTATGTATATGCTTAAATGTGTTCTGGAAAAAAACTCAGTGCCAAAATGCTTGTAGCTCACTGGGGGATACAGTTGCCATCATCATGAAATGAAATGCATGTAGGAGAGGATCTAACACAGCACGAGAAGCACTTTAACCATATTATGCAAATTAGATAATTTTTTTTGCAATTAAGTGCAATGCTTTGAAACTGCTATTAAAAATGAAATTGGTAATTAAGAAATAGTTCACCTCAGCAAAACGAAGAGCATACTTTGCTCTGTTTCAGGGGAGGTGGAGGTTGTAAAGAACATAAGTATTTGCTGTCGGCCTTGCAAAGCCACTTCTACAACTTGAGAAATAAGGGACACAGAGAAACCACATAAACATCCATCTGAGGTATTTAATCTCAGTGGAGTCTGGATTCTATGGGGCCTCAGTAAACAAAGAGGGCTCATCTCTTCAAGTCCCATACCACTTTGTGAGGTGGCTCTAGCAATGGCTACCCTCATACATATGTAAATATTCTACCTAATTTTCTTTCCATGGTTGTGTAGTGGATCCATATTAGAGTTGTAAGATCCTTCATATGCTTGAAATAAATAAAATAAACCAGTCAGCATTGCTATTGTGACAAAATTAATAAAAAAAAAATTCAAAGCAATAGTTAAAGAACAATACCTAAATCCTCTTTTCCCTCATTATTTTTGCACAGAAATTTCTGTTAGGAAATTCCCCAGCATCATCAGACAATATAAAAAGTCCTTATATTCCTCTAAATTAATAAAAAGAAATTAGTAGCTTTGGTAACGAGTATTAGTTAACCTCTTACTTTGACACAGAGTCATTAGCTTTATTCCATTCCGGTGGGACTCTAAGAAACAGCTGTCCTTAATCTGATCTCCTGTTCCAGTCAATCAGGGTTTATCCTGAGCAGCAGGGAGAGGACGATTCAGGTGTTGACACTTGCTCTTAACTCCTGTGTGCTGATGAAGTACTGGTGCCCAGCTGTGGTACAATCGGTGTGCTGCTGGAAGTGGCTGGTTTTCTGAGTTTTCCAGTTGGCCTTCACATCCTTTGGTTAGTATCTTCACTAATACCACAGCCTCTTCTATGGAAGCGTGGATAGGTATGTGGTGGATTTTTTTTCTTCTTTCTTACAATTGGTATCTATGTAAGGATTAAATAATATCTATCTAGGGCTAGATTAAAGGAATACTTACTTCTCTGCATAAAACCTGTTGTTGTTTTACCTCGGATGTGCCAGCCACATAGGTGGATTCGTGCTTCCTGAAAAACAGCCTGGATTAGCAGGGCCTTCTGTCAGTGTGTTTTTGTCGCTACTACAGCTACTTCTGCCAGTAGCTAAAATTTACCTCCTTTTTATGTTACTATAAAGTTCTGGATACACATAGAAGCTGTAGGTAGAAGTGAGGTAAAGAAGTGCTTGTGAATTTTAATAGTTGTTTCACTTTAATTGTGTTTCAGTATTGGTATTCTTATTTCTTTATAGTAGTTACAGAGGAATTGGGTTTACATATTTTATTACTCTTTTATTTTAGTGGTTTAATATTTCCACTCTAGAAAAAGAGTGAGGTGAAAGTTAACATGAGTAGAGAGTCAGTGCTCTCTATAGGAGAAATTATGGTGCCAGAAATGGCTTATATATGTGTTATTTTTCAATTAAAATGTTGCCAGAAATTTTTTTTTTTTTTTTTTTTTTTTTTTCTAAAAGGAACTTTATCTAGTGACTACATGAATATCAAGTTGTATTTAATCTGTTTTAGAGTGCTCTAAAACAGCTGAGTTTTAATCATGAGGGTAATATTATTTAATGCGATAAACTAATGTTGGAAATATATCTTCTGATGAAAAATTTCTACTGTAATGAGTGGGAAAGGAGTTTAGAAAAGCTCAGAAGGAATCAGTCCATATGTTGTTGAGGAAGCACATCCTCACACATATGTGTGCAATTTAGCACCTGGTTTTATTATATTCATAAGTAAAGTTCTTATTTCAGTAGGAGTAAGTCTCGTGTTGTACGGTAGTTATGGTACGAATATTTGTTTTCTCATCTAAATGCTTTGTTTACTTCTTAGAATCTTTAGGTGGCCTTTAGGTGGAGGAGTAGATAGAATGAGACCCAGAGTAATTTCTGGAACTGTGAAAAGTCATGTTAATCCTTTGGGATTTGGTGATTAGGTCAAAATGCAGGCAATTGTAGTACTTCGATACAGTTTCCTTTAAAAGAATTTTGAATAGGTGTAGCAGATGTTTTCTAATGCAATTTGAGTGCCCCAAGTAGTTTTCATTTGTGGGTGGTTTTTTTTTTTCTTTTGAAGTGACAGAAGTTGGATGGGTAAATGAAACTATACCTCAGTTGACAATAGTACCAGGAAAACTAATGGAGTAACTGAAGAGAAAAAATTAAATGAAATGAGATCTTCCTGTGAAAAGTGTCCTTTTTTTCTTCTCAGAGTGAAAAATATGGTCTTTAGAAAGGTGTTTTTCTTCTTTGAGATTGTACTGTTCATAACTATTCTTACATTGTTATCACATTTTGTTCTCTTACTTAGACATTCAGGTCCCAGATTTTTAGTAACTACTGTGTTGTTCCCTACTCAGTGGATTTGGACAAATTAATACAAAGCATACTATGAATAAGTGTGTAAAATGTACTAGTTTGTAATCTGTAATTTGACTTTTATCTTCTTCACAATGAGCAACTAAAGTTTAGGCATAGCGAAAGGATACACAGAAAGTAGTGTTTTGATTTCCCTCCCCACCCCCATGTGCAGATCTGGCCAGTTAGCACCTGATTAACAAGGACTGCTATTGTTTTTAAACACTTTTTTTTTTTGCTATTTTGATATGTGAATTATATTGAATTTTCTTCTTTGGAACCAAATTTCTGACAAGTGACTATTCTTGATTCCTGGAAAAGCTCAGTAGAAGAGATAATACAAAAGCAAAATGTAATCTCTTCTTTTGTCAGGCTTAGTGCTATTATTATTAGATCCTGTATAGCCTAACAGTCTGGGATGTTTATATGCAGGCAAAATTTTGGCTAAAAAAAACTAACCAGAAAGAAGCTGAAATAGCAAGGGGACTGTAACCTCTAGGAAGAGCCTTTCTAAAGCATACTATAATGGGATCTTCTATCTAGACTCTTAATTTACTGTATATTCGTTAAGTAATAAAAATTTAGAGTGGGTGGAAACGTCTAATATCATCCATTCTTACTGATTTACACAAGATCCTGCACTTCTCATGAATGATACCAAAACTATTGGTCCAAATATATTTGCATTTGCAGTAAGGGGTGGGGAAGGACATGGACTTGGCATTAAATACAGTAAAGAGAAACCTGCTTTCTGAATCTTAAAAGTGTTATTACCTCATTAAACAACTCTGATATGCTAAAAACAAAGCCAAATCTTTCTTCAGTAAGAGCTAATAGTAATTGTTGTACTAAAATATCTGCAAACGTTATATAGAGAGCAGTACAGGTAGGTGAATATGTGGAAAACTTGAGCACTAGAAAGGGAAACAAAATCGTTAACTGATGGTCTGAGTACTTTTTGGTGAGACACATACCTGCTTCAGTTCATTTTGGAATACGCTAATCCCGAATCGGATAAAATAATGTCTCTGAAGACAATATTCTTGCTTCTTTAATTGTTCCCTTGTGTTTTGTCCTTGCAGGTGCTCATTTTATTTATTTAAAAATACTTCAGAGGCTATTAATCTAGAATCAAAAGACCTAAGATTCAAATTCCATTTATCTGATTCTCTTTTGGTATTCATTTGTGTCATCCTTACCATATTATCATGTATTAGTGCATAATGTAAAGCATACCTGTGTTTGTTGCTTATTAAAATACCAAATTCTGAGTAATTTTTAGTTAATAGATAAGGTAATAACACTGTTGAATTATATGGAGCTTAGAGATAGCAAAATTCTTACTTGCAAGAAAAGTGTAAGATTTGCTAATCTGTGGGCCTTTGTGGTTCATATTCAACTTTGTAACAGTAAGTAAATACATGACAGCATAATGCTTTTTCACCATCTAAAAATAAATTACCTAACACTCAAAAGGCCCTGTTCTCAGACAAAAAAAAATCATGTCTACCACAAACCCTTAGCAGATCCAGATGGACAAGGAGACTGCCACTGTGCTAAACTTTTATGATCATCAATATGCAAAACCCATTCAATTTGTTTAAACTCCGTTCACAGTTTTTTGTAGGTGACTGTGAGGCAGTTGGTGAGGAAAAGGCAGCCCCTTCATCAGGGAGGGAAGTTTATAACTGAAGTCTCTTAGATAAGCACACCTCTCCCTTCAATATTTAATTAGAAGTGAAACACAGAAAGAGAACTTCAGACAACTTGAATAACAGGTGTAAAATATAATTTGTCTACTAAATAGAAAACTGGAATAAATGGGTTAGGAAATGCATTTAAAAACTGAAATCTCTTAAAAGAGCTGGGAATTGCTTAAAATGTTTAAACATTTCACATGTGTGGATTAAACTAGTTTAGGGGTAAACTTACCTTTTTTAGCATGGTTACTGAAACAGCCTGTAGCTCCACAGGAAGCAGAGGATCCCCAGTCCTCTTGCCAGTGGGCAGAAGCTAGGGACCCAAGAGATGGTGGGGGATAGAAAAAGGTCTCTGCTCGGGGCAGGAGGAGAATCCCCTCCCAGGCTCCCTCACCTTCCCAGCTGCCCTTGCATAACAGATATGCGACTCTGGAAGTTGAAGGCCAGGCAACTGAGGATGGGGGTGAAGGCCCACCCAGGGGGTTGGCCAGGGAGAGAAGGTCACCCCTACCTATCAAGACTGACTGTACCAAGAAAAAAAGAAGGGTGATTGTTGTGGGCGATTCCCTTCTGAAGGGAACGGAGGGCCCGATATGCCACGCAGACCCATCCCATAGGGAAGTCTGCTGCCTCCCTGACATCAAGTTGGACTTGATGATCTCAAAGGTCTTTTCCAACCAAAGTGATTCTATGATTCAGTCAAGTCAAGCAACTAAATCAGCAAAATACTGCACATCTCCATTTCTAGATTTTTATGCTAGAAAAAAGTGAAGCGGTAATTACTTACTGAATAAAATTAGTAATATGACTGTAAAAACTTACTCCAAGGCATATGTTTTGTGGGCTCAGATTTAACTTTTTAAATGAAAAATCATCCAATTGGAGAAAAATAGCTGGGGTGAACTTCACTTTTTAAACCCAACCTAGTTGATTTCTCCCTATTGTGACTACTTGTAGTGAATGAAAGTTTCGAGAATGTCTAAATTCAGTCTTTAAAACTACAACCAGAAGAAACAGTTATCAACCAGAGAAAATCTTGGAAGAAGCTTTGTAGTTACAGCTAAAGATTTTAGTACAACTATAGCTGAGTGGTGTTTTTTCCATCTCAGAAATAATTTAAGAGATCTCAGGAGTCCAGCTGACAATCTGGAATTACATGAACATATTTACAAACTCTCTCAAATGTGTTTTGCTTTGTAGCCCCCCAAACTTCCCTGCAGCTGCCTAAAAAGGCCCCTACTTAAAAGTATGAATCACAAGGTGACTCGTGGAGATGGTTACATTCTGCAGGTGAGAGCATGTCCTCTGCACTTTCCCTCAGCCAGCCCAAGTACTTTGTGGTATCAGCCTTGGCTACCCGGAGGTCGGGAGAAAGCATTAAACTTTTGACAAGTCCCACCCCACAGAAGGGATGTGCGGTACCCCTTCCAGAGCGGCTTCTAAAGATACCATTGAGAGCAACCGCTGGCCCACACAGTCACTATGTGATTGGGGCCTCTCATTCCCATTAGCAAAACTAGCTTTCCTTCGATGCATGTTCTCATTGTCAGTGGTCAGAGAGTGTCATTCTGTGCTTCTGTGGGGCTCTTTATGTACAACGTTCAAAACATAGGCAGCATAGGATAGCATAAAAGTAGCTAAATTAAACCAGGCTAAAATAAAACTTATTTCAGAGAACTTCAGCCCCAACGGGGTTTGAGCAGGAAGGGCTTTCACAGAAGAGCTACTAACAGGTAATGGACAGGAAAGAGGTGGTTCTCCGTCACCAGAATTAAAATCATCTACTTATGTAACCCTTTCCCACTACTCCACTACCTTTTTTGGCAAAACCAGGACCTGACAACTGAACAATACATAAACTCCATGAAAGTAGGCTCGTGTTAATCATTTCTCTGCCTTGACACAGAAGCCACCAGCAATAAAACTCCACACCGCAGCCATTCTGGTCATCTTTCGGCTTGATATCTTCCCTGTGCACAAAGTGAGATAGCAATTTGCAAGCAAACAGGAAGACAAGAGTTCCCAACCTCATTGCACCTGCAGTCTGGTGAGTTCAGGATTCATTTTCAGAGCTGATTCACGCAATCAAACCAGCAAGAAATCCTGTTGAAGGCAGTTACAGCATAACTTGCCTACATGAGAGATTGATCTTAGTGGTGGGCTTCCACCTTAATGCAAGGAGAGTTTCTGTGCCTTAGAAATCTCTTATTTGCTCTCCTGTAACTATGAAATCTTGAAGCCATATGTACAGATAATGTCTTTTAATCTTACTGATACCTTATGGCAATGAGCTGCATGAGTTAATAACATTTTATGAAGATTCCTGAGTCAGTTTCAGATATGTATTTCCCTTTTTGCTGTGCATACTTGTCTTTCACCTCTTATTTGCCCTTCTGTAATCCATATAGACCTAATCTTCTAATATGCTCATTTATAAGTCTGTCAGCCCTCTAACAACATATCTTACCTTTTTGTTGGGTATTTGTCTTGCTAATAAATATGTTAGAGATGTGAGAATAGTGGAAACAAAAACAACATCCAAGACAAAGGGGTACAAGTGATTTATATAATGAAGTCTTACTCCTGACTTTGTACAGTTAAGACCTTAAGACCACCATTGCCCACTATTTACAGTGGTGATGTGAGGTGGCCTCGAATCCGTGGACCATGCCTGCTGCATGCTGAAGCTCTCACGTGAGGCACGTAATCACAAACAGAAGAAAAACTTTTGCATAGACTCGGGAGTGCAAAAATCACAGGCACAAATTGATCACATGTAGCCTCACGCAAACCCACCAAAATGCAAAAATTAAAGCACAAAAAGTACACATTCACAATACAAGGGAAGGCCAAAACCAAGGACACCTCTAACTTTTTCGTGAAGTGACCTGTGTATGCCCTGAGGTTATTGCCCACTGATTTTGCTGCTGCTTATTCTCAGTGATTTCACAGAGAGTAATCCCATACCTGATTTTCCTTGTTTGCAGCACTGTTAGTAGCTTTTCAGAGCCAAGTACTTGTGTTTTCTTGGAGGGATAATTTGCTAGAAGAACATTCCATGGCAGGAGAGAGTCTGTGGAAAAATACCCTGGGATTTTTTGTTGTTAAATGCAAGGGATATGCAGAGGTGACAAGGCTTAGAGGAGTAACCAAGGTCTCTAATAGTTCTGTTGACTAACAGGCTAAAGAGGAGATTTTGACAAAAACAAAGTGAAAGACAGACAAAAAAACATGGCTTGGAGACCATGTTGTAGGGATACTTTTCAAGGAATCTTCTGTTGGTTGCAAGGTGAGTTTGTTTTTTTCTAAAAAGCCTGTGTTAAAGGCAAAGCAGGCAGCCATACTTTTTATGAGGGAAAAGAATTGCAAGGGGTAAAAA
>NW_009260268.1:917660-945043 GCF_000687185.1 Egretta garzetta | reverse complement strand
CACTGAAAGGGTTGTCAGGCTCTGGAATGGGCTGCCCAGGGAGGTGGTCAAGTCCCCATCCCTGGAGGTATTTAAAAGAAGGATAGATGAGGTGCTTAGGGACATGGTTTAGTGGTGGGATGGCAGGGTTAGGTTAAAGGGTGGACTCGATGATCTTAAAGGTCTTTTCCAACCAAAGTTATTCTATGAAAGATAATGCTGTATGCCATACTGCAGAATGAAAAGACTGCAAGAACAAAAAATGCAGTATTCATATTGGAACACAATGGGACTTTTCTAGAATATTGTATGAAACATTGGCCTGAGTGGGATTTATCACTCCATAAAGGAAGCAGCAACAAACAAACTATTATGAGTTTTAAGAAATCTGGCATATAGTCAAAAGGGGTGGGAATTTAGATCATTCATGATTTCAATATGTTTCTTGATTCTTTTTTTATTTTTTTTGTAATTGCTTTGAAAGATTCTGTTAAATTGTTTTTTACAATGCTTGCGATGTATTTTCATGTTGGTATTCTATTTTAAGAAGAAGACTTTAAGCCTTCATTCATTGTTAGTTAAACCTTATTCCTGTTATTTAGGAAAAAATCTCCTGGTTTATAGTTATTTTAGGCAATATAGCTAAAAGAAGGTTGAGGTCAATTAATATAGCCCTTAGAACTCAAACAGGATCAGCTACACCTGTGGCATTCTTAACTGAAATTTGCCCAGCAATGTTCTTAAAAATAACCTGTTATGGTGCTGAGCTGTTCTTCAAAAATTTCTAGCCTGAATCTTCCTTTCTGCCATGCAGGACTGTTACTTCTTGTCTTATTCCAGAGAGCAAAGAAAATAGACTATTATTTTCATCTTTGCAGCAGTTTTCAAAGGCTACCATGTCTTTTTTGTTTTTAGTTAAACAGTTCCAATTTATTCATTTTTTCCTTCTAGGTTAGTGAAACCAAAAAATGAAATACAGTTCAGTTTTGGGTGATGGGCAGTACATACTCTTCAAGATATTTCTTGCTCAGAAATATCATATCTGTATTGGAATAGTCTACTTTGGAGATATTTTATTGACACAATTTTTAAAGCGATATTTCCATGACACGAAAAAGGATCTTAGGACGATTTAGACTCTAAAGATGAACTATGAAGACTCTAAAGATGAACTATGAAATAGGCTAAATAATGCTGTACAGAACCTGCTTTTATCTAAAGGAATTTCTTTGGGACTGGGACACTTCTTATTGCAATGCCTGATTTTGTTACATCTATTTAAATTTCTTTTCTAGCTTAATGCTGTTGACCTTAATGTAACGTGCATACAATGAAAAGACATACGCAGAAAACGGGTATCGGTTAACACTAAGAAATCTAATAGCGTGAGAACTCATTTTGTTTTGAATGTTACAAAGCTAAATTACTGTTCAGAAATGTTAAGAACTTTATAAAGCTCGAAGTATTGCTCCAGCCTAGTATGTTATCTGACTTAGTAGACTCCTACTATGTAGTGATCAAGTGTTTTTTCAAATTAGTATCTTACACTATTTCAACAGTACTCATCTTTTAAATTAAAAACTTGATACCAATCAGAAAGCTATTCTATACCTACAGACAAGGCTGCATTTACATATACCACTTGGATCTTAAAGGTAGTCACCATAAGATCTTAAAGATCAAAAGGTTTTGTGTGAAAGAAGAGGGGAAGTTTTGTTACCTAAAAGCCTGAGGCTAAATGCTGTACTATTTTCAAAGAGCTTTATAAATGTAATCAAAAACTTGGACAAACCCTCCTCTTTTAGTTAGATGTCTAGAATGAATATTAAGTCACAAGTTGCTCAGCTATGTGGATTTACTTTAAGGGAAGATAAGTAACAAAATTACAGAACATTTTAATAGCTGAACTGGATAGTAGAATAGGAACTGAATAGTACCAGGCATTTCAGACACAAATGCCATGTTAAAGATAACTGTAAAAATTGCCTAATGATTTTCTGTGATAATTTAGATTTAGAAAGACTAACATAAATGAGATTTACCACTCTGTTGCTGGAATTCAGTTACCTCTGTCTGTTGTATAAGGTCGTAGTTTTTTCCTTTTGCAAATGGCCAGAGTTTTTAACATAAATAACTCTCAGCATCTGACACTGAAAGAGGGAGAAAACATTTATTCTGAAATTAAGGATGGGAAAAACTCAGTCCTTAATGTATATGTTTCCTAAGCATCTTGTTAATGCCATTATGATATTAGGGTATTTAAGATAGTCTTTTCAAAATATCAGTGCTAAACTTTGGGTAAAATTGAGTCAAATAATAAGTGTCTAACTTTGTATTACCTACCCAAGGAGGGAGCATGGTTACTGTTGCCTAAGCCTTGAAAAAAGCATGTGATGTCAGTCTCCCATCTCCCAAATGAGTTCCCCACTCACTAGATTTTTTTTTTCTTTTTTTTTTTTTTTTTTTCTCCTCTGCTCCCTGGTTTTGGCCCAATAAACCATAAGTCCCTGTTTCAGGGCTCTTTCAGCTCTAGAAAAACGGTTCAAAGTATAGGCTGAATTTGGTGACTTATTACTCTCTTGAGGGGAAGGATGAATCTTGCAACTTTTGCATCTGGGGTAAATGACCGTGACTCCACATAGATTGATGTGCTTAGTATGGCTGGAGCATACTTTAATGTTTGTTCATTGTTAGTGTTCTAACAGCCTAAAGCACATACTAAGCTTTAAAGCAGCAGAAGGGAAGGAGTTTCTTTCTGAGTTGAGTGAAGTGCTACTGTATCATAGGCATTTGTCCTGTGACTTCTTTCTGATTATCCCTCTGAATATTATCAATTACCGGACATTGACATATTATTAATTATTGGAAAGACAGTGAATTGAAGGAGAAATAAATAAGACAACGCAATTTAAAGGGTAGGAGGGAATTGTTCCAACAGGAACCATCCCATTTCTTACTTTACCATCTATTGATGGTAAAGTATTGAGGGTTATATATGCATGTTATTAGCTGGAGAAAAGTGAAATAATTAGAGCAATTATTCCTTTCTTCTGGTAAAAGCATGGGCTTCTAGTTGCCCCTTAAAATGTAAATTATCTTATTTTAGGCTACTGAATATGTAAAACTAACAAGATGCTTCAGAACTCAGTGGCAATATGAATTGGGCATACCTAGACAAGCTGCTGTTCTAATGTGCATTTTTCTTCTGTTTCCACATCAGATTTTAAGTATTTATTTATGACCATAAAAGGGGAAAGCAGTGAAATACTGAATTTGGCTAAAACAAGAATGGCTTTACTGTGTAATATTTCTAATTTAAAGGAAAAATAAATCTGAATTGAGTGTTTATCATGACTCATACCAGCTAAGTTCCTAAAACAACAAAGCAGCGTTGTTATCTATGATTCTAAAACTAAATCATCATGCCATTGCTCAGGCATTATTTAAAAGGCTTAAGTAGACTTCCCAGGGAGGCTCATTTCCATCCAAATCAAATCTATCGAAAGTGTAACCCCACCCTATTTGTAATGCCTGGTGGGACACTTAGGGCCTCTGTTGTTTATGAAGTATTGCAGTGTAAGTAATTTGCCTGCATAAGAGATCCATAGCCTGAAGGTCAAAGGTCTTGATCGCCTGTGACCCAGAAACAAGAAATGTTTAGCCTTTCTGTGTACATAAAGTTTGGCCACTTCAAAACCTTTTGAATGTGCCTGTGCTGTGCCCCTGCAGCTTTATGTGACTCTTCTCTCAACAGTAATTGTTTTAAAAATCCCTTTAAAAATGGTACCTTGCAGGGATTGCTTGGCCTCCCAGAGTGTGAATAAAAATTACATTCACTGTCACAATCAAGCTCTCAGGAGTGAATGATACACTTGACTAATAATTTCTTGCTTTAGGTTACTGTGTAAGCAGTAGCCTAAACTGTGATTTCAAAGATAATATTTATCTTCATCGTTTCAATGACCTGTGCAACGTTGGGCACAGTGATTAGCCTTGTTGGTTTTTCGGTGTTCCATAAAATCTCACTTTAGGATGATGCAGTATATATAAATAATTTACACGTGTTACCTGAGGAAAGAACTTAGTTTGGTTAACTTCAGGTATCTCTCAAATGCAAGAAGGGATTTTGCCAAATGATCTGGAATTTATCACTGCAGCTGCTGGATCAGGCAGCAAGGGCAATTAACCCAGAAATATGCTAAAAATTTGAACACAAACAGGGATTTTAGTGCAGTCTTCTTCCCAATCTTGAGTGTGATCTGAGCAACATTTTAACTCTTTTTATTTAATGTATGCTAACCACTGTGTAACGGTCTCTTAAGGTTCTTGGCAATGAGATTTTTATGGTGAGTTGAATCTCTCCCTTGCCCTAGGGCTCTGTGTTAATTCTCATAACTTTTCTTTTTTGGTAGAGTACTGCTATGCTACCAGGACCCCTGTTAGAAATACATAGCCTAAATCCATATTAGGCAAAATAGTTCTGAGAATGGTCAATCAAATCTCCTTAGGTCTCCAGTTTGCAGATTTGTTTCTTTTTACTACTGATGAATAGAAGCTGGTGACAAAATAGGGTCTTAAGAGCAAAAAACAGATCATGTTGTGGAACTAGCAAATGGAGGGTTAACGGGGAGAGCGAGGCTCTTCATCCATCAGTTGTTCAGATACAAACTTATGTCAACTCTGAGCAGAAAAGCTCTTCTTGACATTACCCCAGCAAAGAGCTTCTCTTATGCAGCTAAGCTGGTCTCTCGCCATGTACAGCTGAAACAGCAGGACATACAGTAGGTAAGTCATGGTGAAGTGCAATTAGGGTAAGAGTTTACACATGGGACCTTGTAGCAATTCTAGAATAAGTAATCCAGACTTGGTGTTTCGTGGACATTCTGCAGAAATGGAGTGTCCGTGTTGTTTACATTGCATGGTTATTTAGCTGATTTAGCATATAAGACAATTAAATTATTTGACTTAAGTTTTTATGTGTGCCCAATTTCTGCGCTACTTTCTTCTCAAACTTTTCACACACTTTCCTTTCTTTGCAGCCTTTTCCTATGGAGAGGAGGACTAAAGAAAAGCATGTTTTGACTATTAAAGCTTTTATATTTTCTTCTCGAGGGCTGGGGCAGGGGTAGAAAGAAAAAGTATTGCTATCGAATGTGACTAAATAAACAGTAGTGTATGTGAAGAAAATATATTTAATTCATGACTGTACTTTGTTATAAATTATTTATTAATGCTTCAGTTCTTACTTTTCCTTCAGTTATCTGAAGTAAACTTCAGAAAAAATTTTTTCATTAATTTCATTAAGCTAAATATCTTTTCTTCTTATGTAAAGCCCCGCGACTGAACAGACGTTCGTGTGGTTAAAAGACAGTTCCAAACAGTGAAGTTGAATGTATGTTTTTATGGTGGTTTACAAGGTCTCTATCCCATTGAAGTTCCTGTTCTATCCAAGCTGGCTAGACATAGGATGACAACTGACAAACCCAGATGGAAAGCAAAACTAAGATGCAGTTCTGTATGCAGTTTGTAAATTATTCACACTGCTACTTTATTTGTTTCGGTAATGCCATTAAAGTGCCATTGATACAGAAAACCTCTGTACATTGGAGCACAGTGTGCTTTTCTAACTGCATCTTATTTGCATAGCATGACACACTTTAGCAGGAGATACTAGTGTAGCCTTGCATGGAAAATGTATGATGAAAAGTAAGTTACTTAAGATAACCAGGTCAATTGTAATTCTCAGAGACATGGTACGCCTGCATTTACTGATAGTCACAGCTTAACTTTGTTATAGCTGACAATGTTTTATCTCTCTTATACGTGGCTCTTAGTTCTTCATAGATTAGATCCAACTATTAATTTTCCTTGAAAGGATGGGGACTTACAGGTCAGTGCTGACTTTAAATTACCGTTTAGTTTTAAAGAAAGTCAAGTAGTCTGTTGACCATGTGGGCTGCTTTTCACTTTGGAAGATACCCATAATTGTAATGCTATTTGTCATTTTAAGACTAGGAATATGACCCGAGTTCCCAGGCCTACATAGCAAATAAACACTCATGTCTCTTGGGAGTAGTACTACTAGCCTACTACTAACTTCGGCTCATTATACCAAGATCACTGAACATTTAGTCCTTTTGAGGTACTGTGTATGTGATATATGAGAATGAGTGAGTGGGTGTTGCTTGGAAATGTCTTCCGTTCATCCATAATATAAACAGGCCATACTTGCTGGTCCCTAGGTAACCAGTTTCTGGCTCGGTGCTTAATCTGCAGTCTCCTGGAAAGATTGTATGTTGGACCTGATTCTGTTTGTATTAGAAAATTATCTAGAGTTTGTAGAAATTCTAATGATTTACTATACAGGATTCTAGCATATATAACCTAAATTGAAAGCCCTGATAACTCCTTTACCCTATATATCTAGATGCTTAAGCAATAAATCATTCTAATCTTTGGGTGAGGCAGTGTGCAGTAGACCCCTAGAACATCTTTCTTTGTCTTTCAGAGGCTAGATCCAGTAAACTGAAGTTCATTAACTCATTAGTTAAGTGTTGGACTTTGCTTTTCGAAACTGCCTGTTCCTTAATGCTGTTACTGTCGCCTTTTTTAATATTTACTAATGATTCATACACAGTAATACATCTCATGATAGTGATTTGAAAATGTTTCTTCCCATTTTCAAGTCTCTCTCTGTTATCCCAGATTCTTAGAATTAGAAAACAGAAAAACGGAAGGGGGTCAGAGGAAGTCTGTGCTTCATCAGTTGTATTTTTCTCATTATGCTTTTATTTGTGTTGCATTAACCACCCTCTTGCACTGACAGTGACTTCTTTCTAGCTGTTCTACCTTGTCTTCAAATGACAAATTATCACTCTTCTCAGTACGGAGTCTTTCACTTTACACTTTCTTTTCCATTAGAATTTGGAAAATACGGTCAGATGCTCAGTTAGGAGAAACAGATTCATATTTGCTTTGTTCTGCATTTGCAGAATTTTAGGACTTCCCTCTTATGAACACTTTAAGATCTCAAAGTGTCTCCATCTGTGAAGTCCTGCTAGGTGATGCATGTGGTATGTTCCAACACGTATTACTGCCTGTGGGGTTCTGGAAGGCAACTTCAGAGTCTTGTCCACTCTTGTAGTACTCTCTTCTATTTTGTTTAATACAGACCATACACTGTCCAACTGTTATGATGGTTATTAAACAAATAAAAACATCCTTTCTACTACAAAGTCAACCATGACAGTTGCTTTACTCTTTTAGGATTGCTAAACTGTCTTGTGTATCAGCCCTGTGCTTCATCCATTTCAAAACTGTACCGTAATTTCCTATCCTGCTCCAGCAAAGAAAAATCTCCAGTTAGATGATATCCCAAATATAAGTTGATAAGGTTTCCTTACTTTTAGCAGGAGTGAACACCTCCTTTTTCTCTGCACGCCACCTCCCAACCTCCCCTTGAGCACCATGTTGCACCAGCAACCATGTCTCTGACACATGCATCCCTCTGGAATGCCGCTGCTCACAAAGTGCAGGCAGAATGCAATGTAGTATATGGTAATCTCTGCCAGGGGAATCAGCTGTGAAGTGAATTTTTGGAAGACCACATTACTCAAGTGTTTTCATTCTGTACCAGATGTTAGTTACTCTTAAATGGTTGTATTGGAATAAACGAGTGGAAAAGACTTCATGAATTTCAGCCATGATCACAGGTATTATTGCCATCATAAGGCACGTTACATACTGGTCAATTTTGCATGATGTATAGTTTAACATATGTTTAAATGTATTAATATTTTATACCATAGGATTCCAAAAAGGTAATAGAAGCTCTTGACTGCTCTTTTTTATTATATTCCACTTCTAGAAAGTTCACAATTTTAATCACAGAATCGCAAGGGTTGGAAGGGACCTCAGGAGATCATCTAGTCCAACCCCCCTGCTAAAGCAGGTTCTCCTAGAGCATGTTACACAGGACTTCGTCCAGGCGGGCTTGGAATATCTCCAGAGAAGGGGACTCCACAACCCCCCTGGGCAGCCTGTTCCAGTGCTCTGTCACCCTCAGAGTAAAGAAGTTTTTCCTCATATACAGCTGAAACCTCTTCTGTCTCAGTTTGTACCCATTGCCCCTTGTCCTGTCGCTGCGCACCACTGCAAAGAGTCTGGCTCCATCCTCATGACTTCCACCCTTAAGATATTGGTATGTGTTGATGAGGTCCCCTCCCAGTCTTCTCTTCAGGCTGAACAAGCCCAACTCTCTCAGCCTTTCCTCTCAGGGGAGATGCTTTAGTCCCTTTAGCATCCTAGTTGCTCTCCTCTGGACTCTTTCTAGGAGTTCCTCATCTTTCTTGACTGGGGAGCCCAGAACTGGACACAGTACTCCAGGTGGGGTCTCACCAGGGCAGAGTAGAGGGGGAGGAGAACCTCCCTCGACCTGCTGGCCACACTCCTCTCAATGCACCCCAGGATACCATTGGCCTTCTTGGCAACAAGGGATCAGCCACTCCTCCCAGTTTTGTGTCATCAGCGAACTTGCTGAGGGTACACTCTGTCCCCTTGTCCAGGTAATTGATGAACAAGTTGAACAAGACTGAGCCGAGTTCTGAGCCCTATTTACTTCAGAACCCTTCCTGTTAGGTAGGGCCTCAGTGGCACTTGAAATACTAACCAAGAAGTAAAGAGTTTCAAAAATGAGGCTTATTGCCCACTTGTTGATTGCTACTCACTTGGGCAATTTAACTTGCTAGTTCAACAGTGCATACAGATACATTTATGTCATTTAAACTGTGTTTGCATATATGTTCTATGGTGGGCAGCTGAAAAAGAGAAGCAAAAAGTGGCAAGCACAGGAAGCCACAACTGGCAGCTTGGTAATTAATATAGCTAGAGCTCTTATCTGAAATGCACAGAACTGTAAGATGAACGCAATTAAAAGTATACTGAAATTTCTGAGTCCATATTACTTACAGGTTTGAGTGCTGTGGGCTTAAACAGTCACAAATGTTTTCTATTTTATAGCCTTTCTTGCTGGGTATTTTGATGCCAAAATGTACTAGTAAATATGAAATGTTCATACCTATACCTGCTGAAAGAAGGATGATATGCCTTTCAGATCCTTGCCACCTATTTTGTCAGCTATGAGAGCAAGGTCATCTGATAAAAAATGCAAATAATACTAATGAGTAAATATTTTGTTTTTCTAAGAAGCTTTACTGGGAGCGGGAAGGGGAAGGAACAAAAAAAAAATTCTCGTTTCCCAGATTTAAATCTGATCAGACCAGCATAACACAGTATGTAAGAACTTGTTACCTTGTGGTTTGTGACCTAGAACGTGTCCTCAAAAAGACCATCTAGATCTAACTAGAAGACTTGTAGCCATGGTTTGTTCCAGTGAGCATCACACTCACTAATTACAAGTAGGTGTCATCTTTTCATTAGTACTTGCTTTAGTTTGTTGATAGTCTCATATTTCATATTTCTGCTAGATTAAGCATTTTCATTTCTTAACTTCCATTGTGGTTTTTTTTTTTTTTTTTTTTTTTTTTAAGCTTTCTGAAGCCAAATGACTAAAGTAAAGGCAACATTGGGCTTGCAACAAGACTCCATCTTGCTTGGTCAGTTAAGTTTCTGCTCTTTAACCGTGATTTCAAAGTGAAGAGCACTTAAAATGATCTTTCATGGGGTAATAGAGAACTCAAACTGAAAACCATAAATCTTTTGAGAGCCGGAAGCAGCAAACGACATCTTAACCACAAACCCAACTGAATATTTTATCTTGCATATGCACATCTTTGGCTATGAATATAATTTTCCAGAAATGACCGTCAGTTGAATGACTTTGACAGATGTCACTGTCAGTTGCTCACAAGGCGGAACCGCCTCTGATACGCGGACTAGTACGTCACCTTCCACCCTTACAGAAGGTGAATGTGCTACTGCTTGTATATAGATATATATTTTTTTTTTTTTTTTTTTGCCTTGGTTCTTACAGGGGTTTAATGTAAGTTACTGTCCCATTACAAAGCGAAATGCTTTCAGTCCAGTGGGGTAACAGGAAAAAATAGACAGGGACAGCAGCATCTGATCTTATTCTAGCAGCAGTAGTACCGATAGCAGTCTTCAGGTTCTATAATGCAGTTTTGAGTCTTTTCTTATCCACAGAATGGAGGTCTAAAATATTACTGTGTCTTTATTTCTTAAGAAGCTTGTGTATGTTAGAAGTTTCTGCATAGTCTGTATGAGTCTCACAAGATTTTAGGAAGAACAAGTCATTGCAGCATTAGAATGATATCCTGAAAACACTAAAACTACCTCTTAGCAAGGGCAGGTTTTGCGATGTTGGCAAATAAGGCCCTTTTCTTTAATCTTTACTTTTAAATTCTAAAATCAAGTATCTCATTGTAACTTTACAGTGAGCCATACAAACATTAAAAAAGCCATAAAAACATAAAAAGCTGTATGACTTGCAATTATGAAAGCATATTTTTTGTTTGGTTGGTTTAGATTTTGTTTGTTTGTTAAGATTTTTCTTCAGGAGCAAATTTTTGTAACCATATAAGGAATATTCCTTGGCTTAATGATTAATAATAAACACAGACATCAATGTTAAGAATTATTAGGAATGTGATAGAGGAATTAAATAGAAACATACAAGAACTGTATGTAATCCTTTTTTCTTCCTTTTAGTTATGGATAAAGAAAGGTTTAGAGAAGGATGACCAAGATAATCAAATGTATAAAACTATCTCCTGCATGAAGGGAAAGCATACTGACTAGGAACCTTCAGGGGAAAAAAAATAAAGAAAACTAAGGGCAATATGGAAGGAAGTTCACAAAATTGTAAGTGTAGAAGAGAAGCTGGATAAGGATTTGTTTCAGTTCCACCATAAGAATGAGAGGCATAAAATAAAGCCTATGGTATTCAGAGCAAACCAAGGAAGATGGTTCTTCACACAACATATTATTAAGCTGCCACATGGTGTTATGGGTGGTGAAAATTTACATGATTTCAAAGGGTGACAGTTCAGATTCCTGGAAGAAAAATAACTTAAGAACCGTTATATAAAAAAGATAACATTTCTGCTCAAGAAGTTTTTGAGCTGCATCTTGCTGAGGTCTAGAAAATATTCTGGGGAAGTATAGCTATGTGCTTGCCTTCATCTTCCCCAGGCGTCTGCTGTTGGTCACTGTAAGGCTCAAGATAGCAGGCCAGACAGACTCTCTTTCCCCGGTATTTTCACTCAATGTGCATCTATTTCAGAAATATTTAAGGGTACCTAACAGGAAAACAGAAAGTAAGAAAACATTTTGTACATTATGTCAGAATTTACCTCTGGAAAAAAATGTCTTAACTCTCTGAAAACAAAACATTACTTTGAGGATACAGCTGTCTGAAAAAGGTTTTAGGGGTTTGGTGTTGATTGCTTCTCAATCACTTCTGGTTTGAACAAGTTGTTATTGCAAGAAATTCTCTCTTTCTTTGGGAATGATGCAGGCTATTGTGTATTCTGGTGGCTGTTAGGTTGGGATGGCAGGCAGTGACTATTGAGTGGTATGAGTGATATAAGAATTCTTAAATCTTTCTTATTTAACCTATACAGGCTATATCCTCTACGAAAGCAATTATTTGTTGATTTGATCAACTAGTTTTTAAATTAGTAATATATTTGATCAAACGGACTTCTGCATCTTTCAAAAAAATACATGCTTGGGTTCTTTCAGGTCCATACTGGTTGTCTTCATTGATGTTTTACGTAGTTATCCTGGACAACAGTATATTTCAGAATCACTTTTTAAAAATAGAAAGTGTCTGCTACATATGAGCAAAAAACCATAATACATGCTGAATTGTTACTATTATTATTCTTGTCTCCCGTCCTGCTTACTTAGTTCTTATTCCTTAGTAATTTAAAATACTGTGGCAATGAGAGATTAAATAATTGCTTGCTCTTTTTTTTTTTTAATAGGGAAGATAAAAAATATCTTTTCATGTGTCATCTGCTGGGGTTTGGGTTTTTTTAGGGGGGTTTGGTAACAGATCACTTTTTATTATTTTTTACTAGTTTATTATTTCTCTTACTTTATTCTGCCTAATACTTTTGTTTGTTTGTTTCTTCCCTGCAATTTCCCTATTTTTCACAGCCAGAAAATTTTTGTCTGAAATCAATTTCAGAATCAACACAAAACAATTCTCAGCTAGTATTACCTTTTCTTGACAACACTAAATTATACAGTTCACATTTCTTCCCTGTCTGGTCAAAGCAATGTCATTAAAATGACCCAATATGCAATTTTACAACTAAATGTACGATGTTACAAACTCCTGGACCTTAAGTTTGTGGGCTATGGTGATGCACTGTCCATTACCCCTGAAAATAATAAGACTCTCATCTTTCTCAATTTGTACTTAATGTGCTTTGTCATGTAACGGTACTTACCTACAGATAGAAATGAGTGGTGGTTTTGCATGAGCCTGGAAGATAGGACTCGATCATATAAGAACTGACATTTCAGATAAAGATGACATTTTATGTGATACCAAGAAAAAGAAACTTAGCAATATGTGGGTTTGGTTTTTGGTTCATGCTCTGTAGTGGCTCACTTCAAGTTGCTGGTAGTCATCTGTAGCTGTATTGTCTGAGCTTTTACAGAGGCTGGTATGAATTCCCTGCTTCTGGTGAAGTTCTATGGCACTGCAAATCCTGCTAAATCACCTTTACAAATTTGTGACCATATTAGGTTCAAAGAGGAATTATTACATTTCTTTTAAAAGAAAAAAAAATCTTAGTCTAGTAAATGCTAGGTATTTGGAGAGAAAAATCCTGGGCTTATAGCCAATTTCCCCTATTATATAGTATTTGTTATTACTATTCCTCTTCTTCGATATTGCAAGATAAAACAAAACATTAAGCTACATATTTTATTTGGAGGAGGAGAAATATTTTGGCTTTTTTAGGTTTTGGTGGGTTTTGTTTTGTTTTCAGAACGAAGTATAAATATTGCCAGAGGCATATAGTTGTATATGAGTTTGTTTTCCTGCTCCCTCAGTTGTGATTGCAGGGGTGGGGGAACAAAGTCCTGTTTTAACAGAGGAAAAACAGCCTGTTAAGCCTTATCCTCCCTTTTTCTGAATGCATACACCTGTAAGTTACTACAGTTTGAAAAGGAGTATTTTTGTGGGAACCTAGATTCTTGGCTTGCTTTCTTCTATTCAAAATAAGTAGTAATTTTTAAATGGAAAAGAAAGCATTTTTGTAATGACAGAATCAACTTACTGTAAGCCTCATCTTGTCCTTAAATTACATTTTCATTCCTATAGAATGAAGAAATAGAAAAATATGTTATTGAGCATGCCAAGTTGGAAAAGGAGCACTTCTCTTGCTTTCAATACAGGATTGAACTTGATGGAGAATTAGAGATTGGTTTTGCAACACAAAATGCTGGAGCTATGTTGCTATCAATTTTGCCAAGTCCAAGGCATTTGAAACCCAAAATGTCTATAGGTTTCTTCATCATGTACTATTCTGCCTAAAAAGCAAAACACTAGGGATGAAACTTTCTCAGTGATGATAGTCAAATACTAGTAAAATCTAAAGTTTACTAAAAATCGAAAACAAAATTTTCCACTATCAGCTTTATTCTTTTTTTTTTTTTCCTTCCCCTGAGCAAATGATGAACACAAGCCTCTAGATTATATCCAAAGTGGAACTCTTTATAACACTGTGACTTGAGTCAGATTCACAGATAAGGACTTAGCAGAAAAGTTTAGCAGAAAGGTTTACCAAGTACAACATATGTCCTTACTTCATTTTAACACTTATCTTGCTGAGGGAAATGGGAAAAATCTTGGAAACGGAGAAAGCAAATTTTTAGAATAAAACAAAGCAATGCTTTCAAAGTTAAACATCAGATTCCAAAAGGGGAAAATACCTATTTAAATCCCATATTTGTTGAATCTTTATAATTGCAGTTTTTCTGTAGGTAACCCATCTTAAGAATGTTTTGGCTACATGTTTTATTCATTTTATTTTAACTACTCTGGTAACATGCATATGACTGAACAGTAGGATGTCTTTCATCTACAAAACACTCACCAAATATTAGTAAAACTGCATTCCTGTCAATCTTTTATTTAAACAAAAGCAAAAAGAACTTGGAGGCCCCAGCAGATCTAATAAAGGTTTGTGTTGCTTTCTACTGATGCAGGATGATTACAAGTATGGGAGGATAACAAGCTGAAAATTTCTGATATACAAGTAAATATTTTCATAAAGTATAAATGTACTGTAAGAGTATTAGCAATATGCTTTCTACTTTGCATAGATGTCTTGTGGCCTGCCTAATCTTTGGAAACAATAACTGTGACACTGATGTATTCAGTGCTATTGTGCCTGTTGTATTAGAAAAAAAAAAAAAGACACTTCAGAATAAGATATTCTGTTTAAGACACATTTGGACAAACCAGGGGGTAAATCTGCCTGGGAAAATGGGATTTAAGTGTCTAGAAAACAAGATTAGCCTTTTCCATTTGATCTTTGGTGAAATCATGTTGAACTGAGATGTTTCAAGAGCTGACAGCTCCTAGTGAATTCGCTTTTTCTTCATGTTACTGAATTGGGGAGCAGAGGCCACAGGCCCTGCTGCCCTTTTATTGTCTTACAGCTCTGTTGAGTCAATTCTCATGCAAGAACTTGTGTTGAGTGTATTGAGTAGCTAAGGCTTCACTAATAGTATTTGACATTATAATAGATTTCCAGCCAAAATTATAGAGAGAGATTAGATGGATTCAAATCTCTGTGATTAATAGGATATGTTACTTCACGCAATTTTTTTCCTCTTTGAAGTAAGAATACATAATGTATGTCATAATGTAATTATAATCTTTGCAACTTCCTGGAACTGCTACCTCAAGCAGGTGGCAAAAAAGGTAAATAACTATCTCTTTCTTGTTTTAGTAAAAATCAAGCATAAGCCTTTGTAGGTAATGCAAAAAGAAGGTTATGTGCTACTTTTTACTTAATTGTGTAATGATGGAGGCCACATATGTAGTATCATTTAAAAAAACCCAAAAACCCCAAACTACCGCAGCAGTGAAATTTATTGTGTGGCAGATCAGCTACATTCAGGCAGAAAAAATAATCAGTGGAATTACTATCATTTACTTCATCATTTTGTAAGAGACAAACAGCATTCTAAATAGAGATTAAAAGTACAGTGGCTCTGAAGAATAGATCTGTCATGGAAGTTGTATCTCAGTTGGCGCTCTCTTTCTACTCTGCTATTAATTCGGTTGAGTAGTTTGCATTTATTGCACAAGAAAGTTAGGGTGGATAAATATAGAATCTTCTCATCTAGACAGACATTTACTGTTTGCAATCAAAATGTGTATTGGGCAGAATTTTCTAAGCTGAGTCTCAAATGATAGAGAAACCAAGTGTTGCATTCGGAGAAACTAAACTTAGTAGCTCTCATAAAACCTGATGCTTCTGAAAATCAGACCACTCATATAAAATAATTGATATTTAGCTATAAATGAAAGAATACCTGGGACATGGTTGTCTCTGTTTTTTTCATTCTTGTGAGATACACAAAGGAAAAGCAGTGCTGTTTAAATTATAACCATAAATTTGGTTCCAACAGAAGGAAGGGGTCAACTTGTGGTGAGTTTTCACATCTGGTTTGCTGAAAAACCACCCTATAATACATGCAGAGTGTAAGGACTACCATAGTGCTATGCGAGTAAGGAAACTCTGCGTGCTTCTCCACTAGTTTGTGAAATTCTGAGACTCTGATTGAAAACACTAATCCACAACAGTCTTCAAAAAGCTGATCTGGACATATAATCAGTCGTGTATAACTGGACCAGGATCGGCAGTCAGAGCTGTGTTTTTGAATCAAAGGAGTTCCTTTGCGATGAGATAGACGTACAGGAATGCACTTTGTCTCAAGTATCTGTATTTCCAACTTAGACGACTTCATAATTGTGGGTAAAATGCTTCCTGCTTCTCACCTCCTCAAGCAGTACTGTGGTGATTTCAATGAGAAAACTATAGATTAGCAACTCCCAGCTGGGTGGTTGTACTTTTTTCTTTTTTTAAATCATCTAGCAATATGTTATTTCTATTCTGCTTGATTTTGACAGTCCAAATGTATTTGGTGGAAAACTTGGCTTGGGTAGAAATCAATGTACTTTAATAGGAATCGCCTCCCTGGGAAAGATGAGAGCATTAAGGATCTAAAATGAACATCTGAGCATCGAATTACTAGATTGGATCTACACAATGCTGTGGTAAAGCATCCGTGGCAGCACTGCTTGCTGCTGGCAGCTTTGTTAGTCAAAATGATGCTAAAGTATTCACTTTAGATATTAATTTGCTATATTAGCACATGCTAGACTTTGGGTTTCTCCCCTGCCACACCCTCCAGCTTGATGTACAGGAAGAATGCATAAAATCCTGGCTCTATAAAATAACCTCAATAGCTCTAGGACTTGTCTCTGCGTTCTCCTTCATGGACAATTTTACAGAACTCCCCCAGTAGCGAAGCAAGAATGAACTGCACTTACCTAATGGCCAGGTCAGAGGAAAAAAAATCTTGTCTCTGTTCTGGTTCTTCCCATGTAGCTAAGCTCATGGGCTTTGAGAGGTTGCCTTTGACTGCATACTAGTCTGTAAAACAGACTACAATAAGGTAACATCAGAAAATAGGAAACTTGAAGAAAAAGAAGATTACTGCAGATACAGATCGGGAAAAATAAGTTCTGAGTATCCCTTCTGTGCATGAGTTGGATCCCTGTATGGATATCGTCTCCACATATAAGAGCTCTAACTATGGATAATTCAGAAAAAGAACAGTAATAATTTTAATTTCTGATTATTGAGCATATTCTGGTTGCTAGTAAAGTGTGAATATTGTACTGATAGGAAAGAGATCATACAGTTAGACTGGCTCTGTAACTCTTTATACCAACTCAAGGACTCACAGTGTATTACAGATGATGGACATGGAAAAGGACTTTGCGCTATATAGTAATCTGGCTGTCAGTATAATTTTGGTCTCTTGCAATTTTTGTCTAGATAAATTAGTTTTCAGCTGTGTCCTATGGAGAAGAAAACCTTTCTATAATGAGAAGTAATTAAAAAAAAAAATCTTTCTTTTGCTGCTGTAAATAATACTTTATTCTCAGTCTCTGTAGTGGCTGATGACAAAAAGTTTCTCAGAATTAGCAAAAATACCTCTGTTATAACAAGCTGCTTCAAATACCATTTGTAAGTATTATAAAAGTTTAAAGAAACTGCAAAACTTTAATTGAGATAACTACCAGTGGATCTTATGGAAATTCACTAACCATCTTCTAATGTGTTGTTAGCTTCACTTTATAACTTTTTAGACTGACTTCAGCCAATTCCAATGTGGGGTTTTTTTATTATTCACTAATTTGATAATTCTCCAGTAAAACCTACTGACATGTCTAAACATTGAGATCTATCATACCTTTCAAGTTTTGTTCAATAAAGAGCTAAAAAGAATGAGAAAGACCTAAATCTAAACTGAAAGTGTGAAGTCAGTCAGTAAACAATCAAACATTCCTCTTATTTTGTCAAGTATGCCACTATTACCTTTGCTCCATTTTGATAGTCAAATTGCCAAGTTGGAGACTAATTTAATGGATTTAATTACTTGCCTCACTTACATTCCTGGCACCCTTTCCTCCTATATTTCTTGGACATCCCTTCACAGCATTGGGGTGCCCAGGGGCGGATCTTCCAATGTAGATTCTCAGCATGAGATTTCTGTGACTTCAGGGATCTCAAAATTAGCATCGTTTCCCCCATCAATAGGGAGAAAACATATTTAAGTGTATGTCCTAAAGTAAGTGCCAGAGAAATGGAGAATGAGTTCCCCTTTTGAAAGGGCCTATCGCTCTTCATTGACTGTAATGGGCAACCAGACATTTGGCTTCGGAGCCTTAATTCTGGGATTACAAAAGGGAGGTGAGATTCTCTTCCATTTGTCTTATTCTTTCCGGGCGCAGTTAATTTTGCGGAATATGTGCCCACACATGACTACTGTTGAAAACAATTGTAATTCTCCTTTTGGATTTCACATTCTTTGGCCCCGTGTGAGTCAGTGAATGCTGGCATGATGTAAGAGGAATATCGAGGCAACGTTGCCCTTGAGGCATACTGGCATTTGCATGAATTTGGGGATTTCTGTGTATTGTAGAGGCTGGAACAAACACAGTTCAACTGATGAACTGAAGAAAAGGTCAAGCAAGCAGAAACTTTTTTTTTAAACTTTGCATGGTAAAAAAACAGTAGAAGTAGCCTGTTAGTTTGCCTTAAAAATTAGAAATTATCTTTTTAATGAAAGCAAGCAGTTAAATGTGCTTTGAAACGTCAAACTGACAGCTCTGTTTTGTTAAATCAAATGGTTTGGCTTTGCATCTTAGGAGGGGGGAAAAAAAGGAGTTTGCTTATAAGGTCAAGTGTTCAAGCCAACCTGAAAGAATGAGTAGTGTTATAATTACTCCCACTGCTGTGCAAACATGAAGCTGACTGATTAAATGAGCCTTCATAATTATGAACTTTGATACTGTATGTTTAGGGTAAGATTTTGAAAACTCACTGAGTTTAGTCCCAGCTCTTTTTGACCTTGACTGAGAGTAGATTGAACTCAAAGTTGTTTTATTCCTACTGGCACTCAGCACTATTATTTACAAGGCATCTGTTTACACAGTTTAACTAAACAATAGGTCACATGATAAATATGCAGAAAACCCCTTGAAACTACTATACTGTAAGGTTTAGACTTTGAAGTTCTGTTTGGAAAAAAAGGGAATACACTTTTCCATCATAGTTTTAAAACTCAAATGATTTTTCAAGACCTATGAATATTAACAGCCTTGCTATTAATATCACTACATGAGTACATCTCTCTCCCATTTGAGTGAAAAAGAGTCTCGTCCTTTTTGGATAGATCATTGATGTACTAGAATAAAAGCAAGAGGAAAATTCACTTATAAAAATCAAATATGATTTGAAAGAAGCCTATTAAAATGTAAAAGAACATAATTACAATTAATAATTGCTCCTAATTCTCTCTGACTGCTTTGAAGATTTCAGTGCAAAACTGTGGATGATAAATATTAGCCTATTAGGTGACTATAACACTCATTTCAGAACTGTGTGGAAACAAATAACCCTTTGAACTATTTTATTTTTGATGCAATTTTACCAGCTAGAATACTAGAACTCCCAAGATCCACTGGTAAATTACTATTTTCATTATAGGAGATCAGACACTAGGAGTAACCCAAGAGCAAACAGTGTGGTGCAGCCATCTGCTATCTGCAATCCCTTGTAAGCATAAAAATGCTTTTAAAACTATAGTACAGCTTGTATCATGTCTCTCTTGTGGCTGTCTCTGTAGCAGGCAGCAGCAGTGCCATGTAGGTTGGGTTCACTGAGCTGCAGCAGGTTCTACAACAGTCTGACCTCCTCTGGGGCAGCTCAGAACCCAGCACCAGCATGTTCCTGCATCCCCCAGTCCATCAGTGGTACAGGGGCTGCTCCTGACTGGTCCTATCTCATGGGAACAGAAAAATAAGATGGAAGTATGACCAGGACTTTTCTATATCCTGTTTAGGTGAGATAGCTGTGAGTGGCCCTACAGTCATATAAAGGGCCTGGGACACAATTAGGACTAACCTGCTGGGGTTACTAGGGAGGAAAACCAAAATCTGGATCCAAAAAAAGATTATGATAAAGCTGGCTTTTTGACCGCTCAAAATTTTAAAGCAGAAAACGTAAGTGAAGGTGACTTCTGTGCATCTCTGAAAATTATTTTAATGTAATAATCAATATTTTGGAACCAATTTTTTTTAATAAAATATCTGCAAATTTTAGTTGGTTTATTTTATATGCTTGTCTCTCTACCTTCTCTTTCTCTACCCGGATCAGCTGGTTACCCTGGGAAGATGCCATCGCTGCAGGGAGTCTTACTAAGAAGCCGGGGTTGGGTTTAGTTTTGAATACACTCAGGCTTATGTTCATTATCAATAGAGAAGATTAGGTTGAGTTCCACAGCTGGAACCTGCTACTAAAAATGGTCTGTTTCTCTACCCTTTGCACTTAAGAGTTTTATGCTGGGGCAGATTAGTTGAGGTGTCCCTGTGGAGTATAGCTATAGGTTTGTGATGGGATAGGAATCTTAAAAATAGATTAGGCCCAGCATGCTACCCGCTTTTTAGATCAGTAGTAGCTGCTTAAATTCAAGTTACAAAGAGATAAGCAGAAGGACGATGGATGAGCTGTACTGAAGGCTGCTTTGCCCAGTGATGATCTGGTTCCATGTTGCATGTGTCAGCTGCCTCGTGTGGCCTGAAGTGTTGAAAGTCAAGAGACTGGCCAAAGGAGAGAGATTAATGGGTTGTGCTGAAAGGAAGAAACAGTCAAGAACTGGTCTAGGAATGTCTCTTATTGCATAAATTCATTAATGATGAGGGGGGAAATTAGCATGGCTTTCACTGTATCACAGGGAACTAGGATCTCTGTCACCCGGTGTTGAGTGCTTAGGAAAATGAAATTTCCTGGCCAGACGGTGAAGGAAGGAATTGCTTGTGGCCTCTGACGCAATCTGCATATCAATGCACCTTTGTTCTTTAATTCTCTGTCATTGCTTTTTTTTTTTTTTTTTAGCAGCTTTTGGAAAATGAAAAGGTTAGGGATTGAATTTTGAATTCTTACAGATGGTGGCTCCTCATCCTTCTGGTTTTGTGCCCAGGGTGTATCCTTAGGTCTGATACAACAATAACACTCTTGATTTAGCACAAAACATACAACTTTTTGAAGGGAACATGTTATGGTTTTTATTAAGCAATTGTTTAGCAGAGAACAAAATCTTCTTAGTAACCAAGTTAAGCATGATGCCAATTCAAACTAGTAGTGATGGTAACTTCCTGACTGAAAATTGGTATGTAGGTTTCTTGTTTTGCTTTGTCTTATCGTTTGTTTACAAAAAAAAAAAAAAAAAAAAATCTGTTGCTTTACTGTTTTTCTGTGATATGTAGCCAAAAAGCAGATATGTGGGTTTTGGTTTAGTTTTTTTCTTTTAAGACAGAATGATTAATTCTAATTTCAATGGTGATGGCAATAGCACTCTTTATTCATTTCACTGTAGATTATAAAGACTATTTTACAGATTGGATTTTGTCTGTAATTCCTTCCAACCCTATCTGTTGGACTGGCTTCTGGTGCAATAATGATGTGTAAAAATAAGTATTTTTGTTATGACTATACATGGTCTGAACATGAGACTAAAAGGCAAGAACAAATTTACTTTGTGGTTTGGACTTGAATCAATGAAAAATTGATTCAGTTTCCCTCAAAATATGAGATGTCCTATTGGCCCAGACAAACCATCTGTCTAGACTGTCTATCTAGTTTTCTGTCTCCAACAGTTCAATTGAACTTGTTATTTAGGGAGAGCACACAAGACTGTCTGCTTCCACAGTACATTTCCTTCACACTTTTCCAGGATCTGCATTCATTGAATTAGGTATGCAATGTTGTACTCCTACCTCTTTCTTCCCCCCCCCCCCCCTTTGGTATCAGTTTATGGTCCTGATCTCCATTTTCCATTAATTTGTCTGGTCTCATAACAACAAATTCCAGAAGTTTACTACCTGGTGTATTCAGGAAAAAAACAACCAACCAAGCAAAAACCAACCCCAAACCCACAACAAACCCAAACAAAAAAAACAAACCAAAAACCAACCCAAAGCACAAACCTCTCTTTCATCATTCTTAAACTAATCTCCAGCTATTTTCAACTATGTGGAAAAATGAAGATGGGACTATGCAAGAATCTCAGATCTGAGTGTCCCCACATTTCAGCATTTTTGGTTTCTGAAACGGTAAGATGGGCTGAAGCAAACCCTGCAGTCTGAACCAGCACCTCAGGAGGGAAGCTTTGACCTTCAGCCACACCTTGCCATAGGTCACTAACAATGCTTTTGCTGACTACAGGGAATCAAAGACAGCACAGGGGGAACACACCTTTACTTTGTTACATTTGCAGCTGAGATCTAGCTAGAAAGGACAGCACAGTCAGGTAGGCTTAAAATTGGAAATAATTTTGATAAAGTCAAGAAATTACTAGGAAAAAATAGGGAATAGTAGACACCATTCTGTTGGGAAATGTGAACACTCCATTTACGTTGGAAGAGTCAGATCTACAACCACAGGAAAGGGAACATCTGGCTGGGTAGAAAATCCTCAAAAAATACTCAAGAATTACAGCTGATTGGAAGTTGAACATGAATCTGCCTAATAAGCAAATACTGTGTGGGAGCGTATGTGCAAAAAAATGGGTTGGGGTTTTTTGTTCTGCTCCTGTTTGTTCTGCACAACACAGATCAGTTTTGAGGCACCATTTTTCAGTGTTGGGCATCACCTTTCGAAGAACCCCTGCATCGATTATTCCAATTACATTTATAAGGATAGGAACAACTTAAGAAAACAAAAATCTATAGAGAAATGTTGGACAAACTGATCTTATTTACCTTAAACCAAGAAGACTAAGGAAGGAAGGGTAAGCGTTCAAATATGTAAAAAAGGCTTTTATGTAGGAGAAAAGAATTTACTTTGGTAAGGAATACCTATTAAATAATAAGGAAAAATGAGGATCATGATCAGTAATAGTACATTGCACTATTCTGGGCTTGGAAATGAATTTGTCTTAATACTGTTTGAAAAATTTTTTTAAGATCTAATACTTCAGAAATTTGCATTTGAAGGGTTTAGTACATTCTTCATTTCCAGAACAGCCGAAATATTGAACAGAAGGTTTGAAGCACTGAAGAAAAAGGGGGAGAATGCAGTAGAATATGTATGAGTGGAGAAAAGGTATGCAGGAACAGTTAGTGGAAACTGCATCTCTTTATAGAAATAATTATTTCTGACATTGTTTTAGCATTTATACAGAAATACCTCTTGAATTGATTTAGGACTGTTTTGTTCTGTTACATTCCAAAATTTTATAGGTATAATTGGGGAAAAAAGATTCTGAATATGTTCTTTATCTTGTAGATTGTCACTTGGAAGACTACCGCGGGAAGGTATGTAACATGATAAGCATTTGTACATGTAGTGGTCGTGTGCTGTTAAGTCCTAGTATGTTTTTTGAATCTAAATTTGTTTATGTAGTGACATGGCTTCAGTTATACACAGTTTACACTGTGCGTGGCTTTCAGTTAAGAGACAGCATAAATTTACAATGTCATTTTATTGTTTATAGTCAGAGGTTATAACAATGATCACCATTGCTATGCGGAGACATTAATTAGTTTACAGGATGTTAAATCAATATTCTCTGCATACTTGTTCTTGTGGCAGACTTTACATCACAAAAGGGAAGAATACAGTAAAGAGAAAGATCTTAATGTCAGCTGAATAAAATGTGTGCTAACATTTTCTCCCTTCTAAATTTAGGGCAGCTTTAGAGATATGTAATTTGCTTTGGGTAATTCAAACACTTTTCTTGAGATGCTGCCTTCTGCTGTCCATTTCTGCATCATACTAAGCCCTTATTATAGCAAGGGATTTACACCATTGCAGTCGTCCAGTCTGTAGCACAGAGAAATTCTAATGTCAGATGCCAGTAGTCTTGACTTTAACAGTTTAGTAAGAGAATCCCTGAGAACAAAGAAATCCCAATAATCCTGTAATCCCTGAATATCAAACAGTGTCAAAGGGCTGAAGACTAAGGATTCTTGTCTTGTTAATTAATTTTCAAGAGGGACCAACTTTTATACCAAATGAAAGAGAAATTTCTAGGTAATAAAGTGCGGGTTGGTAGGTCAAGCATTGTAGAAAACGATTTTGCAGTAGTGATGTCTTTCTCATTGAATTAAAGTTATTCATCCTAGCAATATTTTTAGAGAAAATGAATGGATAAAGCTATATTTCAGCATCCCTAATGGGAGGCTTGGTGTAGAACAGTTTCCCATAGGTTAAGTTTTACAGTGAGGATGTCTGATCAAAGTCAAGGAAAATATTTCAGTTACTTTTGATGATCTTCAAGCCACCATGCTTAGATCCTTTTCTAGGTTCGTATAAGGAAATACTACATGAAGGCCTGTAGGAAAAAAAAAGATACCTTTTAAAATCTGCTTGTGAGGAATGAGGAAAGCCATCGTGCACATAATCAGTAAAGCTGCAGTACTCCTAAATGTTTCTGCTATATCATATATGCTTTACATAAAGAGGGCTTGAGAAATGGACTACAGCCTGAAATTCACTGCACCATCCTTTTTTTCAGTACCTAAGTCTTCTCCTCCATAGAACTGGTTACTCCAAGTGGATAAACAATATGATGAGAAATGTGTAATAAAACTTGGGATTGAAAGATTCAATTGGCAGAAAATGCATTTGTAAGCAGCTGTTCCAGTAGTTTGTTTTTTATTTACAGTATTTACATAGGACTTTGATATTTAAGACAGTGATCAATATCCAATTTTTTTTTTCCCATGCTTTTAAGCATTAGAGGAAATATGGGGGAGTCCTATCTGTAGAGGAACTAAGGACTGAAGCTTATTGCAGTGACGACATCTTTTGGAATGACTCCAGAATGGTACTTCCACAGTCTTTTGAGTTGCTGCACTCAGAGAACAATGTTTTCTACCTTTGAGATTTACATTAAATATAAATTCAACTGGAACTCACCAGTAAGGCTATCTGTGTTGCAACAAAAGCAAACTACACCATCTGTGATTTTTAACTCTTGGGCATGCCTCTATATGTCTATTTAAGAAGAAAATGCAAAGGAGATTGGTTTGAATCAAACATAAAAATTTAAATATAAGGAGAATGGAAATGACATTCTGTGAAAAGAAAACACTTAACATTAACATTGAACTCTACAAGAAGAAAATAGGCCAATTTAAAATAAGAAAATAGGCCAATTTACAATAACATGCTACTGATTTTTCTTCCTGCTGCTGACACTTTTCTATTCCCCAGTCTCGGTTCACACTCCTTATAGTGGGTCCTCTCTGATTTTTTTGTACTCTTAATGAATGGAGATAGGGAACAGGTACTGAAACACATCCACGTTTCAGAAGCAGAATATATCAGAAAGGAAGATACCAGGACACAGGAGAGGAATGTGCTTGACATATCTACGTTACACCAACTTGAAGAGCTTAACGGGGTCTGGATGTTTTTTTAATGCAATTTTAAATCAACAACAAGAGAATTCATTGAAGGAATCTTACAACTGACAAAAAGTTTCCTTTGTTTGTCAATACTAGCTTGCCATTGAAAGATAACAGGGCAAGACCTAGACCTGTGTCTTGACACTATTAGGGATACCTCTGTAGTCATTGGTGTTTATAAGGCCAGCTTGCTGTCAGTGTACTGAGTGCCACTTAAACTTTAAATCAATTGTCCTGCAGGCCTATTTCTGCTTAATTTGGAGACAAGAGGAGGAATATTCATCATTAGGTGGTGGGGAAAGGAGAAAAGATTTTTAAATGGGTAAACTTTTAAATTAACCATCTTTAATGGGACGGAAAGAAATACAGCCTGAATTGAGGAAAATCTTGAAGTGTCCCAGAGCCAATGGAAATATTTGTTTGTAAGCAGAATATATAAAGCATCATAGATTTCAACCACTTTATTTTTAAAACCTTATGACTAGGCTGTGACTTGAAGCACTATGATGATGATTACTAGCTTTCAATTATGATGCTTTAAACTTGCCATACAGAGCAGTTGGTGGAAATGCTCTCTTGCATAAAAGCCTTTGATCCTGTGGTGGATATTCTTTGACTTGGGTGGGGGGGGGGGAAAGGGACAGAATGAAAGTGCTGGGGAGCTGGGGAAATAAATACTGAAGCCAGCTGATATTATGATGGCACAGCAGGAGCAGTATGTTCCATCCCATTTTGTGATTTAGTTATGGAGAGGCGCTCTTTGCATGGCATTCAGTTGTTGAAATATTATCATCTGCGCATGATTTGCCAGGCGGCTTTTATTAGTGTGCTGCAAAAGAACTTGCTTTCTACACCAGTCTGTGATGTTTCTGAGAGATTTTAACACGTTAAAACTCAAATCAGTAATGCTGTATTTCTATTTAGATGGATTTTTGCGTCCTGGATTATGCTCTCTTTAGGCTTTAATCCTGTGCTTTGATCCGCAGCGCTGTAAGGGTCTACTGAAGAACAATAGGCTTCTTAATTTATGTACACTATTTTATATCTTCATAGCTCTTCTGCTTACCTTCTTCTACTGCCTTCGCTTCATTGCCTTACTGTGTTGTGAAGATGTTAAAAAAACCTTAGTGCTTTAATAACTTTCTAGAAACTATAAAAACATTTAAAATGTAGCTCTGTTTTAAACTTTGGATTTCATTCTTTTTGCAAATGAAGTGATTACTTCCTAGCATCAAAATAATTTATTTGTGTAGCAACGAGCTGAAATACCATCTTGAAACTGATAAGAAATAAATCAAAAAGAACAGGAGGGTACCTAAAGGCCTGCTAGAGACACCTTTACGCGTATAACCCCCAGAACGTCGTTCCCTGGAGAGTTACATAATGGGATTCCTGAAGAGCCAGAGCTGTGTGACATGAGCAGACTGCCAGCATCCAGCCAAGGCAGTCGGGGATCTGGCCCCCACAGTTCGTTCCCATACAGTCTTGTTGCCAAAAGAATGTATAAAAGTGATGCAGAACAATTTCAAGGTCTTTCTAAACATTTACATGAGGTTCAATAATTCTCTTCGCATTGAGCAAAATAGCTGAGATTTGAGCAAGCTGTACTGTGTTACTTTGCTAACAATGTGCAATCTCTTTTGGTTGTACTGGCTTGGGTGGGGTGGGGTGGTTTTTTGTGTGTGTTTTTTTGTTGTGTTTTGGTTTAACTTTTTATCACAGTTACACTATAGCTATTCCCTATGCTCTATTTAGGGCCCTGACTGGGGTGTAACTTCTGTGCAAAGGTGGCTCTAAGATGTCATTGAGAGGAAGGCTACAAATAAACATGGTACTCTCTGGGGCACTCTTTCTAAACTGGCAAAACCTTTTTTTTTAGGCCAAAAAAAAAAAAAAGCCTGGTATGCTCTCTCAAGGGGAGCTGCCAACACTGCTCAACAAGCAACTGATTGGGATTAACAGAAACTTTCTTGAGCGATGTCGGCCGGGCTCCGTGCGTGTTTAACCACCTTCCTCCGTCGGATGGGAGCCGAATGAAACAAGCCGGGCGCTTTGCTTTCCCCTCGGGGCTGGGACCTACCTCGGGCTTCATCTTGGCGGAGCCAAGGCTCGGGGCGGGACAAGGCTAGCTCTGCGGGACCGCCTGTGCCCCTCCGGGGTGCGCGGGGGGGCTTGGGCTGCTCCCCTC
>NW_009260268.1:916642-916980 GCF_000687185.1 Egretta garzetta | reverse complement strand
CGGCCGCCGCCGCCGCCTACGAGTCCGGCCAGGGGTACTACGAGGAGGAGCCCGATGCGGGGGAGGCAAAGGTAAGGCCGTGCCCCCGCGGCGGAGGCCAGCTCCCCCCTCTCGGCATGCGGCTCCCAGGCCGTTTGAACGGACCGCTTGGAAATCCCACCGAGGCAGATATTTGGGAGAAGCCCTTTTAAGCGTGTGTGTGTGTGGAGCCTTTAAAGTGGGGGAAGGATTTCTTGAAGGAGAAAAAAAGCAAATTGCCTGGGTTTTCGGGGTTGCTGGGAGGAAGGTTCCACGGGGAACGACTGTATTTGCAACGAAACGCAAAACACCTGATGGGC
>NW_009260268.1:904836-916544 GCF_000687185.1 Egretta garzetta | reverse complement strand
GAGGAGTGCCCGGGGAGCGGCGCGGGGGGACGGCGACAACAAAACCCGAGACTTTTCCACTCGCTGCAAAGTCTCTTGGAGTTGCTGACACTTCGGAGGAGTCGCGGCTGCGTGACAGAGTTGACGGGAGGTGTAAGGTGACGCCCGAGTCTGAGAGTTTTCATTCTGCCTAGGCGCACGGTGAAGGTTGGGCTTCAATTCTCGGATTCCAGTCACAAATAGTTACACTTCTGTATTAATCTTTGCTTGCATGGGACGTTTCATAACACAGCATTCAAGTACCTGTGGTACTTGTGGTTTTGCAGTTCCCGGTATGCTGATGCATAAAAAGGATGCATAGTATGCGGTTGTATAAGCATGTGGCGTTATTTGGAAGACGTTTGATGCCTGAGCTTCTAACAGCTCTTACCCTCTTCTTATTGTTTTGAGGATTTCTGGCATGCTTATTGAAAGCAATCGTGACCCGGCTCATTCATTATGCGTTTCAGTGTGGGGCGAGGGGGAAGTGTGCGGATTAAAAGTTAAGCTGATATTCTGATTATTACTTCTTTTCCTACACTGTTTGTTTTACTGAATACGTGTTTGGGAGATTTTACTGCAACTGCATGGGAAGTCAAGTGTTGATAGTGTACATTAGCTGTACTTATTTCTGGTATTTAAACTGTTGCAGACCGTATATTGTTTATAGAAATCATGCTTTTAAAAATAATATTCTGCATGGAAAAGGTTACAGAGTATACTGTAGTCTTTCTTCAAATATTTTATTTCAGACAAATGTTTATATTGCCATGTTCTGAATGCTAGTATGCTATCAGTGCTCATATTGTTGAAATGTTTATCAAGTATTTTTTCGAGCTAAGTATTTAAAAATAGGAATATAAAATCATTCAGCTGGTCACTCTTATCACTTAGACTATTTATAAAAAAAAAAAAAAAAAGGCAAAACTTAGTGAAGGGTAAAAACAACTTAACTCTTTCCAGCCCATGACTGTAAATCAGTTATTTACTGGGCGAAGCTGGCATTTGAGTTGTGAAGCCTCAGAATAGCTTATGCTGGAAAGGTAGGAAGAATCCAAACTGGATCATGGAGCATGCTTAGTACACTTAAACTGCTGAGGTAGAGCAGCTGACGGTGAAGATGTTCTAAGTGATGCTGCATCTTCCCGTGCACGTGTCATGGACCGTCACTCTTTCTTGAAGAAACCTCAAAGTCTTTGGGAACTGCCACTGTGGCACATTGTGTGGAAGTGCAAGCGCTCCCTGGAAAAAGGGGAACTGTCAGCGAACCAGAGCAAGAGAGGTCAAGAGACTGGGAAGTGAGTGGGATAGCATGTGTTAAGCGATTATGTTAACAGAAAAATGTTTTTGTGCCTGACTACTGGTGAGTAGTAGTGAGAGAATGACTCTGGATCCAAGCAGAGTTAGTCATGTTGGAAGTCCAAAGTTGCGAGTTTGTTGCTTTTGCTGGAACTGTTTGAGTGAGTAAGTACTGTGCATGTTTGTTCCTGCGATGAGAGGATGTTGAGGTGGATGCCTGAAAGTCACCGTGAAAGGATAAAATAAGTAAACTGTAAGTAATTGTTTCAAGGCAAATCTGATTATATTGTCAGTAAAAAGTCATCTGCTTGAACTTTCTTAACTTCAATGAAAAATGCGTGACCACTTGAGTTTGTGTTCATAGATATTACGTTATCCTTCTGATGCTGAAGTACAGGTCATACAGCCTTTTGAGTCAACTTTTTACACACTATATTTATTCCTATTTTAAGAACTTCAGCTTTAGAAACATTTTTAAAAGAGTGGATGAAGTTGAGGGTCCTCCAACATAGTAGGAAAAGCTGGGCAGAAAATAAGGGTGTTGTGTTTTTATGCAGGTAGGTATTGCGCGTCAGTCTTGTCCCAGAGATTTGCAGCAACTTGGAAGCGTTACAGATATAAATAGTAGTAGTTCTTCATACACAGCTCTTGCAAGGGCATGTTCTGCAGCAAGTGGGCACTGATAAGCTTGTGCAACACTGCCTCCCCCCTTTTTTTTTCAGCCTAAGGGTAAAGTTCATTATTTAACAAGCTTACAGGGCCCAGATTAATACTTTTTATCTGAACTGTCTGCTCAGTGGGATGGGAATGAATCCTGCCCATCAATCGCCTCTTTCAGATTTCCTGCAGCGCAGGGGGATTGCCCCGATTTCCCCAGCAGGGCAGGAGCCAGGCGGCCCCCGGCTCCCTCTCTCCATCTGGGTGGCCTGTTGGGGAAGATAACCTGGTATTTCAAGTTCTCTCTCTGCTTAAGGTGGGACCGGGGGGGTCAGCCCTCCTGCCCCCAGAGTTCTTGCAGTTTGGCAGGGACCCGCCGCCCGGCAGGGATGCTCGGAGCAGCTGCAGCAAGGAGAGGGTGAGCAGTTGTGCAACACTGGTGACTTGAAACTTTAGCTCCTTGCACTGTCTGTGAATATTTTAATAACTCTTGTAATGCGTTTAGTCTCTGGCTCTTGTTCTTTAGGTAGTTTTGAATTGGGAATGTGCGGTATTAACTCACTGGGGAGGGCAAAGCATTTAAAAGAAATGAATTCTTTATTGTTTGTTTGCTGAAAGTTTCAAAATGAACTGGAGGGACTACACAGGCAGTTATTGAAATGAAGGTGTGACAGTAGCATGTACCTAGATTGCATTACTGGTAATAGAGTCACAGTAGCAGGAGTAGGTTCTTAAATATATGAAATGCATATATATATATAAAATACAGTAACTGGAAAGAAGCCATACAGCTGGGAGGGTTTGCTGTAGCTGCACCTTTGTTTTGTCGCATAGTCAAACCCTTAGGATTACGTGACTATACAAAAGCAATATTGGCCGATTGTCCCACGTGGCTCTAAGAGGTTTAAAATTATATGCAAGGATTCTTAGTTTTGGATTAGAATGGGAATAATGTGAACATGTATTTGCCTGTTCTGAAGGGCATCCCTGGAAGTGGCATTGGGACCTCTTTAGACAGACAGCAATGATGTACAGAACAGTCTTTGTGCCGTGATTCTGTGATTTGCTTTTTGCAATGAAAATAGGTGCGCTTACCTGAGCTCCACTTATCTGGGATACTATCTCAACTGAGAGATACCTTTTTATTATTTATTATTATTATTATTTTAAAATTACTTTACATCTGACCTAATCATAAAATGCTTCTAGATGATGGCTAATACATACCGTTAGTGTGGGAGTGGGAGGAAAAGCAGTGTGTCACTTTGTGGGTTTTTCTCCTGTTACTGTATCTTGATGGTGTAATCTCAAACCCATCGGTTTTATGGCCACCTCTAAGTTTATGAAGTGTGCCTTACTCGGCGTTGTGATGTTACATGCACTGGTGAGAGATGAGGCTAGGTTTTCCACTCTGAAAACAAGCATAAACCTCACTCCCAGTACTCCAGCAGTGCTAAATTGAGTGGGTAGGGAGAAGGGGTTTTTTTTCTGCTGTTGCTGTTTTGTCCGCTGCAACTTTCCCTTTCGTGTGTGTGTGTGTGTAGCAACTTTTCAGATGCAAACATGCACAAAGATGCTTTTTTTAGAAGCATGATTTGTATCAGATACAATGGGATGAACATAAGCGATATAATAGGACCTATTATGAAGGCGAAGCTTCTGCCAACATCATTATTAAACCTTGGCCTAGCCTTTTGTGCAAGGAGAGTACAATGCTAAGCTCTAAGAGCTCGTGGCACTTGCTAGTTCTTGGTGTAGGTACATTCATCCCTGGGTATCTTGTGCAAGCGCACTTGTGTGTCTCTGAGGGATTTCATGGGGTTGCTGCTGACAAGTAAGGTTCTAAGAAAGCTTTGGGGATCGCTTTAACTAATTGCAGTGTTTGGAGGCTTACAAAAACATCCCCTCAAAAATAGTATTTTTACACTCACTTAGGTTCGGTGTGTGTTTAAACTCTTGTATGTTCTTCAAGGGTGTGTGTCTGCTTATTTTAGTAAAAATAAAGCAGGACTTGCTCTTCAGGCTGTTGTAGCTGAGGGTGATGGCAATGATCCTCTCCCATTGATAGCTACCATCCAGGATAGGAAGTCTTTCTCGAACCTTGTGTTCAGCTGCTGCTTTTTCGAACGTGGTCAGTGATTCATTAAAACAAAATGCTTGGAACAAAGGGAATCCAGCTGAAGTCAGACTGGTATCCTATCAAGTTTAATATCTTGTTTAATGTAAAAATGTGCTACAGCTCTTTGTAAATGAATTAGAAGAAATTCCAAGCGAGGTTGTTATTCGAAAGATGTAAGCTCTTTCAAGGTCTAAGTTGCTTCTTAAGAGTTTTATGTTTGGCAAGGTGTTGAATTTTGTCTGGTGAGTAGAATCATAGAATATTTTGCGTTGGAAGGGACCCCTAGAGGTCATCTAGTCCAACCCCCCTGCAGGAGCAGGGACACCGCTAACTAGATCAGGTTGCTCAGAGCCCCGTCCAACCTGGCCTTGAATGCTTCCAGGGATGGGGCCTCCACTACCTCTCTGGGCAACCTGTTCCAGTGTTTCACCACCCTCATTGTAAAGAATTTCTTCCTTATATCTAGTCTAAACCTACCCTGGTTTAGTTTAAAACCATTACCCCTTGTCCTGTCACAGCTGGCCCTACTAAAAATATTTTCCCCATCTTTCCTATAGGCCCCCTTTAGGTATTGAAAGGCCGCAATCAGGTCTCCCTGCAGCCTTCTCTTCTCCAGGCTGAACAAGCCCAACTCCCTCAGCCTGTCCTCATAGGAGAGGTGCTCCAGCCCCTGGATCATTTTTGTGGCCCTCCTCTGGACCCGCTCCAACACTTCCATGTCCTTCTTGTGCTGAGGGCTCCAGAGCTGGACGCAGCACTCTAGGTGAGGTCTCACCAGAGCAGAGTAGAGGGGCAGAGTAGGCTAGGTATGATTGTTTTTGTTATTATAAACATTCAATACCTCTCTCTTTTTTAATTCCACCTAGCTTCGGAGTGATACAGAATACCAAGTTCCCCACCATGTATATGTGTATCTGCTTCAAAGGCGCTAATGGCTGCATAAATTGCAACAGAATTTTAATTTAAAACACTGGTAGCTTAGGGGGACCATGGGGGATTGTTTGTTGAATTCCTATTGTATATGAATTTGTCAACTTGTCTCCCTTGGTTTGTGTTTATCTGTCACCAGAAGTTTTTCTGATGACTTAATATTTATGTGTTACTGTATTTTTCCCTCTCTTTGTTGCATTTCTGATTTTAGTTAGGAAATAGCTGAAGTGTAACTCATTTATTCTTCTACTCTTCTATTGTAATCATTGTAAATCAATCCCTCTAGCACTTCAGTCTTTTTTTTTTTTTTCTTTTGACATTTCCTAACTTGTGTAAGATGGGTATAACTCCTTGCAAATATTTAGAGACTGCAATTGCCAGTGGAGAGAATGCACATTTTCGTAAGATGCTCGTATTTAGCAAAGTCACCAAGAGGAATGGCATTCTTTGGGGGAGGAGACGAAAACACAGGGAAAACTCTTTCTGATAACTGAAGGAAAAAAACAGTAGTAGTTGGTATATTTTGGCTATATTGTAGTCTTTGCTGAGTATAGGCGAATATGTTATCTTCCTAGATGTAGTTACTGAGGCAATAAATTTTCTGCAGGAAATTTTTGGGATCCTGATTGTGGTTAACTTCAATGAAAAAATAATTGCCTGGAGAAGTTAATGACATTAATTATCTGATACTACCATCAACCTCAACCCTGTTGTACTCTGTACTGTTCACGTAATGGCTTCATCTAGTCAGTGACAATTTTCAAATAGTCTGACCTCAAGGATGCAGCTTAAAAACTGTTGGAAGTGTTTCGCATCCCGTTCCTCATTGAAGAGAGCAGGGCTTTTTATCCTGGACAAAGGAAAATACTGGCAAAGAATCAGACAATTCTTGGAAGACACCAGAAGGCTGCTGGGCAGCAGAGGACGTGGGGGTTTCTCTCTGGTGTCACAGGTGTGGCATCCCCTGTGTTACTCCTACCTGCTTGTGGCAGCATTGTGACATAAGTAATTTCAGGAATCAGATATCATCTAGAGCAAAAACATTTACACCACAAAATGGTTTAATTCTTTGACTTTCCTTATCAAAGAATTGTGCTCTGTTGAGAGAAGAGAGGAATTCAGTGGAACAGATTGCTTCTGACAACAGCTGCAGCATTTGGCTATTTCTTCATTCTTTTTTCCCAGAGGAGATCCGCAGCAACCTCCCAATCCCCCACATGCACGTGTGAAAATTTCCGGGGCTTGTAAAGATTGTCAGAAACAGTAGATATCCTATTAGAGATCGTCGAGAAGAAGCGAAAGCACTCTATCTGTCCTTCAACTTTCTTCGACTGCAGAATTCAGCGAACCAAATATATTTGTGGTGGACTGCTCCAGCTGTCCAGAATGTACTTGCTGCATCAGTCACAATATTTAGAGCCAAGAGAAAAACTGGCCAAGTGAAGCTTCACAGTTCGCTGCTGTTTACTTGCTCGTGTTTATGTTGACAATTAAATGTTTGGCATTGGGTTTGTTTGCTTCATGGGTGTTTTTGTTTTCAAGTTGGCCAAGAGAGATGCAGCTGGTAAGTAACCTCTGCAGTCTGCTCAAGGAACTGTCTTGGTAGAGACAGAAAGAGCAACAATTGTAGAGGTTGAGGTATTTATTACTTCCAGGTCAAACGTTAATTTTGGTAGGGCTTTATTATAATTTTGCTTCAAGTAGGAGCCATTCACCCCTTTCCAAATAGGCGGCTAATGCTCATTGCCCTGCAAGTATAGTATCCATATACACTATGGAATCCATATATGCAGTCAGGTGAAGAAGAGCTGGTAACTGGTGTTTGAGGTGTGCTGTCCACAGATGGCAGCATCTGCGTTCCTGCTCTGCTGACTGGAGGTGGTCTCACTTTGTGCGATATGCACATTAAAGAAACTTTACATGGAGAAAGAAAAAAAAATCTTGAGTTTAAAATTTAAGGAAAGCCTGAGAAATGAAGAAAGCCCTAAGGAAAAACTTGCTTGAACAGCTTTGGTTTTGTTTGTTCCTTAAGAAAAACAGGAGAGCATTTCTTGCCACAAGTCCTGGATGTCATTTTGAGATGTTTCTTAAAAAAAAAAAAAAAAAAAAAAAAAAATTGTTTTCTTTGAAAATGTTGCCTTTGGAGTTCTGAGAATTCACGACAGTCTTGACCTGTCATTCTTCTTTACTAACAACTGCTAAGTATTGCAAACTATGCAACAGTGTTGTGGCTGCTGTAAATTGGAGACTATCAAACACCATCAAACCGGGTTTGACTGGAAGTCAAAGAAAGTTTGTATTTTGTACCCCTAAAAGGATCATTCATTATTTGGTGAACTGCCGAGGATAAAATCTCTGCTTGTTTGCATGCTCACTATTACTTGGAGAACATCGCTCTTGCTGTTTCTTCTTGGAAATAACGCAGAAAAGAAAAACCACGTGACTTCAGTCATTCCAGTTGTATGTATTTGTAACTGGCCTCAGATGCACTTGACAGACACATACGTTGCCTGTCAGTGTAACAGTACCAAGACTCTTGATGGAGGCATTTTTGTAGAATTGCTATTTATGGTGAGATTAGCAGTGTAATTAACTGTCATAGGGAACTAAGAAATAAACTTGCAAGGTAGTGCCGTATTGACGTTGGTCCCTTGCCTAGGGGCAGATGTTTCCCCATTAAAAGGGAGTCTATGACTTCCTCTTTGCCCCACCCACTCCCCAGCAAACCTTGCGTAAGAGGCAGAGTGCTGCTGTGGTACAAACGTGACCATTTACTTAATTTGATTTTATTCATGTAGGTCAGGGTACTCATGTTAAGATTTCAGTGTCTCTTTGCTGTCAGGATTTTTTAAAAATTTTATTTCCTTTATATCATTAATACTGAAATATTCTGTGATTTGGAGGAAACGAGACAATCTTGTTAATAATCAGCAGGCTTGCACTGTTCAATCAGTAAATACGGAGAAGTGTTTTTTATCCATCACTGCCTTCCTTCCTGGAAAATTATTTTGTCTTTCCAGTTGGGTGTGTTTCTGGCTGGCTAGAGAAGGGCAAAATGTTGGTTCACTTAAAAATACCAAGAACCCTGTTGTGCAGGCCACAGGGCACAGCTTTCAGGAGAACATTAACAGCTGCTTAATATCCCACTGACGTGACTGAATATGGTGAGTATTGGCCTGTCTTCTTTGTAAAGTTCCATGGCCTTTCACGGAGGTTTCATCTAAACTGTCAGGCAGCAGAAGCCAAGAGGTTAGGCTCAAAATCAAATTCTCTGAGGCTCTCCTTGCTTGCTTGCTGGAGAGTTAGTGATGCTGAGTTTGTGCCTTCTGCCTCATGTACCCAGGTGCACCCCAGGACATGAGAATGTGCTTTTTTTGAACACACAGTTTGGAAAGGTCTTGGGGTGCTCTTGTGGCTCAGCAGAACCCAGCATCTGGGCAGCTCCTGGCTGCCTCAGTGCAATTTCTTTTGCCTGCCAGGAGAGCCGTGGTAATAGCACTGGGCACGTGAGATTGTCTGGACCCCTCTTAGGACAGGATTTGCTGTGGCAGTGCTGAGGGAGGTGACTTTGATGAACAGTCTGGGCTCAGACTGAGATCAGGCTGCCTTAGAGTGGTTAATTGGTTGATAAAGGGCTGTCTCTGCAGTTATGGTTCCCTCCAACACCGTGGCACTCAAGTCAGAGTAAACGCAGCAACTGAATGGTGTGGAAAGTGATGTGTGGAAAAAATGCTTTTACTTTTCTTACCCAAGAAGACCTGCCTATTTAACTCTGATCATCAGCTGCTTAAATGATGAGGATCTGTAATATTAAATAAGAACCCTGCTTCTTTTTTTCTCCAGGCAGCTGGGCCAGCAGGTGATCAAGTCGCTAAAAACAAATGGAAGGTGTAAACATCTTTAGAGGAGTTTTGAGTACTTCCCTTTCCAAAATAACTGTGGTCAGGCTGGTAAGGCAGTAAAGGCACATTGAACTGTGATCTTGGAGCAGGAAGCAGGGGAAGGAGCTTTTCAGAAGGGTTTTCAGAGGGTAGGGCCATGCTTCAAAGGAAGGAAGAATTAAGTTGTTCTGTTGCACCAGGTAGAACTAAAGAATTAGGCAAACTCTAAACTGAACAGTCATTACTAATCTGGATTAATAGCATAAAAAGGCTCTTTGTAGTAATGAAACTCTTCGAATATCTTAACTAACCATTTCAGAAAATTAATGGAATTTTCAAATCCTCGCCTCTTATGACAGATGGGTCATCTGTATTTTTCCCCTGAACCTGTAAGTTGCTGCTTTACTCCATGATTAGTTGGTTTATGGTATTTATTTTGAGTATTGAAGTCACATAAGACTAGAAGAACAGCTGTACCTGATTAGACAAAATGCCTGGTTAGCCCTATATGCCATTTCCAACGTAGGCAATCATGTTGGACAGCCCCTGCTGCACAGCCACTAAACATGCATGGTGTGCCCCGCTGATGTGGCAGAGGGTGACTTGGGGAGTGATGCTGGAAACCTCATGCACAGCACATGACGAGGAGCAATCTGTCACACTTGTCCTTCTCACATCCCCTTCTTCACCTTTGTATCCCACAGATCATGTTCAGGAGAAGCCCTCAAACCCTGGTGTGCAAGCACGTACCTGCTGTTCTGGTCGTTCCTTGGCCACCTGGGAACTTCAGCTGGAAAACCCAACAGCAGGCATGGGATGTTCACAGGGTCCCCATGCTCATCGTGTTTTTCATAGTGAAAGGGCAACCATGGCAATATACACCTGGCTACAGCCACTCTTATGGCTCTTCCAGGACTTACTAGTTTTTTTGGCTGGACTTTTTTTAGCTATGACCATCCAAGGCCCTGCGAAATTACAGGACCTTCTTGACAACCTCCTTCTGAGCAAAGAAATGTAAAGTGTCACTATATGCTTACAGACTTTTGGCAGCAGGGCAGTTTGTGCTCTTCCTTGCCTTAAATGATGAGGGGTGTGTGGGGGTTTATTTTGTTTTCATTAATAGCTTTCAGTTGACACTTCTCCTATGTGTTATCCGGGTGCTTATTGAGCCCCCAGAAGCTTTTGACTTCAACACATTTCTGCATGAGTAAGTTTGGCTTTGAGTGGATGTTACGTTTGATATATATAACAGTAAACTAACAAAAACCAAACAAGCACCAAAACTGAAAGAATCATTCCTTTTGTTCATCTTGAGCGTGGCGCCTGTTAATTAAGTATGAAACTTCTTCAGTCCTTGTCCTGGACAAGGCAGGGAACAATTCTGTCTGTGGCGCTTGTGGTTTTATTGAGTCCTCCTCTCCATTGTTCTTTTTCAGATTCAAGATCCTTCACTTATGTAACCTGTTTTTTGTAATGAAGCTGTTCATTACCTTTGGTCATTTGACTTCATACCTTCTTTAATTCTCTTTAAGACTGCAGAGCAAAGGGACGAGAGAGACAGGAGTGCACACAGGATTCAGGATGTGGGATGCCGTGGATGTGTCTAGGGACACAGTGATGTTTTGTTCTCTTTCCTAATAATTCCACTTATATATATATTTTTAAAGTGTGTCTTGATTGAAGAGTATTTTGTAACATGTCAAGACATGAATATGATTAAAATGCCTCTTTTAAGAACTGCCTGTATTTATAGTGAAGAACTGGATGGGGGAAGGCATTTCATAGTTACTACTACTTCCTCAAAATGATGTATGATTATTTAACCTATGTGTTCGTTATGCTTTGAATGTGGTTTTCTGCCTGCCACGTGTGCATGGTGAGAGATTTAATGGGACTAGCTATCTTCTGAGTTACAAAACATGAGCTGTGTATTTAATATCCGTAATGATTTTTTTAAGAAACGAGATGTGCTGTCAAAGTAATCTGTGAAATATATTGGCAGTCTCGTAAAGGTTGTTTATACCTGTTAAGAGTAAGAAGTTACTGTCTGGTCTGAGAGGTTGGTTATGTGCACTAACTAGGTGCATATGACTAAGGAAATTTATCAGGAACCTACCCACACATGCAAATTTTCAGATATGTTGTGTCAAGCTTAGCCTAAAGCATAAGAATATAAGAAATACCCCCCTGGGGCAGACTAATGGTCTGCCTAGACAAGTGTTTGGCCTCTGTCTGTCTCAGCAGCACACGCTGTTCTTGGGGAGAGCATTCGGGCTTCATTGCTTTCTGCAGTTCACTTCCCTCATGCCCTCCTAGCATCCACAGTTGTTGGACTGAGGCTATTAGAGGTCATGCCCCTGCCTCTTCCCTTCAGTATCTATTTACGGACCTCTCATCCATGGATTTGTCTAGTTTCATACTGAAGATGCCATGAGTGGTGAGTAGATCCTGAACGACTTCATGCCAGGACAGTGCCAGCTCAGGCACAGTGAAGCTTCTCTGATTTGGGTGACCTGAGATATCTGTAAAGACTTATTCTATGGTTAATATTCTTTACTTCTCTCTTCTTTGTTTCCTGTGTGTTGCACAGGCACAAAAGTTATTTTCAGCACTTAGAAAACAAAATTTGCTGTTTCCTTTGGGATCTGGGGTATATGTCCTGAAATTTTCAAAGACCAAACTAAGTAAGAAACATGACCGTGTTATTTAATTCTTTCATACTATATTTGAATAAAATACAAATGCTTTTTGTATTTTGGCCAGTTGCAGTGACTGGGTCCAATGTCAGCTCCCCCCGTTCCCCC
>NW_009260268.1:839025-904344 GCF_000687185.1 Egretta garzetta | reverse complement strand
CTTCTTAAGAGGTTACTTTTATTTTGCTCTTTAGACCTTTGTGACATGCATGGCGTCTTTTCATTTGATTTCTGCCTGTGGTTTTGACAGCTGTGGGCAGTATTTTGCCTCCAGGTCAGAATCAAAATCTGTAGCTCTTCTGAGCTGCTTATGGTGCCTGGAACCCTTATTACACATTTATTTGTAGGCAATTCCATGTTCCAAATGCCACTTGGTGAACACAACTGCAGTGCCCTGATTAGAGGGGTGAACTACAAGATCCTGTCTTGTTCTTGATGCCCTACTCCATAGACGGGTATGGGAAGAATTGCAGGATTATTTAGAGGAAGGTGTTGGAGTTGGGCCCTAAACAGTTGGGTCCAAACTTTCCCTTAATTCCCTTTTCTCCTTTTCCAGGAGGAGGGAGGAGAAGATAAAGGAATTAAGGGACACTCTTCAGCTAAGGATTATATAATGTGAGTGTTAGCAGACATCCAGTGTTAGCCCTTTAGAAACCTCTGTCTTCACCCAAAGAAAATCAAGTCCTCTAGGGTATTTCTTTTTTCCCCCTTGCATTAATTGTTCCTTCTTCTTTGTGGTGTTGGGGCATCTTTCTTCTGCCTCACTAGAGAAGTACCATGTGCTGCTCTGAGGAATTTGTGCATCTTCCTAAGGGTCCCCCTGAGGCATATGTGTTTAGATCCTTATGATTATCTTTGAGATATTATTTAATAAGTATTTAATATTTAAGAAGTAATATATTTAATAAAGTTGCAGTTCTTCTGTTCCATACTTGTGCTAACCTATTGAATTCTGCTATTATTCTGCTTATTCTTTGCCACAACTGTGAAAAGCATGTTTAGCTTTGATTTTATTCTGTTTCATTCCATAAATAACATGCATGAAGAATTCCTCAAAATCTATTACATTCTTTGTCATACAGCCCCTAACTTACAGACTGTTTAACACATGGTTCTTTAAAGATGTTTTAATAATCACTGTGTATTTTTTAACTTTTCAACTGCCTAATGAGGAAGCTATTAAAAAGAAAGCCTATTCTGAGCCAGAGAAGGGTGTGTTCATTAGCTAACTGGTTTAATTAGAATGGGAATTTCCCTTTTACTTTATGACTAAAAGTGTTGAGGGTATTAAAGTAAATGCAAAGTCTTACTAAGGTGTTGAATTAATTGTTTATCTTATTATGAAACTTGCACTGATAGCTGAGTAGTAATGTTGAAAGAAAATTGGCATTAATAAACATTTGTTTTGGCAATCATTAAAGTGGCTGAATTTCAGGCAAACTACTCTTGTCCACTGCTTACCAATTATTTTCCAATGTCCCTTCATAAAATCAGAATTATTTTGCAACCAGCAACTGATACTCTGAAATGGAAATACTTCAGCTGGACCGCAATATTGGCTTCAAAGTCTTCTAGGAAATGGAAAGAAAAACAAACAAGAAAACCCCACAACATCTCTGGCTCTACCTGGTGATGATCACACCAGTGTGAGAAATTTCTACCACTCTCTTCGGGGACATTTCTTTATTTCATTCCAAACTCTGGCAGAGCTGTACCTTGGAAGGACAAATGACTTTTTAAAATGTTTTTTGTTGCTGAAATTTTAATGTTTTTACTTGAGTTGTCTACAGTAAATGAATTTTCTAGTATAATTAAGCTGCTGTAAGCAACACGGATCTGAAGGTGTAATTGGTCATACCTTTCTGGGTCCAGCCGTAGTACTTGAGAAAGGGTAGTGCATACGATTAGCGAATTACTGCATTGTGTCCGGGCTATGGTAAATAAGGCTGTACTTGCAGAATAAATTTGATAGAAGGGGTGCTACAGCCAGAAGCCTGTCCCGGTTCACCTAGTTCTTAGTCCTCCCTCTACTGGTGTTGGAAAAGCTGGTATGGGAGAGGTAAGATGAGGGTACTCCTTTTGGTAGTAGCGCAGATTTATGCTGGATTACAGTGACTGCACAACAGTTTACTTATTTAAAAGCACTTATGTTAAGTAAAACATTTTGGGTAAATCACTTCTAGTGACTGATCTCACTTTCCTGTGTAGCGAAATGAATTAGGAGTAGTCTTGTACCCGCTGTGGTGATTCTTTTGTGGGTATGTTACCTCCTCACAAGCACATCCTCATGACTTCCAGTGTGGACAGTTCACTCCAATAAAAGTGTGTCTTTTTCATTTAACCTTTGCAAGTAATGAGGGTGTTTATGTAGGTCTTATTAAGCAAATGAATTTTGCTTTTTTGAGTAAACCGGAGCTTTTTATTTGACAGCAAAATACCTTTTGAACTTGTTATATTTTTTTATATGTGCAAGAGATTACAATATATGCCAGTAAAAGATGAGGGAAAAACTTTACAGGGAAATAAATCTTGGTTTAGTATAACATAATCTGATCTTGACTACTTTCTTTGCACTTCTTTTCCTTATATATTTATAAAATTTAAATAAGTATTAGTGAAGAACTGGTAATGCTGACCAAATTGCTATTTTAACTAGTCAGCTATGCTTCCTGCAGAAGGTGGCCCAGGATCAACCATTAAACTCTAAGCTGGCTTTCTTTGTGATTAGATAGTACCGTGGTTGTGTTCTGTTGTAGCGAGAGGGTGATCTGGTTAATGACATATTTGTAAACAGGTTAATTACTGCAAAAAATCCATGCAGTTCATGAGCAGCTCAGCTAATGCTGACAGTTTGTATGCTCATCCCTTGGTGGGTTATTATTTGCATTAACATTAAATGGAGGTAGTTGTCCAAAATTATTTCTGTAGAAGTACTGCAATTAAAGTGATTGTGATCCATATTAAACTGATGGAAGGACATATAAAAAATATTGTTTACCTTTAACTTTGTACTTAGTCTTTAAGTGACGTGAGTCCAGTGTCTGAAAACCTTTCCCTTGCTACGATACAAAGATTTATAATCAATATTTTGCTGTCATTCCACATAAATAATACGCTAGCCTAGAGCCAAGATAAATGTAGTATTGACAGGCATTGCAACTGTAAATGTATGTAGTATATGAATATATACACTATGGGTTTCTACTTCAATCAAAATCAAGTGTTCAGAAGTTACACAGTGCTATAATTAAAACCTGCCTTTTCTGTGATGTTCTTCTAGTGCTCTTTGGAGTTGCCTCATGTTAAGGGACATTGAAAAGATCAACGAAAATGTCCACAGTTGTATTGTCCGAGTCCAGAGGACAGTCTTCAGTGGGCATGGGCCTGTATGCCCAGTTTCCCAAAGCCTGGCCGTGCTGCCTTTTCCTTATCTGCTCCTCACTGTCACCCATCATCCCAGCCAGCTCCATCCTTCTTATTTAACCTGTTCCTCTGCCTGCCTGAATGGGGCTTGGTGTTGGGCGTGGGAAGCAGCACCAGCCTAAGTGCGTCCCCCTCCCTTGCCGCAGCCCGTGCTAGCCACGCTGAACCTCACCTGAGAGCTGTGAATTCCTAGGGAAACTGATCCAGCTGAAGAGATGGAGGCCCCTGTCTTAAGACCTTTGTGTGTTTTTTGCCCATTCAAGGCAGCATTGTGTAAATACTAAAATAGCCGAGAGGGGCAGCAGGCTGTACCTTTAGGCTTCTTTCACCTGTGTTCTTGAGCAGCTCCCGTGTTTTAAATCTATCTCCAGTTCCTTGCTGCTTTCTCTACTTGCTTCTCCTCTTCATCAAACTGAAATGATTTGCTCTCTCTCTTCTCCGCACCAATCAGCCTACCTTTAATTGACCTTCTTCATGCAAATAAATGGCAATGAAGCTGCACCAGGCTGTCACAGCTCTTTGATTCTTTTGGTTCTTTGTCTCTGCATAGCAAATTCAGTGCCAACCCTGGTCTCTCTTCAGTGTCCTTTCTATCATTCATCTCCCTCACTAGCTTCGGATCACAGCTTTCTTTTCCTGCTTCTCCCACCCTCTTCTCTAAGATCCAAGTTTCACCTGCAGACTCCAGCTCTGTTCCCTCTCCCAGCATCCTTCCTTCTTCTGTCCTTTTTGGGTCAGACCAAGCCTTTTTTCTGCATTCTGTTCCTTTACACTCAGGTTTCTCCTTTTTAGCTGTCTGCTCTGGAATCACTGAGACTACACCAGGGAAGAACCTCGCTGCTGTCGCTTCATGACCTGCTGCAGACCAGAGCCATACCTGCACAGCCAGTCTTGTTCAGCAGCTTCAGGGATTGTGTACTAATTGTTCATTAAACCCTTTTGCATTTTAGCAGAGCAACCTGCTTTACTGTCTTTACTGGAAATTCATAAGCTGTAATGCTTATTTGTTCGTCAAGTTTTGCTGAACATGATAAAGTACGCCCCTGAGGCACCCTCCATTTTTTCTCTCTCTTTTCTATCACTCCAGATCATACTTCCCTGACAGTTTAAGATGCTACAAATCTTCATTGAGGAGGCTGCGCTATTTTAAAGTGGACAAGAAACAGGCGTTAGGACAGTTCCCCAGTGGAAAAATGAACCTTCAGGTTGAAGTCTGTCAAAACCTTTGAATAAACAGTTAGAAACAAAGTCTTATAAGTGGAAAAAATGGAGCAGTTCCAGCTGGAGTTAACTGCTTAAACCAACGTAGTTTGGTGCTGCTAGCCCAAAAAAGCATTCCCCTCACCCACTTGCTTATTTGTCCCCTGCACCATCCCTTCCCAAGTGCCAGTAGGACCATGTGGGGATCTGCATGGGGAACTGAGTCGGGAACGTGATCTGAATGACAGGTTGGGGGTGGGGGGGAAGGTGTGAGGGTTAAGGGGTGCTTGGTTGGACCACTTTCTCAGTCTGGTTTAACTCTTGGCTTTGCATACACTTGTATTTGCACAGGAGATGAGGACTTGTGGGAGGGCAGGAATAAGCAGTTGAGAGTAGAGGTGGACATTGGTCTTGGTAGCAGTCTAGGACATTTGTTGATCTGTAACATCAGATCACAGTTGTACTGTTAACTCAACTGCAAGGGCCTATTTTCTTTTCACTTTGCAATGTCCTATGGAAAAATAGCCTTAGAGCAGAAAGCATCTTGAAGTACGCAGTAATTTTTTTGGAAAACATCCACGATTATTGGTTGGCTTTATCTGCTTAAGGGTTAAGCAACTGAGTCAACTCTTTTCAGTTGCATTCAGTGTTTTCTGTATCCTCTTTGCTGAAATTGCTGAGGGATTTTTCTTAAGCATATGAAGCTTTTTTCCTCAGACCAAGCTTGAAAGGTTGCTGAAGTACTGAAACTTTGCTTAATGTTTAAATCCTGTTGGTTGGTCCTGAGTTATAAATAGTAAGTGGCTGAAGGAGAAGGTGAAAAGGATAAAGAAAAGCAGCAGCAGGGAAGAGGTGGGAACTGCTGTCCAATTATTTCTACATATTACTCCTGCTCCAGCAAAACGCGTAGCTGGAAACTAAGGTTAATAGGAACACTATATAACATATTCTATGCTTAGACAGTCTGAAGTATATTTCAATTTTTTCTTAAATAAGCTGTCTATTAGATCAATGCATCTGATACCTAACATCAGCTGTTGTCTTGATTCCCTGTTCAGTGCTAATACAGTGGAATGAAAGGAGAGATAATTTTAGCATGGAATTTCCTGAGGTCATATAGTTTTATTTTAATGTATTGTTCTGTGTCCAGATGCTGTTGCTTAATTTAGGTCTAACTATAGAATATAGTGATGCTGTTTCCACTCCTGTGTGTATAGACACACAAACACGCACATGCACACATGCAAAATGTGTCTATATCTATGTATACATGTAGATCCTTTTAAATATGCATTATTATTTTCAATATATTTAATGTGTACTTAAAACTGTCAGCTAACAATTCTGCTATTCCTGAAGTCAAATTGGTAATTGGTACAAGTCTTTCCTGAGAAGATTCTGATTGGACATGAGAGGAAGATTTTTCACAATGAGAACAGTCAACCATTGGAATAATCTCCCCAGGGGAGTGGTTGACTCTGCCACACTGGACACTTTCAAGACTCAGTTGGACAGGGTGCTGGGCCATCTTGCTTAGACTTGCCCAGAAAGGTTGGACCAGATGATCCTTGAGGTCCCTTCCAACCTGGTATTCTATGATGTGGGTGAATAGTAGGCTGTGTTGAGCTAACTTTGGCTCCTCTCACTTAAAATACTGCATTGCATTGTGTATCACTTCATAGTATAAAAGTTGATGAAGATATGCACAAGACAGAAGTAATCGACTTAATAACCTTACTTTTACTAATCTGATATCTTTAAGTAGTTTTTCAGGTCTTTATTCCCTGATCTGCACAGGCTGAAGTACATGTATGATTATAACTTGTTCCATAGTTTGTTCCATAACTAAATGCATCTGTTCACAAATGTACCTTTAGATACACCTGGGGATCTTTGTGGTGGTTCCAATGAATTGCCTACACTCTGCTAACTCGGATGCTCCTACCCACTTGCTTCAACTTCATCCTTCTTTAATAAATGTTTTATCCTGAGTGGAGAAGTGAGACCTGAGTCACCTCTGTCACGCTTATCCATTTCATCTGAGTCAGAAGTGTTTCACAGTTACCTTATTCTTTTCTTGTATTTGCCCCAAACTGTGAAGTGTAACGTAATGCATCTCTGTGCTTTAAATAGAAAAAAAGCTGCTTTTAGTAGACCATGATTACAAAAAACCCCAGGTGATTTGTACTTGAATGCAGTTCTCTGGCCCAGTGCTCCAAGTGATAGTTTCACAGAAAATATGACAAATGAGGAACACTGAATGCAGCTCCCTGTATTCCCCATTCATGTTTTTATGGCAAAAGGCTGTTTAACTTCATTAGAAGGGAAAGTGGAAATGAATCAATTAAAACCCTTACTTCAAATCCAGTGGAGTGCCTTGATTTTTCAGCATGATAATCCTCACCCTGTCAGGCCTCATATTTATGACTGGCAATGAGGATTGGCAGAAACAAAGCATTAGAGAAAAGGTCTTCTTGAAAGCCTGGAAACTTTAACTTAAAGAATAGTTCAGCTGTCACACCACGCTAGTTCGAATGGCCTTGGTAATAAATTGCAATAGTGTTTTATATGGCCTATAAAATGACAACCTATAAAGATAGGGAGAGCAATAAACAAACATACGTTACTGTTGCAGAAGTACTGCCGATGTCACTGTTATCTGCTATATCACGTACAAAGACTTTTTTCACTCTGCCACGGTAAAATGCTGGTAGTGCCAAATGTGAAAAATTGTGAGTCCAGCAAAGCAAAATAATGAGGCTTTAAACTGATGATACTTGAAACAGAATGATGATTTACCTTCTAGTATTTAAGATTGAATATACTTGTTACATAAATAGAAGACTAAATAGTGAGTAGTACTACTAAAAGAAAGATTTAAGAGCCATAATAAATACTTTTGGGTGTGATCCTTCATTAGAGTGTCACTGAGGAAGGATCAAAAGAACCTCATGCATGTAGAAGGGAACAACAGTGAGTTGTGGCAGAGACTCCCTTCTTCTGCCTGCAGCACTAGTAAGGCAGCTACTGAGCCACCGTCTCCAATTCTGATGTCTACGGATAAATCTGCACTGAAAAATGGCGTTGGGGAGAAGAGAAGCATAACAATAAAAAGAGAGAGAGGAAAATGACTTCTAGTGAGAGTCTTAAAGAGTTGCAGATCAAAAGATAACTGGGATAAGCATGTCAACGTTTTTGGAAAAGAGAAAATGCAGCATGGCAAAAGGCATAGCAGAAATTAAAAGCTGAAGTCAGAAACAATGGTGGGTTTTGTTTCTTCTGAACTGTGAGAGTGACTAATCTTTGGAATAAACTGTCAAGGAAATAGTGACTTTAGCATCTATTTTGACTGTCAAGACTAGATGCTGTCAGGCAGGACCCTTTCTGTTTCCAAGACATTCGATTCAGTGCTGAAATACGTAGACGATAGTGGCCATTGCGTGCAGGAGGTTGGAGCAGATGATCTTCCTTTGGTGTACCTGACCCTCCAAGCAGCACACCTTTGTACAAGCACATATAGTATGGCATGCCAAAATCCTCTTCAGTCTGACTACAATTACAAAAAAGCATTAGAAATACCACGCTGAAGTCCATCTGGGTTAGTATTTCACCTGATTGTGCTGTGAATGCTGAAAGGACTGTGTTTGAAGCGGAGGGATGCTTTTTTCCAGTTTTGGAAAAGTTGGCTTCTGGCAGGCAGTGGATGAGGGCTGAGCCAGGGTTTGATTAGGGCTGATTACAGCTGAGCCAGCTAGCCCACCAAGTTTATTATCCAGCGATATACTTGCCTACCCCAAGTTTGCTGAATTCCTTTGTTATGGCTGTGTGTAGCTCTGGCCCCCACAGTCTTCCACAGCAATGAGTTTGAGTTGCACCATGTAATTGGGTCTTGGCAGGGAGGTGGAACTCTCCCCCCCTTCTTTATTTTAAACCTGTTATTTGATTGTTTCTTTAGGCTTCCACCAGTTCTTGTTTTGTAAGAAATAGTGTGTAAAAATTTTGGTATCACCGTTCATAATTTTGTACTTGTTTTACAGCTCTCGGGCAGCATCAGTTTGGCATTGTGGGTTGTTCTTGTCTTTGTCTGCTTGTCAGATCCTCTTTTCTTTTTGAGGTGGGGTGATCCAATTTAGTGCATGATGTGAGAGACCACGGGCAATTAATGAAATATAATCATACAAGACCAAACTGTAGTTAATTCCTGTCAAATCAGCTGATCGTAGCAGTCTGTTTTATTCAAGCGGTGTATCCAAACACGGCTACATCCCAAGACATGTTCATCAGTGAGTAACATATGGGTGTCTCTCTTGATTGTAATGGCTCTGTATTTCATCACGCAATTTTACAAGCACGCATGCCGTTTTTATGTGAGCGGACATTCACCCATCATAGGTCAGTAAACTCGAGCAGGTATCATCATGGCACGCCTGTCTCTAGTTAAGTGAAGAGCTGTGATCTTTCCATAAGCATTGCGACAGGGAGCAAGCTGTGCAAATAATTCTTGCAGCTCCAGCTTGCCCTTATTCATATCTAGAAGTATCTGAAAAAGAGGACAGGCAGGAGGAAGCTGTAGCTACGTGCAGAAGGAATTATTCTCGTGAGCCAAATCCAGTCAGTAATTTTGGGCACCTCAGTCCAAATGACCGTTCTGGCTTGGGAAGAAGTATTACATTTTTTCGAGTTTTTTTTTGTCAAAGCAGTGTTTTGTATAGAAGCATATGTGAAAGTTTGAATTGTGATCGCCTCCAGGAGTTTTAAATAAAGCAGTAAAAGCTGTGTTTGAAGATGAAAATAAGATTTGGCAATATTGCTAACAGAGAAAAAAAAAAGCTTTCAAGCAGTGTATTTAGGCAACAAAGACAATTTATTTTATAGCTAAATATAAACGCACCACTGTTCCTAAACTAAGTGTGCTAAACAACCTGGAATACACTTTGCCTATCAAAAATATGTGACTGTTGTGATTTGTTAAGGAGTTGAAAAATCGTAAACTGAAGAAGTTTTATCTATAAATCTAAGAGTTATTTTGGCTTATGTTCTCTTATTTACTCAGTTGTATATCCCAAATAAATGTATTAAGTCAGTAGTTACTCTGGGCTTGCAGTAACGTGAAAACAGAACTTGATCCATATTTTTGTCCCAGTCTGCAGACTTGCATGCAGATCCACACGTAGAAAGAAAGGAAATATGTAGCCAACATTCCCCGTACAAATCTCTAAGCCTTTACTCTTGGTTATACTTTTTGGTAAAAAATCAAGGGTCTGGTCTTGCAGTGGCAACAAAAGGGGGGAAAAGGAGCAACAAGCTGCCAAGGGCTGGATGCTGTGAGCCAGGGCGACCGCGCTTACGGTATCCATACCTAATTAGCCTCCGTGCACTGAGACCCTGGGGTAGCAGCCTAGCGTGAAGCAAGACAGCCAGCTCAATCAGGCACCTGGTAAGACTGGCTGGGTGGTTTTGAACTTCTGGTAGAAACTGTGCTGGAATAATGGATCCCCATTTCCTAGGCAAGCATTCAGGACACTAAACCGTACATAAAAAGCGGTCACTGATCCCCTCTGCTAAGTCTGTATTTTAGATGGAAACGCCTGTTGCAGCTTGCACAAAACTCAAGCTTTGTGAAAGGCCTTCAGAGCGTGCTGGTGCAACCACCTTCCTGGGGAGATTCTCCTTGGCGGCTCTCCTTTGCCAGCCCCAAATTACTGTACGCGTGCAATGGGTGCTAGGACATGCTACTTTTTTAAACTGGTAAGCAAGCATAGTTAAGTATGGTTGGAACGTTGTAGCTGAGGGTACTGAACATGATTAGACAGAACACGCAACACCAGCTTATTTTATCATCCAGGTAAGCGTAGCCAGATCGAGTGCTGTTTTGTGTGGTGTGTGATAAAAGCATGTTAGATACACCTTCGGTGTACATCAGATGTTTCCTAGTATAGGTCAGAAAAAAACTATTAGAATGTTCTTTTTTTATTTTTTTGTCTTCTGAGAAGCACAAAGGAAGTGTAGGTGGGTGCAGGGTGATGGTCAGCCTTAAGCCCCTGTAATGCAAGCGCCATGAAGCAGCCTGCTGAGTAAATTAGAGCTGCTTTCAAATTTCAGGCCACAACAGCTGTGGAAGGGAAGTTCTGCTGTGGGCATTTGTCCTCCTCCTTTCATTCCCTCACTAAGAGGGAAAAACTTGGAGAAAACCTGCACCACTTCACATAAAACACTTCTGCTCGAGAAAATGCTGCTTCCAGCCATGAAATGCTTCCTTCCCAGCCTGTGAATGCTGCTGAAGTGTCATGTACAGAGGGCAGACCAGGTCAGACCAATTCCCTGTTTGGGAAGCAGTGAGCATCAGCCAGGGACTTGGAAGTACATGAGAAGCTATTCCTGGAGGAGAAGTCATGGGCATGGTAGCGAGGGTGGCTGTAATTATCTTCTTGTTTAGGGGAAAAAACCCACAAACCCCAAAACTGATTCTGTGTTGTTCAGTGTGTGAGTTTTATCTAGGTGTATATGTAAAGCTCTATTAATTACTACAGCAAGTGAAGACCCACAGAAACTATGTCTGTTTTGCTTCTGTAATTTTCAACAACCAGCTGTTCGGTTAAGGATCACAGTGGAGGATTAGAAAGCAGTTACAATCTTGAATTTGTCAGAGGACATCTGTGCTTGAACCCTTGTTTAAGGTAACTAACGGGGTATTTCTAGGCATGTAGCTGAGGCAGGATGGACCTCTGGGAAAGCCTGCGTGAAGTGTCTTGGAAGGATTTTATCCGTGCTTATTTCTGTGTTGCAACAGCTGCCTCGGTGTTAGTGCACTGGGTAGCTAATTTGCTATTAACTCATGCATCGTCACAAACTACCTCTGTGGTTTTTGTTTGAATTGGAAATAAATTCCATGATTAAATGTATCATGCAATGGAGGTACAGTGAAGACAATGCCAGGCTTTCTTAATTCAGGTGTCTTACTACTGGTTTGAAGCCCGACTTTGAATATTCATGCTTTGAATAACAGCTGTGGTATACGCTTGGAATTCTAGTTCCAAAAAAATGCATAAATGTGCAGCGTGTGGAAGCATACTTCTGATCTCTGTCTATGTAGTGTTGGATACATAAACTGCAAACTGGTAATTTTAAGCATTTTCTGCTAGCAGTTGTAATGTTGAGATCTGTATCCCCACTTTGAGTTTACTGGCTACACTTCTGTAGTTGAATTTTCTTGAGCTGACAGCCCTATACGTGAAGATCATGAGCTCTCTGTTGGTAGTAAGGAGATTCAGGAAGTGAAGTTAGTGAAAGACCTAACAGTGGTTTTAGTAGGCTTTGAATTAGTCCTAGTGTGTGCATAAATAGTTATTTTAGTGGCACTAAAGTGTGCACTTCAAGATCATATAAAAATTTAAAAAATACTGCCAAGAAATTCTTTCACTGTGACTTTTAAGAGTCAATTAGAGATTGAATTACATTAATATTATTAGGCAATTATATAGGAATATGTGAAAATATAATAGGCTATTTTTTTAATATCTATTAATTGTAAAAGGCAGTATAGAAGAACTTCAAGTGAGTGATATCAACTTTTATTCCACAGTCTAAAGAAATGCAGGAATCTTCAGAAAATGAGGGATTTGCAAGATTCCGAGCAAAGGAATAGTTATTACCACCTGAGGACTTCAGTGTGCTTGTTAACCAAGTTGCATTTTGAACACAGTCCAGCATCTATAGGCATTTAGCTTAGTGCAGTATTAGAAACTTAGTCAGCCAAAGCTGTCTTGAGAGGGAACAGCTTCAGAGGATAATTTAACCCACGCAAATTCTAAATTAGCCCCTGGAATTTCACTTCTCTCTGCACTGACTAAGGAATTGGGAAACCTGAGATTACTTAGTGCCTAAAGTTAAGTGGAATGCGTGTGTATGGGGGTTTTTTGTTTGTTTGTTTTTTTAACTTGTTACAAAATATTCACTTTTGTGTTAATAAAGTTTATTTCCTGTATTGTTTCTCTTGAAGGCAGTTTTAACAATGTTGGTCTTTTTGGTTCATGACTTGGATCCGTTTCTTGTTTGTTTGGGTTTGCAGGGGTTTGGAGTTTGTTTGTTTGTTTGTTTGTTTAGGAATCCACCACTCCTGGGTCTGCTGTGCTTGGATCTCACTGATGAATCTGCATAGGCCTATCTCTTAATCAAGATAGGCTGGAACATTATATCTTGCTTTGGTGTACCTCTCATCTCTCAGATATCCCAGGCATCCAGCAGTTTAAACATCTGCTTTCACAAACTCCAACTGCATGGTTTCTTCACTTCAGCTATCGGAGTCAATAAGCAACTTGGGGGTTTATGAAGATTTCTAAGACTTTGGGTTCCAAAAAATGATAAGGAGTTGTAGACACTATTACAGAGCTTTTCCATGGTCTTGTCTGCTTCACCACTACCATTTAGAGAGCTTTGTAGGACAACCAAGATTTCTCTGCTTCCCAATGGCTGCTGAGATGGAAGTTTCTTCTTCCTCAGCTGGAGTTCTAGTATTCAAAATACTATTTTGCTATGAAACCATGTTCCTTTACTCTTCTCTATTGTTTCAGATTTCATTCTTTCCTGAAACCTCTTACCATGTAGCTTTGCTTTCCTCCCAACTTTATGAATGCAGGCTGTCAAGCTGTTTTCCGCCTCCCACTGAAAATAAGTTATTTTGATTTGCAATCTGTGTGGTTTGTTCTATTGCATCTTCAAGCAGTAGTCCAAACAGAAAATTCTAGATGACACTCTGAGAACTGGGTGGTACACTGGATTGAAACCACTGTATGGACTTATCCTACTACATCTAATGCAATCTTTCGTTTAACCTTAGTGTTTTGTGAAGCCACTTTTAGTTAATACATTTTATCAGAGTTTTTTCCATATATTTGTTTTTGTGATTTTGATCACTATCCGTTTTGGATATAGATTTTATTTTTTTTTTTGGTAGATAGCTGACTGACCCAATGCATTTTATGTTCTTAAAAAATTTTGATATCTCTACATTACTTTAAAAAATTGTCTTTATAAACTTAAGCCTTCTGATTGCCGCTACAGTCTCAGTAATACTATATCATGAGTTATGTAACAATTTTCCAGCTATTTCAAAATCAAAACAATAGTGCCAGGAAGGAGTTTAAAAATTATTATGTATGCCAAATTAATGTCCACAAACAGGTGATACGGATCGCACTTTTTATTGACTCAGATTTGTTTTCTTACTAACAAAGCTTTATTTTCTGCTTAGTCAAAACTTCCTGAGTTAGGTTTCTGAGTGCAATGAATAGAAAGGAAAATACCTGTTGCTCAGCTATTGGAGCATGCACCTTGAAAGGAAAATAGTTTAAATGTGTAAACACCGTGTCCTGGCAAATCTTAAAGCTTTTTACTGTTAAAGTTTTCTGTTTGTGTATTTTTCTCCTCGCCACATCATGTCTGGCATGGTTGAAAGACTATGCAAGTTAGTGACTTTTAAAAAAATATGATACCTGTATAATTTTGTTGCATGCATTAGTGTTCAGCCATAATTGTTGCATTATTGCACCTGTGTTAACATCGTTGGGTATTATTTAAGCCTTTCGGTGTGATTCATCTTGTGTTGTTCGACATCTTGTAGGAGCAAGAGCAGAACCCTGCCTCAAAGGACTTTAAATCCAAACAGAAAAAGAGAGACAGAAAAGCAATGTTGCTCTTATGTCCATTTAGCAGTTCTGTGTAGATCCCTATGCACTTTGCTGTAACCTTGTTTACCCAAACAATTTGTGGTCTATCATCAAGAACAAAATAGGGCCATTGAAGTACAGGTTTAAAATTTATTTACTTATTTTTCAGTCTAGACCAAAGTCATAAGGGAGATAGTTTTTGCAGTGGAATTTCTCACATGCAGAAAAATGAGGCTAGTCTTATGGCGCTGTATCTTTTAATTTATTTAGAAATTAGGTAGAGTTAGGATTCAATATGGAGGTGTTTCAGAGAGCATTTAAAATTATGCGCTTAAGAGTTTTATTTTGATTTTTTTAAAGATTTTTAGCAATTGCTTTAAGTTAAACTTGAATTGTATTAAAATTGGGACCAATAGTAATTTTCTTTTTTATTCTCCCTGAAATTAAGTAGTTTAAAACAGCAAAACATTTGAGCTCAGTTTATACAATTATGTAACCTCAGCCAGAGCTGCAGTGCTAGTGTCTTTATTATAGGGGAGAATTCTTTCCGAAAAGCCAAATACTGGAGGGTTTTTTGACATAATTATTATGAAAGAGGCTTACTCTAAATTGTCATGCAACTCAGACTGACATTTGATTTTCAGTAATTCTCCTTCAGGTTAAAGCCATAATATGATACAGAGGATGTTGGATGAGATTAATTCATACCCATATCTTCTTTTTAAAAATTAGAACATTTTTGCTGCCTAGAAAATCATAGTTTTAAAAAAGCACCTTATTCAAATGCAGCGTTTAGTTTTCTGTCTGATTCACTTTTCCACTCTTGAAATACGACTAGACTGTTTCTGCTATTATGGTTTAAACCACTAATGTAGTTAAATATTAAATTGTTTTAAAGCATTATTTGGAAAGTGAAAGAAACCTTTAGAGTTCCCACTGCTGTCTTCCTGATTATCAGCAATCTAAAATTAGCAGTCTGGCTGTTTTCAAATTACTGATCATTCATTTTTAAGAATTGTCATCGATCTTGTGTTACTCACGGTGGTTAATTTGTTTCTGCTTACGTTTTTTCCTTACTGTGATGATTTGTAAGAAAGATATATTGCAGCCATGCACATATACTGAATGTAAATACCAATTATCACCACATTAGGGACTTACTTAAACACAGAAGGTCTATAGCAAAGTCTCCTTTAAGTGCTCCTGTAAACTCCCTTGAGGAGATGACTAACTCAGCTGTATGAATTATTGCAAACGGCAGCAAAGCTGAATGAGTTTGGTTAATACCCCTCATGTTATTTCCTTTTCTTACATCTTCCACTCAAGATCACTTTCTGTATAATCAACAGGCTGAAGATTTTTGGAGGATAGTAAGTCATGAAGGCAGTACTCATGCTTACCGCGTCTCAAATCTAGTTCTATAGATTCAGGCACCCCTTGTATATGTTTGGTTTATCATCTACCAAAACTGGTGGATATTTCATTAGTGATTTCAGTGGGGGTTGGATCAAGATTCTGCATTTGCATAGCAGTCTCTTTTTCATTGAAAGCTGGTCTCTTCGTAATTAGAAGCTTTATTTTTCCAAGTATGGTTTGTGGAGTTCTGCATTGTTTAGTGAAATACAAGCTTTTGGGGGTTTTGTTTTTAAGAGAGGGAGCTACAATTTCTGTTTTTCTGTGTCCTAAACTACCTTACTTCATGTGAAAGCAAGATATTATTTTGTATTATTTTTTATTACAATTTACTTTGTATTTCACCAAGCTAATGAAATTCCAGGCTTTTCATTACTTCAGTATAAGGCTACCTCATTATAAAACATTTTATTAAACAAAATGGTAAAATATTTTTAAAAATCATGCCATAATTTCTTTTTAGCTGTTTAGTAAGCTGTCATCATTCTAAATGCAAAGCTTTAACTTAAGAATGATTCCCAGTGTTATGTGTATGAGGCTTAGATAGAAATGCTGGTGTTGAGGTGTATGTATTATGAATGTATCGCTATAAGACTACATTTTCTTCTTCTAAAGAACTTAAGATTCTTGTAGTGGGTCAATAGATCAAGCAACTATGCAAGTGTTTCTTACACAAAGAGCTAGCTTCTGCGGAATGTCTGCATGATGCAGCCTAGAACGGAGGGTCAGTTTGTGGCTAAGCCATAGATCTGTTTTTATGTAGACCCGGTGCAGGGATGGGTGTCTTACATCTGAATTAATGAATGGAAAAAGTAGCTAGACAGCAACGTAAGTGTGTTCTGCTGGTTGAAAGATTTCATTTCACTGTTGTGGCTCCCCTTGTAACTTCTTAAAGCCTAAGTACATTTTTGTCTGTTTTCCTGTTCACTTTTATATATGCTTATATATGTGGCTTTACATGGTTGGAGTGGATTTTGTAGTCTGAGAGTCATCATAAATTTTGCACAATTACCAAAAAAAAGAGCTCTTACATTTTAAATGTATTAATATTTCTTGGGAGAGTGATACTGCACCTTAAACAAGCATTTGGAACTTACTCATTACTCACAAGAAGATCTGTTTCCCTTTTATTCTCCTTCCTCTCCCCTGCCCTCTTAAAGTACCAGTTGGCAGCATGGTAGACAAGAGTCCTGATTTTGGAACAGGTGCCCAAGCAACATCTGTTAGGCCATTTTTTTAACTGCAGCACAAAATAATAGTTCAGAAGTACTTAATATATTTTCAGAGAGAGATTCTGTTGGCTGGTTTTATCCACCACATTGAATGAAAAATCAGTCTATTGGATTATTTCTTGTGCTTTTTAAAAGCAACTGCACTTTCCTTCTAATATCTATGATTAATTACACACAAGGGCACTTCTTCATGGAATCAAACTCCCATATAGAGCCTATATAGAGTTGTCCACGTGAATTTCAAAGCAGTATTTGGTCCACTGAATCTAGCTGAAGCCTCAGAATAAAATAAATGATCAACGTGTCCTTATTTTGTTGCATATACTTTGGAATATTTGTAACAATTTTTAATAAGATATGCTCATCTATTTCCATTAGAGAAATTTCTCTTGATTGCTTTCTGTGACTTCATCTGTGGTGGTGCAGTTTTACCACAAGACTGGCAGAAAAGCAAGACACTGGCTAACAAAAAAGCTATGATAGGTCTTTGTATGGGACAGTAAAGGGAAGGCAGTTTTCAGACAAATGGGGAACTTTGCTTGTGTACTTTTCTGTATAGATCTCTAGAAAAGGAGGTTTTTCAACACAACGCTTTTTCCTAACATCCACTGTAAATATTCTGTGCTGTAAATGTAAGTCTGTTACTATTTGTTCTGGATAATATGGATATGGAGGATGGCTTATTTCCCCCTTCTTCATATTTAGCTATTTACTCCCCTCAAGCTTCTCTTCTTTAGACTAAACAGTGGTCCCTTTGGTTTGTTCCTTGTAGATGTTGTGTGCAGCTTGTGACTCATAGGTGGCTTCTCTGGAAAGCTGCTACAAAGTTGGAACTTCTTCAATCTGTGTTTGTCCAGTTGAATATTCCTGTTCGAAGGACAGAATTTAAGAGATCCTGAAGGGTGGAAGTGTCCTGAGAAGATCTTTTTCTTTGGGTTTTTCTCTTATCGGCCAAGTTCTTACTGAATACTGATCCTGTCCTCCAAGGTTTTTGCAGCCTACTGCAAAGCAGTCAGCTGCGTGTTTTGTAAGCATCTCCCTCTTCCCCCATCCGAACCCAGAATGAACATGTTATAAACAGCACAGCACCAAGAGTACAGCTGTGTTCGCTTTGACAGTGAACCATTGATAAACAATGTAGGGTAGAGTTTTCCAACAGTTTTGCTTCCCTCTTTGTAGCAACTTCCTCTAAACCATATTTCCTGCATCTTAGAATATCAAGGAAAAAGTCTTACTAAAGTCAAAATAAATTACAGAGTGGACAAGATGAGGCTTGTAATTTACACTGAGGTTACAAGCTTTCCAAGAAAACAAGGGTCAGGCGTCTGAGCTGGCAGAAAAAAATGACGCGGATTTTTTTCTCAAGAATAATTATAAGAGGAAGTATAGCTCCATGACAACTGTTTCTATTTCTTTTAGTCTTTAACCAGAGCAGCACACTGGAGAAAGGGCCAAGTTTGCTTATCAGTATCTTTAGTGGGTCCCTTTGGTCACAAGACCTCACAAAATCATGCATGGGGCAGGACTGGGGAGGGGTAGAGAAAGCTGTTATACAAACATTTGATGTGCAGCTACAGCAGGCTTTGGCTGCAAACTTTTGTTACGCTGGAGAAGTAGTGAGTTGAAAAGTAGGCTCTCTGGGTCTGACTAGTGTGTCTGCGTTTGCATGCGGGGACGGTGCAAGGTTAGGAGAAGGGTGCTGGGAGCCGTGAGGCTGGGCTACGGGCTTGCAGGGACAAAGTGTGGGTCTTCTCCATGTGAAGATGTTAGAATGCTGCTTATTACCATCCAGAGAGTTTATCCTAACTCATCTGATCCCTACTGCTGCCTCCTTATCAGAATGAAACGTTTTCCTGTCATAAGAGGAAAAGATAACGCTACTCATTTGACAAGATTTGTGCATTATATGCGGCCTTACCAGATGTTTACAATCTCTTGGGGGGCGGGGGTAAGGGGTACGGATTCCTTTTCTTTTCCCACTCCCCAAGAACTTGCAAACAGCTTGTTTGTTTATCATTTGCTCTCATGTTTGTGCAGTTGGAGTTGAGCTTGGGATAGGAACTCTGGTTTTCTTTTCCAGTTTCGTGAAACCACAAATCCTCCAGATTGGTTATCCTCCTCAAAGGTAGCTGCTCTGTTGTTCCTTCTGTAAAAATTGAAAGTATTTTAGGGAAAACTAGACAAAGTAATTTGATTTTTAAAGCTTCCAGATTAACATGCAGGAGAATGCTTTCCCCATTTTAGTTGAAGCTGTTGGTCGCTTTGTTAATCATGTCAGCTGCCCGATTGCAATTGACCTTTTTCAAAAAAAGAAGACAGACTAAAAAAAAATAAATCTGTCTTCTCAGCATAATCTGTCAATAAGCTGCTCCTCTCCATTAGGTAGAAGATCAGCTTTCTTTTGAAGGTTAATGGGACTATTCAATCAAAAACTCTGTTTCTTTCTGCACATTCTGGACTAAGTCCTCCCATGTAGTTTGAGTCGAATTTAAAAATGTTTGCTCTCTAGTGGTTTTCTCTATCCTCTGTACCAAAAACTGTGATAAGCACATAACAGAAACGTGCTGGACAATCTGTTCTGCTTCATTCTTTCCTCAGCAGATTGGAAAGTTAAAGCACAGTTTGTTTTCCAGTACTGATATCCTGTACATTGGGTGGTCAGATCGCGAGAGGCCCTGTCCTACTCATCTTTCTGTGGTTAATGTCCTTACCACCACCTTTATTCTTTTCAACTTGTCACTATCCGGTTGCAGTAGATTGTCTGTTTATAAACAGCACATGCTGTAGTAGATACAAAGATGCACAAATTGGCATCTCTTGTGATTGCAACTTGGACCAAAACCAGCAGTGCTTGCTGATACTCTGTTGTGCCGGTCCTGTTTATCCTGTTCTGTGCAGAACTCCATCACTTGGTTTAAAAAAAAAAAATAAAAAAACCAAAAAAACCCCCAAACCCCCCCGAAAAGGACAACAACAACAAAACTTGTAAAAGCTAAACTAGATAGGCTTTTGCCTGGTAAATCATTTCAAATGATTAGAAGATAGAGGGCTGGATTTAGAGCTGCACCACTTTACATAAGCTAACAATCTGGTCTAGGAAAAACAGCTTTGTATTTATAGGGACATAAGGTAGATTTATCAGAGTTTATGTGTTGCTGGTGATTGATGTAGTACATAGACATAATAAGTACCAGCTGTTCCATAAATCAGAAACAATAATATTTCCTTCTATTTCAGCGTGAACTATCTGACTTGCTTGAATTCCTATTTGAATTCAAAGGACTTTTTACTTACAGTTACAAATTAGAAATATATCTACACAAACAGATTGGAAGCATTGTAATATAAGACTATAATGCAACCTGAAAGCAGCATCACACATACCTGGGTATTACCAGGGTTTGCTATCCTTCATGAGCTATGTCAAAAGCATTTTTCCATTTCTGCCCATGTTTCAGAAATATGTATTTCTGTCTTTCTCCATTAAAGTTGATGGTTTTGTGGCTGCCCACATCACGGTATTCTAACCATACATGGAAACATCGTGTTATTGTATTGTTAACTGGACTCAATCAGATTTGCCTTTTATTCCTTTTGATCTCTACTTTCAAAGTTCCTGCTTTGTCAGCAACTGTTAAAAACAGGGTTCAGATATTTAGCATGAAAAAATCCAGAGGTGTTATGTATTAATATGTACATCTAGTGAACTACATGCTACAAGTAGTTGTCTTAAAATCATGATTTATCTGTCCTCTTTAGGCCTTAAGGATATTGCATTTCCTTACTATTTCTTTTCAGTTTTCTGTAACTAATAGGTGTGTTGATAAATGTCATGTGTGATGTTACAGGATGTAAAAAAAAAAATCAAACCCTTATATGTTTGCATCATGCAAGTAGTTGTGGACTATGTAAAATGGAAGAAAGTAAAGTTGAAATAAAACTCTTGTTCAATATGCATAGTCATGTAATGCAACAGGCACATTCCTGTAGCTTGTTAATAAATTCAATAAATGAGAGTTATCAACGGCTGGTATCTGCCTTTAGAGTTATCCAAATGAACAACTGGTGCATGGTGACCTTTGATAATTTATTTTAATTATATTTTAGTGGCTCTTTAGGGTTCTCAGACAGGCTTAGTCAACAAAAAAAAGTTCTTCTCACTGGCATTCTCGTAGATCATGCATATCCTATACCGTTTCTTGACCTTCAAGTTACATAATTTTTTGTCTTTTTAAATGACAACACACTACTGCTTGTAAAAGAAGACAGGGCAGCTCTGTTCATGTGTGTGACAAGCGGCATCAGTTCCCTTAAAACAGCTTGCTCTGTTCCACTGGCATTTGACTTCAATCCTGCTAACTTCTGTATACTTTGAATAATGCAAGTTTTACAGAATTTTCAGCTCCACCTTAGGATAAGTTACAGAGAGTGCAAAATAGACAATGCTTACTTTTTGTTTGCATCTGAATTGTTTTTTCTGTTTCAGAGTATATGAAAAAAGTCTTACTTTTGTGTTGTTGTTATTTGTGGCTTTCTCATGCTCTTGAAGTTTAAACAGAAATTAATGAAAGCATTTTTATTTGTGAAAACACAAAACTACCATTTGCCTTCTAATATGATATTCCATCATTTCAGATGTATTTTATTCTATCATTTTAATCCATTTACTTTTTAAAATTATTATTAGAAGTCATAAGGACAGGGGTACTACCACTTTGAAATGTAAGCTGAAGCTTTATTATTTCAGGACTTGTGCTTTTCAGAAATAGTTTCCCTAATTTGACCCTCAGTAACCCTTGAGAGACCTAAGCACAAGTTACAAACTAATTATGTGAATTGCTTTACTGGAACTTGTTAGGCATTTTCTGTTTATACATTAATGTAATATAAATATAGCTTAGGCAACGAAAGCCCTTGGGGCAAATTTATGTCCTGAGTAACCCTGTTCTAGTGACCTCAACAGAATTACTCAAAGTCAAGACAGAATTTAAATTGGAAGACCAGATCTTCAGCTGCTGTAAATAGTCTGAACTCCACTAAAATCAGTGTAGCTGTGGTCACAACAGCTGTTAAGACAGAATTGCTCCTTTAAGTATATTTTGACTGGTTTTTTTTTTTTATTTGTGGGCACTTCCAGCAAAGGGGTTGGGCTGCCTTTCCTTTCCAGAGTTTAAAACCAAGCAGAATTTATCTGTAGAAATAATTCTGATTTTAGCCTAGAGCTGCTATAATGTTATAGAACCTGCTTTTGTCTGAATTTTGAAAAAAAAAGGCTTTATGGAGTGATGGGGAACGTAACATCTGTTGGTCCTGCATTTTCAGTTTTTCTATGCTTTTTTCTGTGCTATGATCTAGCTTCTAAAAAACTTTAACCAAGCAATATATAGGAAATTATACACAACAGTTATTTGGTCTTGCTTAAGAAGTCTGTAAATATAGGAATAGTCACCAGACAATGTTTGTTTGTGTTTCACAGCAGCTTTGTTTCAGAAATAAATCTAAAATAATGGCTAATCTGTATTCCAATCCTACAGATGTGTACATCACTTTACTTTAACCTTGGGGATTATCTCCTTGGTTTACTTGGAAGAAATGTGCTCAGTATTAAGTCTGGATGAAGGTGGCTTCGCAATTGGAAATTTGGACTGAGGGTATTTCATTTACAAGGAGCCCTGAGTGATCTGCAATTTTTACAATTGTTTTCAATTCAGTAGTCAACATTAACACTGGGTTTTTTCAGCACATCAAGATGTGTGTCTGTTCCTCCTCTCTGAGGTTCTCTGAGCTAACTATAGGGGTCAATAACATCTTGGTTTTTTAGTGACCTCCACTCACTAAGCAAATATTAAGTTACCGTCGGTCAGTTGAGTTGCTGGAAGAGAAACAGCGTACATATCTTAAAAACGGTAGCACGCAATGAGCCTCTCTTCTCATCATTCTCTAAAGCTTTTCTGCAGCCTTCACCAAGGAAGTGGAATTGTAGTTCAAGATGTGAGGCTGGTGATCCTCAGTGCTGCTTGGTGTTTCCGTGTCCTGCTGGGCAATATACCCAGCAGAACTGAGGCCCTGCTGTTTTTTCTGGTTTAGGACACGTTTTTGGACTCTGTTGCTTTGTAGTCTACATATCTAAGCCCGGAACCACTGTAGCATAGTATTGCAACCCATTCTATGCCTCTTTGGTTAAAGCAGCTGCCCTTTCTGCTTTTCTGTGGCAGTGCAGCACAGCCACCTTTCCTAAGAACGTCTTCCATGTAACGTGGTTTTAGACTGGCTTTTCAGCATGCAGTTTGGCTTCAAAAGGATAACACCGGTCACTTCCAGATAATAGAATAGAGTATTTCAGTTGGAAGGGACCTACGGCGATCATCTAGTCCAACTGCCTGACCAGTTCAGGGCTGACCAAAAGTTAAACCATGTTATCAAGGGGCATTGTCCAAACACTTCTTAAATACTGACCGGCTTGGAGCATTGACCACCTTCCTAGGAAGCCTGTTCCAGTATTTGACAACCCTCTTTGGTAAAGAAATGCTTCCTCATGTCCAGTATAAGCCTCCCCTGGTGCAATTTTGAACCATTCCCACATGTTCTATCACTGGATACCAGGAAGAAGAGCTCAGTGACTCCCTCAAGAGAGTCAACAGTACCTCCCAGCTGGGGAGCCTGTGTCCTGGTCCAGAGTGTATCCCATGCAAAACAATGAAGTTAGGCAATCTCAGTACTGCAATCTGGAGACGTCCCTAGAGTAACTTTGAAATGAGATAGCTGGAGTACCAGTGCCAGGATAGCTCCACCTATATGGCTGTTCACTCAATCCAAGATACTCTTTCCAGTTTGCAGTTCCAGTCTTTAAAAGCACTGTGTTAGAAGAGATTTTAGCCTTGCTTGGCTAATAGCCTTTCCTTCCGGTGCCTGCATATATGATACTTATTGAAAATACTAATGCATAGACTTCTAAATTTTGATTTATCACAGTACAGCTTTCCCAAAAGTAGCAATGCTAATTTGAAAGTGTGATAGCTGACAGGCAAACTGCTACTTTGTCAGATTGTCTGTACACATTTTTTAATTAATGTTTTCTTACTGGAGTGGAGATGGATAGAAACAGATTTTAGAGAGAAGGAAAAAAAATGTTGGGAGAAAAGAATTGAAAATTTGGATGACATACAGAAAAGTACTATCAACAGATGGTCAAAACTGAGGAAGAACTCCAAAGCAAAACATAAATCTCCTGGTTTATAGATTGTTGGGGAAGAATTGCCTGCCTGCACAGAGATGCACACCACCTAGGAATCAATCAGGAGGAGACAGAGCTCTGCGTGCAGACACATTAAGGAACATCGTTGGAACAACTGTGATGGATGAATATAAGAAGACAAGCAGGGAACAAAGGGAGGGAGGTTTCTCTTTACTGTAAGAAGCAGTCTGAGTGGATGGTTTGATGACAGGCTGGTTGAATACTTGTGGGTTAGGATCAGAGGAAGGGCTGGTATGGGTGACTTTATGGTGAGCGTATGTTACAGATCATTTGGTCAGTATGAGGAAGAGGACAAAGTCATATTTAAACAACTTGGAGAACCTTGTTCTTAGGGAAGACTTTAGCCTCCCTGACACCTGCTGGTATGACAACGTGTATAAGCAATCCAGGAAGTTTCTGGAGACTGTCAAGGGACTCTAATGTAGGTGCAGTATACCTGGGTGATGCTGTCCTCACAAATAAAGAACTGGCCAAGATGATAATCAATGGCAGCCATGAATTACTGGAGCTCAACATCCTCAGGGGAGTGAGGAAGGCAAGTAGCAGGGTATACATCCTGGCCTTTGACAGAGCAAACTTTGGTTTATTAAGGGAACTGGGAAATGGGATCTTTTTGGAGGCAGCATGGTTATGCCAAGGGTAAATCATGCTTGACTAATCTGATCACCATCTATGATGAAATGACTAGATCTGTGGATAAGGGTGGAAAAGTGGGTTGTCTACCTTGACGTTAACAAAGCTTTTGATGCTGTCTCCTGCAGTGTTCTTTTATTCCTTAGGATGTTATGGTGTGGATGGGTGGAAAACCAGATGGGAAAGAGCTGGTTGGAAGATTGGGTTCCAGAGTGCAGTTCATGTTTCATGCTCTGTTTGGAGGCCAGTTACAAATACCTTTTCTTAGGGTCCTCTCCTGGGATCTGGGGGGAAAAAAAAATCTGTGGGGATACTTAAGCATTGGTAGAAGCTGCCCAGTGAGGTTGTAGATTTTTTTTTTTTTTTTTTTTTTTTTTGGGAGGATGATCAGGAGGTTGGACCAGATGGCCATTGGAGGACCCTTCCAACCTGAATAATTCTGTCATTCTAGGAGGAATAGAGTAACTAGCACACTAGAGTGCTAGCCAGCATTAAGCAAACAAAACAAGGACAAAAGAGAAAAAAAAAAAAAAACCAAACCCCAAACCTGCTTCTGTTCAGACCTTTTTGCCAAACTTAAAGAATAGTTCAGTGGAACGTGCTGTATATTTATAGCATACAAATACACCATGCTTTTACGACTTAAATGTTTGGTTAAAGTTACTGTTTTATGCAAACTACAATTTGGTAATGAAAGGGGGGGAAGCACATAGAGAGAAACACGTGCATTCCTATTTTTAGAAACCATCAAATTAATTCCCCACATCCCAGTGGGGAATGTGCAGATGTTAGAAATGTCAAAAAAATGTCAAAACCTTGAATGTGGCTGTAAAATTGAGTTATTGTTCTTCAGTTCCAGTTTTTGAATTTAGGCTTGACAAGGGAGACTACAATTCTACTGCAATTAATCCTTTTGGTATTGTTATAGGAGTTCTGGTTTTCCTGATGATATCCAAGGGAATGAGATCAGAAGGTGAAACACTGCTCTTGAGTCAATATTGAAGGAAAGAAGATGTAATCCCAAAGAAAGAGATGTTAAAATTGAGGATCCAGGGGAAGGGTGAGGAGGAGTAGGAGGGGGGATTTCTTGAAAGGAGTCCCATAACACACACTCAAAACAATACAAGAGACAGAATAGGAGTCTCCTCCAGTTTTTGTCATTTCTTTAAAAATGAAATGTAAATCGGTGTTATTTTCTCATTTGTTGAGAAATTATAATTTGTCTGAGTAAATTGTCTGTGGTAAAGTTCACCCGTCTTTCAAGATAAAGTATCTCCTTCTTGGGATGAAATTTTCTAGGTATTTGCTTTCTCAATCTGTTCTTAACATCTGTCCTTCAAATGCAGACAACTTAATATAATTAATAACTTGCATTATATTCTGTATGTTCATTTTTATAAACATATGCATATGAGGAGAAAGAACGTGTTCCTGCAATAAACTTTACCAATTCTTGTTCTTTAAAAGAATAAAAAAAAATTAGAGATTGCAGTTTTCAATATTCAGTTCAACTACTCGTGTTAAGGCACATCTGTTCTCTAGACTTTCATTTGGAGTATTGATTTCTGAATGCTTAGAGCATTACTGCTGTATTGAGTGTCTACTGATTCAGGCTTTGATAACAAGGGTAACTTCTACCTTTTATTTTAAATATTTATTTATTTGAAAGCATTTTATAAGGAATATTGGTACAGTCAGTTACGGGGTGCTTTTGCTTTGTTTTTTTCCCAGCAATTCTGTTGCTTGGAGTTTGGACATATTACTAAATAAGTATAATCCTGCCTGGCAGTGATATTTGCCCGACATGGCCATCTCAGAGAATTGAGACAGGGCTTTAGTGTGGTCTTTTGTATTGCCACTAGGCAAAGCTGCAGGAACTGAGGACTCACAGTATTGCTCCCTTTCCCATGTATTCCCTGCAGTTACTATTTGAATACTAATTTTGTAAGTGGGGAGTATCATAGAATCATAGAGTGTTTTGGGTTGGAAGGGACCCCTAGAAGTCATCTAGTCCAACCCCCCCTGCAGTGAGCAGGGACTCCACTAAGTAGATCAGGTTGCTGAGAGCCCCGTCATGAAATGTTGCTGTTCATCTAAGGAATGTCCGTGTGCTCTCCAAAACTACCTTCAAGTGTGTTTAGCCATAAGAAAGGTGCCGAGTTTGGCAGCACTGGAGTCTGTCTGTGGGCAGAATTGCTAGATGCAAATAGCATCGTTGTATAGATAGTCAGTGCTGAGAGATTTTAATGCACATCTCATTTGGCCTTAAAGACTGTTGAGAGGAGTTTTAGGCATCTCATGTAAGGAATGCTCTGAGGGAATGTTGGAATTAAACTCAGGAAGCCAACCACATATGGCTGCAGAGAACAGGGATCCGTCCTTAAATGACGAGTATTTGTTAAAAATCTGAAAAGGGCTGAGAATGGAAGAGAAATAGCTGGATTCTTCAGAGGGAAAGTATTTTCTGTTCTGTCTGCAGGCTACAAACTAGCATGGTTTAATGTGGGCTTTGCTGAAAGAAGGTCCAGTTAAGCCGCGCAAGAATTCTAGTTTACAGAAAAGATATGGTTTTAAGTTTGGTTTAAAGTGCACTTACTTGGCAGGGCTAGTTACCTTCCAAAAATTGGATTGTCCAGTTCTGATTCATACCCTTCATGTGTGTGCTTCCTGTTGTCTACAGACAGGATAGCAAGATAATACATCTTTCATTGGAATTACAGCAGTCTAGCCTCTGAACTGAATTAATCTACCCGTTCTTGTTACCAACCTCCCTTATTTGATGTGACAGAATACCATGATACTGAAGGAGACTTAGAAGTTCTTGTGTAAAGCCAGCAAGTGTTTACTGATCTGTGCATTGTCTGGCAAGTAGCTGTGCACTCTACTGTTACTGCATATGCCAAGGGGGACAAGAGTACAGTGGTTGGGCTGGTGCTTGAACCCCAAAAAGTTAACAACCATTTCTGCATGTGGTCCAGACCTGACAGCACCTCTTGACTGTGGCGTCGTAGCAGTGTCCCAGACTCGACACTGAGTTTGCGTCCCTTATTTATCAGCAGGAGTTACGTGCTCTTTTGTGTTTTAAGTAAATAGCTGATAAAATCTCCTGACTAGCATGTGCTTTTCAAGCATGAAAAATGCTGGTGCGTATGTCGATGGGCAGTGACTGTTTCACACTGTATCAGAACATAATGTAACCTTGAAAGGGGACCCCACTGAATAGTATTCTGATCACTCACATAGTGACACAGAACATGAGCAGTGATTATACATCTCTTTGACAATGCATTATGGACTCCATGTATTTCTCGAACACAGATTTTATTTTTATTCTTCTACATTTACATCAAAGTGTTCTGCTCTAACAGTGAAGAAGATATCACCAAGAACATTACTTCAATACAGGCAGTATGGACCTCAGATAGGGTGAGAAGCTTGAGGGAGTTCAGAAGGTATGAGACAGTCAAGTGACCTTTTCCTATGGGAAGACCACTAAGTCCTTGTCTTTCTACCTGGACAGCTCTGGTTGGATTATTTTTTGGTATTTTGTTTGAAATGTTTGCGGTAGCAGAGGCTGAGGCCGTGATGTGTAAAGTCTTTCAGCGTTAACACTTTTCTGTTTAACCCAACAGAAAGTTTAGAATATAGCTGGTCAGAGGGCTTGAGGTAGCTACTTTTCACAAAGCCCTTGCCTGGGAGGGAGTACTGAGCAAAAGCCCATTTCCTAAAAATTTATCTGGTAAATACCTTGAGAAACACAACAGAAAATTAATATGTGTCAATAAAGTTATCAGACTAAACTGTAGCACCCTGAAGCTCCTTGGCTTCCCCGTGATGCGACCTGCACAGGGAGTTACCATGTTGTAAATTATGTGTTGTCTTCTAATTTCATTGAGCTGTTTTCCCTTTTGGTGGAGTCCATGTCCCAGGCATTACTTTGGAAGGCATTAGGAGTTAATCAAGATTTTGGCAACGATTGCACCATATGTATCGCATGTACGTGGTATTTCTTAAAGAAGCAAAGACTATATGTAGGCGGTCTTTGTAGTCCATAGCAGAAAGCAAACTCAAGTCCCCAGGCTGCTCAGGTGTGGGTCAAACGTTGTCAATGCTGCCCAGAGCAGGCTGACCACGTGCACTTGGCATAGAAGTTTACATGGGTCTCCTCAGCTTCCATATAACGTCTCTGAGACTTAATTACTTTTTTTGGTTGTTTGGAGGGTCCTTCAGTTCAGAGAGATTTATTTTGTTGGGTTTTTTGAGTATATTTTGGTTTTTAAATAGCCAAAGGGTGTGTTTCAGCCCCCTGGAAAGGTGTTTGTGGAGCACAATGCTGCAGGTGCCCATTGCGTGCTCTGGGAGGTGGCAGAAGGGCTTCGTCGGTGCCAGACCAGCTGGGGTATGCTGGAGGTGAACTTGTGGCGTTTTGTGTTTGCACTGTTAGAAGCAGGCCCTTGAGTGAGCTGTCTTGTCAGCTGTATCTGGGTTTCCTCATGTGTTCAGTCTGGATGAGGAAGAGACCAACAGGACTGAACTGACAACATAGAAACACCCTTGCCTTTGAGTCATACAGCTGGTCTGATAAAAAATGATAGCATGCACTTTGTCTAGATTCTAGTGTTTGCATAGTGATGAAAAAATGTTTTATGAACATATGTTGTGGGGTAAACTAAGGAAGGACTGCAGGCGACCTGATGTAAACATCTAAAAAAAAATTTGGAATTGAGGATTAATCACACAAACATGCTGTGACAGGCAAAAATGTTTTGAGAAGTCAACAAAAGCTATTATGGGCATTGGTCAGATCATCTAAAAATCAGCAGACTACTTTAATAAGGAGCTGAAATTTAAACAGGAATTTAAGAAAAAGACTTTGGGCTAGGAAAAATACTGTCTTTGTGTTTTAGCAGAATGACTGATACAGTAGTTAGTTTAATCGGTTCTGGAAGCAAATTAGAACATTTGAAATAAAAAATGTAGCAGCGGTGGGACAAACGGCTGCCAGGTAACTCATTTTCAAAGTCCAATAATGTTGACCATGGAGGAGCAAAAGAAAGTTGAGTGTAACAAAAGGAAACTGAGTTTTAAGGCATTGGGAGGGTGAAAGACCTAAAAAGCTCAACATGATATTTAGGGCTAGTAAAACTACAGATACCGTGACCGTAGGGACTGAAACATACTACACACAGTGATGTTATAGATGCAATACTTAAGCTAGGAGGCAAAATCCTGTAATCCTCACTAAACAAAAATCCCATTGAAGTTGGTAGAAGATTTGGGTGAACAAGGAATGTATAACTGGGCAATTAGAGACAAACTTGCAGACTGACCTTGACTGGGCCTTTGTGCCTGTGATTAGCTGTACCCGTAGCATCTGGGCACGCTTACTTAAAGGCACAGTCAATTTTAATGACCTCTCTCTAAAAAAAAAAACCAAAACAATTATGCCATAGTTAAAGTTCTAATTGATCCAAATGACAAATGCAAATAATGGCAGAGACATATTATATTAAGGCTACACTTCTAAAATCTGAGTCTTTGGGAATAGCAAAATTCTTCATTCTTTGTTCCTTTTCTTCTCAGCAAAACCAGGAATTTAATAGATACTGTTCTAGCTTTGTCCCTAATAATATAAGGTGACAGTTCCGTGACTTTTCAGAATGCAAGACAGTAAGGGAGATTATTGTGTGGGATGTCAGAAATAACCTTCTGGTAAATTAATAAAAACATATAACAGCATCTGCCATACATGTTTATAAAGCTACATTAATAATCGTTCTTCAAATTGTGTTAAAACTATTTCAGTATGAAACAATGTTCTTAAAGTTCATTCATTTACATTTTTTCCCTCTTTTGCGATCCTAGTTCAAATGAAATTGAAAATAAACAAAACACTTTCTTTTGAAACAAAATTTAATTTGGCATACCAGAAATATCATTCTCACTGCCAGTTACTGCAATGGGACATGTGTTCCTTGTGTCTGAATCTACTTTGTTTGAAAAGAGCTGCTGTCTCAAGGCATTGGGGAAATTGGACTTCTCAGTAACAGAAATGCTAGAAGCGTGTGCGGGAACAGACAGAACTTGTTTCATGGTCTGGTCCTGTAAATGGTAACCTCAGTGGCTACAGTGGGCTCTTGGTATTAACAAGTGTATGTCCAAAATTCCAATTTCTAGGACTGCGATCCTGCAAAGATGTGTGTGTGCTTCATGGTACACACAGTAAGCTGCTGAGGAAAAAATGTCAAAGGAATCCTTTTGCTACATTAATTTTGTGTGCACGTAACTCCATCATGCTTTATATGCAAATCGTTATAAATAATCTCTGGAGATTGACTTTGGGAAGTGGTTTCATATGCTTGAAAAAGCGCTTCCTTAAGGGTTGCTGGTACTGCTAGAAAATTTGAAATTTCTCTTCTGCCTAAATTGTCCTGCTTTGACACTTTCTTCCACTAAAATCTCAGAAAACTCTGGAACCTTTTATTTTGAGGAAACTGACTAATCTGATATGTTCCATTTTATTCAGAAAGTCTGGAGTCCTCTGATTTAACTGTTTCTTCCTTTTGTATTAGAATTTGTCATCTTGAGATGTGTATCTTTGGTTCTGAAGAATAAAACCTCAGGGTGCTCTGAGCCTGAAATTCAGGGTGTTAGGTTGCGCTGTCCTGGTACTAACCAGCTTCTACTCCCTTACCTCTTTCTTTCCTCACTCCCATTTTCACCTCAGAAACCTGGGTTTGTATACTTAAAGTTTGTCTCTTCAAGACTGTCTGACCAGATGAATACAAAATGCACTGATAGAAAACCATTTTTTTCATAAAATAATTGCTTACTTTTGAGAGCAGATAAAAAGCTTAACATGGCAAAATACTTCAATACAACAGTAAGGTTTATGCAAGTGCTTAGCTTAATTTTAAACGTCTTCCTTACATCTTTCCACAGACTTTGAATAACTAGAACCTCTGTTCTCCTTTCTTCTGCTCTCTGTATGCCTCCTTTTATTATATATAATCCCTATAAATCTGTTTTCTTTTTCATTAGTTTTTGGGCTTGGATAAGAATGCAGGCAACTCAGCAAGGTGGTATAGGGGAAGTTTCAACTAATAGCAACTATCATAGATTTCAAGATGGAATATTATACATTCCATCAGAGAATTATATCTTGCAATGCAGTGGAAGTTGATAGCTCAGGGCATGCTTTGTAAATCTCTTTTTTTTCAAAAGCTTCATTCTGCAGTCAAGCCTTCTTCAAAAAGTGTTCTGATGTTATACTGTGTTCAGCATTGGATTACTCTCTGTCCTGTCAGTATAAATTAGGATCCAGTTTAATACTGCTGATGTTCCCTGACCCTTTTTAAGTAACATTACAGAACAATACACTATTCAGAGTAATTTAAGCCAAAAATAATGGGCAACATGTATTTCTCCTGATTTGGTTGCATGAAAGGGAATTGTGTGACCAAGTCTCAATCTGGTTCTTGGATTTGCTGTTCTCAAGGATTCTTTTGCCTTTCCCCATCTCATGCCTTGCTGACAAATCTCTTAATACCTGTCAGGTTTTACATGCTACAGTAAGCTTTCTCCTCCAGTGATACACAAGCTTTACTTCTCTTTTTGTGATCAAAAACCCTTGTTTTTTTTATTTTTTCCTCCCTGTAGTTCAGAAGGGATGTGACAGCTCCACAGAATTACTGATGCCATAGTTTGTAATGAGGTTAGCGCATCAGGGAAAGCAAAGGTGTGCCTTACATCATTTTACCCTTTCTGTAGGGAGGAAGACCTCAGCTGCTGATTGCAGTACCTGAAATTGTGCAGCTGGTACAGGCTATTCAAACATAAAAGGAATAAAATTATATTATTCCATGCCACACTGTTCCATAGTTCTCAAATATCAATGTGTCAAAGTACTGTATTTTCTTGGGTTTAAATAATTTGCTTTCAGTGGAACATTATGGCTTTGTGTGTGAGTGAAGGCTTTTGTTATTGTCTTTTGTTTTTAAAATGCTTTCAATGTAATACTGTACTTAAAGGCTTGAAAATAAATCTTCTTCTCTTTGTACTGTTCTAATCCATTTGGAATTTTAGGATTAAGACTGGATAGTGCTTTTCACTGTTGTCTGGCTATTTTTTCCTGCAGCATCAAAAGGCAAGGGAAAAAGTGTTACAAGCTCAATGTCTAAACAAGTAGGTTTATTTCTGTGTAACTTCTCTGTAACAGAGGTCAAACAGTGATCCAAAGGATGTTCCACGCAGAATTTAGGATGGAACAAATTTCAAACCCAGATTATCAGGGTGGGCACAAGTGGGCGATGGGTAGCAGGTCCTTTGCATTGTGTGCCTACCTCAGGCTGATGAAATTCAGACGATCTCTGTCTTTGGCCTATATTAGCAAAGAACCTTTACATAAAATATTTGGGTAATAACTTCTACAACAAAAATAAAAGCTTCTTCTGTTATTTTGTTTATTAATGAACTCTCACAATTTAATACCCTAGTTACCAACGGTTTAGCTGTTTGGTGTGTTAGTCTGGCGTTTTACTTTGAGTTACAAATTAGACTTTTTTTAAATGACTTGCGTAAAATGAACTGAAGAAACGTAATGCTAAATAAAATAATCAGATGATAATGTAATTTTAATGGCATACGCTTCAGAACTCTAAAATTTAATAAAATGCACAGGTTTCTAACAGCCTTTATGTTTCCTTTTTCACCTATGCAAAACTTGTTTGTAATAATTTAAAAACAAAAATTGGAATTGCTGTGTTATAATTTGCTCATTCTTTAGCTTTTTGTTGAGTTTTAAGTAGTGCATTGTGTTTATAGCTGGAATATTTGTTGAAATAGGCAATGTGACAAGGTAGGTGGTCTTCTAATTAATATTTCTGTACAGATTTGTAAACTGTGCAAAGCTTGTTTAACTACAGAAATCATGTCCTCTTAGATTAAGACATTTGTTTAGGAATGAAGTTCAACTTTTTCTTTGAAATCTAATTGATCTTGCTTCATGACTTGTGAAATTATTTATTTTAAGAGTTGTTCTAAAAGTATAATTAATTCAATAAATTTCTGTGACCTGTTGCTAAATATTTAGACCACAGATTAATTACACTTGTTCAAGGGCTTCAAATAGTGATTTTAAAACCCAGTGAAAAGGAAAGTTACTTAGCAGTGAGAGAAATTATACAACAATGATAAGAGGTGACATGTTCTTGTAATCCTTCTGTCCTATAAACAGCCACATTGTTAAAAATTCAAGAATAAACACGAGTTGAACTGAAAACTAAATACTGTTATCACAGTGAGAACACCCCATATGCTGTAGCCTGTGTTCTGCAGAACTCAAGAAATGTTCTTAAGAATGTGCAATTTCTTATGCCAGCTCTTAGTGAAACTTTTTTGTATGTACTATTGACCCGTAGAATAGAAAACATTACATTCAAACTGCACCTACTGCCTTTTTGAAGCCCATCACTTGATTCATGGCCAGAACTCTTCTCACTAATCAATTGGGGTCTAGGATGTCTTTGCATAGCACACGTACTGTGCCTAAGCAGTATGTCCGAATGGGCTGATATTCAGATTAAAGTAAAGGGGTTGTCCCTTACCTTTCCGCTCAGTAGATCTCTACTTGATCCTGAGAAGCTTTTTTAATTCTCACTGCCCGTGTAACATCTGCTGAAGTGATGACAGATGATGGCAGTGTTAACGTGTTAATAGTTTTCTTCAAAAACTCTTTCCATATTTGTTTGCTTTTACTGACAAAGCTAATGGCAGTTACTAATAGAAGTAATGATAATACCAATGAAAGCTTAGTAAAGACTGAAAATAAACAATCTTCATATGAAGGCCTGGTAGTTTAGTCTTGTATACTGATTTTAATGAGATACATCTGACTGCTGGAAGGAAAACAAAAGGTTCCAGGGTATTTTAAAAAAAACAGCAATATTCAAACCATTTTTAAAATTGCCTAACTGGCGTTTTATCATTTTCTGAGAGTAAGATCTTATAACCAGAATTTTTAGTTAGAGTTCAGTTTCTAAGTATTTAAGTGTGCTTCTCAGAATTGCCTGGTTCACTTTCTTCAATGTTAGTTAAAAGTTGCTTAAAAGTATTCAAAATGAACATATTGTTTTTATAATGTGTTGAATTCTGCAGAACTGCCATGTGGCATCAACCCAGATGCCTCGCAGTCGGGGCACACGCAATTGGCACCAGAACCTCGCAGGCTGCAGTGGTTGTGTTGCAGAGGGCGCTGGCGTTCCCGTGCTGCTGTCACCTTGCCGGTGGATCGCTGTGTCTGTTAGCCACCTTAATAACCCACTGATCCTCACAATGTGCTCCTTTATTTTCACTTTACAAATGTTTTTTACTTACAAATTGTTTTCTCTTTCTTCTGGTCATGGATCTGGTCATGCACGGTGATCCTTGCGTTTGTCACCACTGATCACTGTAGCTGCAGATGATGAAGAAAATAATACACAAATCTCATCTGGTACAGATTGCACTGCTTGATGCCTCCAAGATTTAATCAGATGTAAGCTTTTTCTGCAGCGATAATCCAAATCCTTATTGATTTCCAATCTATTCGTAATGCTAGCTGGAAGCTTCATTATGAGTCTTTGAATCAATTAAAAAAATCCAGATGCAGCTGCACTTAAACAGCAAATGGTTATCCCACAAATTTCCATGACTGCTGGGCAGCCTTTGACCTTTAATTTGTGGGCTCATCTAGTGCAAGTTCCTGAATAGTGAATCGAATCTATTGATAACGGGCTTGAATTTTGTATTTTATTTTGCAATTATGACTTGCTTTATTCTTAGAAATAGTCTGCAGGGATTTATGACCACACGTTGACGACTACTGCTGTGGAGCAATGCAAATTTCAAAGTGTATGAGAACAAAACTTTCTCTGTTAGTTGGGAAATTGCTTCAGAAAAGGTCATAGATATTCACAGTCTGGCTAGAGGTGCTCCCAACCTCTTTCTCAAAACTGCTTTCCATCATAGTCAGGAGTGGTATTTATTGACACCTTTTCCTGTTTCTATGCGCATATGTGCGTGGTCTAGATTGTATGGATTACTCTCATGGCACTGTGGCATTAGTATCTCTACTTGCATCAGATACTGCATTGTCTACAGCAATATCTTAATTGCCTACACTAACTACCTCAGCTTAAACGCTTGTACTCATGAAAAGGAGAGCAATATTAAGTAATATAAGCCCAGGATGACTATCTAGCAGGGTATGCATCTTCCTCACCAAAAATGTTCTAGACAAAAGAAAAAAAAAAGTGTTGTATAGTATGGAAGTGAAACGCCTGTAGTCTTAAGCTTATCCTCATAGCCAATATCTTTTTCTTCCTCTTTAAGAAATATTCTTTCAAATTGCTCCTCAGACTCATTTATTTTTCCTTGCCTATCCACTATGTGCATTCTTCCTCCCCACTCCCCATTTATTTATTTTATTTGCCTGGTGTTATTTTTGGTATTTAAAATTCCAGAATGAAAAGAGATCACTTAAAGCGTAATATAGTTCAGACTATTTTATGTATGTTGTACTTTCAGTCTTACTTGTTATGTTTGTCTGATGTGCTTTGTAAACTCTTTGGAACAGAGACCGATTCTAATCTCTCTGCTGTTATCATGATGTTTTGATTTAGTTCAAATTAACTGCAGTGGTATTACTACATATTTAAAGTAACATGAAATAAAAAACTAGGCTCACTGTTACTGTTTCACTTCTGTAAGGCAGAGTTTTGTTACTATACAAGTCTGCAAGTGCAGACAGTCATTCAGTTTTACTAGTGACAAATTGGTGCATATGGGAGAAAAATTGGGGCTATTCCAGCGTGCTTGTAAAGGTTGATAAAAAGTTGAATTTAATTGCTAACTACAGCTAAGATATTTAATTAGGATGTTTTCTGTTCTTACTGGCATCAACTTGCAAAAAACCTAGTGCTGAAATACATGAAAATGACAATAAAATATTATGCAAGTGTTTATACATACTTTTCTTTTGCAATATTTCCATTTGCTTGCACACTGTTTCAACATTAGAATTTAACTACTTGATTTTTAATACACTTCAGTCAGTCAATAAATGCAATATATAAGCATATTGAAATGGAGGGGTTTATAGACAGCATTTTCCTATTAAGAATTGTCAACAAAATCCTTGAAAATGAAATGAGCTGACAACTATAATTGGAGCAGATGCATAAAGTACTGTTATAGCACATTGCACCATCAATTATGTGTCAAGCATGCTGCCAAAATATTAAGCATTCTGACCTTTGTTATTAGTAATAGAGGCAGACACTGGGGATGTGTGAAAGACAAATAATGTAATGCCGGGAAAATATATTATAGGTTTGAATTTGTTAATGGATATAGAGACTATTTGGTATCCTCCCCCTCCCCTTGTAAGCTATAATTTTCTGAAAAACTGGACATACCACATAGTGGAAAGCCACATTGTGAATAACATGCTTTGATAGAATAACATGTTCCTAAGTTAAATAAATAATAGTGAAAGAGAGCTTGTCATCAAGTTTTACTACTTTATTTATATGTGTATTTGTCATTTCCCCTGTTCCTCAGGAAATAATGTGGAAGAAGTGAAATGAAGCAAGCTTCTCTTTACTGTATTCACCATTCATTCTTGTATTTTTAAGTTGTTATTTTTATCGATCTCATGTATCATCTTGTAGAGATTGGCTAGCCAAAGGTTTAGTCGAAGTTGTTCTCCAGACTATAGCTTCTAGTGGTTTTAGGTGATCATGCAGGACAACACTGATAATATATAAAATGACAAAACCAGTAGAATGGCCAACCAGAGAACAACAATATAAACACTTTTGAAGGGAGTGGTGGTGTTTCTAAAAAAAAAAAAAAAAAAAAAAAAAAAAGACACAACCCCCAAACCCTTAACTGACTTAAAAGAGCAAAGAAAATAGAAAACGTAGAACAGAGAAAACTCCTTCCTCTGCAGATGCTGATGGCACTGGTTTCCCGCTTCCTTCGCGATGTAGAACATAGATCCCAGAGTGTCTTGCCAGTAAAACATTAAGCAATTGATCCAGGATTTCGTGTTAAGTATGCTACAACTGATTCATATGAAAATCACTGGACTGTTTGCAGTTATCAAAAAGCTTACTTTGGTCCTAAAAGTTGCAGATCTTCTCTTACCAAAACAGTTGTTAATGTTATACTGCTTTCAGACAATAAAACAATTATTTAGGGCTTGGTTTGTTTGTTTGTTTGTTTTTTTAAACTTAAGATTACATTTGTGAATAACCAGCTTGGTGGCAGTAATTGCATCTACAAGCAGTATTTCTTTCCAAACTTCACTAATCTGGGCTTGCGTAAGATTAATGAAAAATTAGAGCTCTGCTGATCTGTAGTACATTTGTATTGATGTTACTTTTTTTGTGTCTTGTAAATTCTAAATGGGTGTTGAAGTCTGGATTTCCATTGCAAAACCATTTTGAGGTTTTATTTTTTTTTCCAATGTCCTATACTAAAAGGCAAAGAAAGAGCAAAGAATTTGGAAGAAAAGGTAGAGACCAAGACAGTGTATTTTTGTGAAATTAACCAAAAATTAGACAAAATAAAAACATGTTGCCCGACAACTTTCATATTTACAGAAGTAGTTGCATTCCTCTCTTAAAAATGTAGAAACTTTTTAACAATCCTTAGTGATCTGATACTTTTACTGTATGCCAGACACACTCTTCTAATCAACCAGAACTTAAGATTTAGTTTGATGTTCATGTCAACATTAAAGTTTGACTACTGTACAAAATTAAACCACTCCACAGGCTCCTTACACTTTTGTTCCTTTTAACAGTTTGACACAGGTGAGAGTAATTTGCTGCAGTTCAAAAATACATGCCTTTCATAGACTTACAGTGAATATACTAGGAAGGGATCATTTATCTGTGTGTCAAGGTAGTATTGGAAACATATTGAAAAATCAATATATATTTTTCTATTCTTCTTTTTTTCCCCTGGCTCTGGGCACTGCATGTACTGTATTTAGTATACATGTATGGACATCCTTCTCCTTTTCTTGCTAAGTCAGAAGAGAAACAAAAGTCCTTTAGTGATCCAAGTTGGTTTTCCACAGTGTATTTGTAAGTTTGAATTGAAGCCATCTTTACAAGAAAATGGCTTTATTAAACTAAGCACAAAATAATTCAGATGCAATAATGATGATTCATTTTTTTAAAAAAAGTAATTTTGTATATCTGCTCCAGAAATTGTTTTGCTTTGTTCACACTAAGTGAACGCTTCCATGTTGTAGGCAGTATTCGCTATCCTTCACATGGCACTCTGGCCCATGGCATATCCAGGAATAAATGCATTTGAAAACAATACTTTATTAAATTAGATACAGTACTTCATTAAAACCACTAATTTCTGCATGTTTGACTGTTATTCGTATATATTTTATATGTGTATACCGAATTTGCTGTCCAGCTGGAAAGACGTGGCTTGATTTCCCAACCAAAGAGGATTTCATCAACACAGATTATTTCTAACACATACATCATCTTCCCTGCTCTGTGTGCTGGCTTCTTATCAACTCAGTGATTTTGAGTTTCAGTACTTATGTTTCTGATGATCTAGTACCTTGAATATCTGAAACAACAGTAGCCCATGTTTTGTGTACAGTAGGGTGCACATGCTTTCAAGGAATTCATCAGAGGTTGGTGATCCTTTGGTTGGGTTCTCTTTCCATGTCACCCCCATGAACTGCTGGTACCTCCTAGGATCAGCTACTAGACGACTAAACACGGTTTCCCTTCCTGTGCCTTTTACGTAATGGACTGGCATCCAGCCCTGTGACAGGATACGCACGTCGCCTCCATGCTGTGACCTCCCGTGCCGTGCGTATTCCCATCACGTGGGAGGCACGCATCTGCAACGCTGGCATTTACTGCTCTGGTGCAGCAACCTGCTTCCCGTTACTCAAGGGGCATGTGCTGCCGTCCTCTTGGGAAACAGCCTGGCAGGGATGAGGCTACTCGAACCCTGCTCTTATCGCCTCTTGAGAGAGATGAAAGCAAGCAGACAGTGGCTGAATTAGTTGTTTGTTCAGCTTGGATTTTTGTCTGACCCACTGATTGAGAATTTGTGTGGCATCCTGAAGAGAGACCGAGGGAGCAAGATGCTCTGTGTTGCCAATGAATTTAGCAAGGCCCCAGGGTGCTGCTTGCTGGGTGGCTTGGGTCAGAGATGACCCTTCCTATGGAGGCAAGAAAGAAGATGAAGTCCTGAATGAGCGCATTTCTGAGACCAGTAGCTTGATTGTTAAAATCTCTCAGGACAAAGTCTAATACCGCGGTCATCAAGGCTTTAGTGAAAACTTTTTTTTTTTCTTCTTCATAACACTTTGATGTATAAAATGACTTTGAAATCTGCATTAGCTTTGTCTTCTGTAGTTGCAGAAATTAGTTCTGTGAATCTTCTTTACCGGGGTGTTTCTGTTGGATTTGGTAACTGATAAGGAAGCGGATACAACGGTACACGCCATGTTGAACCCTTTTGGTTGGTTTGTGAGACAAGGAGCAGTTTTGGCTCAGGTCAGCTCGTTCAGAACCAGTCATTTTACTTGCATAGTGTTCAAAATTGCTTAATTGAAAGAATTTCTTTTTTGCTATAGTGGAATTTGAGAATCTTAAATTTCAATTTCTACAGTTTCATATTTCTGGTTTTAGACACACGTTTTACACAGTTACAGCAAGGGCAAAAGTTTTGAAGTAACCTGTGCAGTCTGCAGCCACTAATAAGACACTTTTTACAAAGTGTACCTCTATATTTTGTGTCTCATACTGCCATCTAAGGGCCACGTAGGCTGAGAAGGTGGCTAAGTTTCTTCAATGCTTTTCTTTCCCTTTTCTGCCCTTCCCTTTGGGAAGTCAGCAATTATTGATGAGATGGCAGGGAATAATAGCAGTCCTTTGATGCAATATCTTGTTTCATCTAAGAGGATAGAGGAATCTTCCAGATAGGTGAGAAATTAGGATGTAAATCAGAGTTGTAGTCTTTTAGGAAAATGCAATTGCAATGAGTTTGTGTAGAAGCCAGCATATAAGAAAGTGAGATTGCAGGATTTGAGGCTACCCTTGAAACAAGAAGTTCAGGAGCATAGTGTTTAGAGTCCATGCCCTGGTTTCAACTGGGATAGAGTTAATTTTCTTCCTAGTAGCTGGCACAGTGCTGTGGTTTGGATTTAGTATGAGAAGAACGTTGATAACTCACTGATGTTTTGGTTGTTGCTGGGTAGTGCTTACACCAGTCAAGGACTTTTCAGCTTCCCATGCTCTGCCAGGGGCACAAGAAGCTGGGAGGGGGCCCAGCCAGGACAGCTGACCCCAACTGGCCAAAGGGCTATTCCAGACCATATGATGCCATGCTTGGTATAGAAACTGGGGGGAGTTGGCCTGGGGGACAGGGATTGCTGCTCGGGGACAAGCTGCAGGTGATGAGCAATTGCACTGTGCATCACTTGGTTTGTATATTCTTTTGTTGTTGTTGTTACTGTTACTATTATTTTCTCTTCTGCTGCTATTCTATAAAACTGTCTTTTTCTCAACCCATGGGTTTTACTGGGTCGTCTTCTGACTCTCTCCCCCGTCGCACCGGGGGGGGGAGTGAGTGATTGGTTGCTTGTTGCGCCTCCATGCTGTGACCTCCCGTGCCGTGCGTATTCCCATCACGTGGGAGGCACGCATCTGCAACGCTGGCATTTACTGCTCTGGTGCAGCAACCTGCTTCCCGTTACTCAAGGGGCATGTGCTGCCGTCCTCTTGGGAAACAGCCTGGCAGGGATGAGGCTACTCGAACCCTGCTCTTATCGCCTCTTGAGAGAGATGAAAGCAAGCAGACAGTGGCTGAATTAGTTGTTTGTTCAGCTTGGATTTTTGTCTGACCCACTGATTGAGAATTTGTGTGGCATCCTGAAGAGAGACCGAGGGAGCAAGATGCTCTGTGTTGCCAATGAATTTAGCAAGGCCCCAGGGTGCTGCTTGCTGGGTGGCTTGGGTCAGAGATGACCCTTCCTATGGAGGCAAGAAAGAAGATGAAGTCCTGAATGAGCGCATTTCTGAGACCAGTAGCTTGATTGTTAAAATCTCTCAGGACAAAGTCTAATACCGCGGTCATCAAGGCTTTAGTGAAAACTTTTTTTTTTTCTTCTTCATAACACTTTGATGTATAAAATGACTTTGAAATCTGCATTAGCTTTGTCTTCTGTAGTTGCAGAAATTAGTTCTGTGAATCTTCTTTACCGGGGTGTTTCTGTTGGATTTGGTAACTGATAAGGAAGCGGATACAACGGTGCACGCCATGTTGAACCCTTTTGGTTGGTTTGTGAGACAAGGAGCAGTTTTGGCTCAGGTCAGCTCGTTCAGAACCAGTCATTTTACTTGCATAGTGTTCAAAATTGCTTAATTGAAAGAATTTCTTTTTTGCTATAGTGGAATTTGAGAATCTTAAATTTCAATTTCTACAGTTTCATATTTCTGGTTTTAGACACACGTTTTACACAGTTACAGCAAGGGCAAAAGTTTTGAAGTAACCTGTGCAGTCTGCAGCCACTAATAAGACACTTTTTACAAAGTGTACCTCTATATTTTGTGTCTCATACTGCCATCTAAGGGCCACGTAGGCTGAGAAGGTGGCTAAGTTTCTTCAATGCTTTTCTTTCCCTTTTCTGCCCTTCCCTTTGGGAAGTCAGCAATTATTGATGAGATGGCAGGGAATAACAGCAGTCCTTTGATGCAATATCTTGTTTCATCTAAGAGGATAGAGGAATCTTCCAGATAGGTGAGAAATTAGGATGTAAATCAGAGTTGTAGTCTTTTAGGAAAATGCAATTGCAATGAGTTTGTGTAGAAGCCAGCATATAAGAAAGTGAGATTGCAGGATTTGAGGCTACCCTTGAAACAAGAAGTTCAGGAGCATAGTGTTTAGAGTCCTTGCCCTGGTTTCAACTGGGATAGAGTTAATTTTCTTCCTAGTAGCTGGCACAGTGCTGTGGTTTGGATTTAGTATGAGAAGAACGTTGATAACTCACTGATGTTTTGGTTGTTGCTGGGTAGTGCTTACACCAGTCAAGGACTTTTCAGCTTCCCATGCTCTGCCAGGGGCACAAGAAGCTGGGAGGGGGCCCAGCCAGGACAGCTGACCCCAACTGACCAAAGGGCTATTCCAGACCATATGATGCCATGCTTGGTATAGAAACTGGGGGGAGTTGGCCTGGGGGACAGGGATTGCTGCTCGGGGACAGGCTGCAGGTGATGAGCAATTGCACTGTGCATCACTTGGTTTGTATATTCTTTTGTTGTCGTTGTTACTGTTACTATTATTTTCTCTTCTGCTGCTATCCTATAAAACTGTCTTTTTCTCAACCCATGGGTTTTACTGGGTCGTCTTCTGACTCTCTCCCCCGTCGCACCGGGGGGGGAGTGAGTGAGTGGCTGCGTGGTGCTTGGTTGCCAACTGGGGTTAAACCACGACAAGTCTGAAGAGTTTCAGCTGAAACTCTTAGCAGTGAGGGATTGTGCAGTTCAGATACTTAAAGGTACCAATGTCCTTGCTCCCTACTGATTTAAGGATTAGTGCTTTATAATAGAATTTGCTTACTAAGAATTTCCCTTAAAAGGGACCACCAAATCAAAAGATTTATTTTTTTCTAATTTTTGTATTTCTGAGTGTTTTCATTTTCCTGGACTAAGGGAAAATGGGCAAAAATGTGGTGTTACTTTAAGGGTATGTGAATCACATGAACATCATTTAAATATTTTGGGGTTTAAGCATTCAAAATTTTATCATGAAAACTTTTCCTTCCAGTACAAAAATGCTTTTTTTTTTTTTTTTTTAATCTGCAAACTGTACTTAGGCTTAATTCTATAGCTCCTTTCTCACACAGATGTTTTGCATGAGAAGTATGCTAAACAGTTAGTGATGCAAGCAAAACGTTTCAGTCTTTGTCAATATAGTACTGTTGGCGTTGACTGACAAAAGCAGTTTTTGTAATGAGGACACCTTTGAGCACAACTTTATTTTACAATTTATGAGTTGTTTTTCAGGCCAGTTTCCAGCAAACCTTGTGTAATAGAGAAAGTAATTAATCTTGCACGTTACTTTGACAGGCCCATGCAAGCAAAGACCTGGAAGAGCAGTTGCGGTCTGTGTCCAGTGTGGATGAACTCATGACAGTACTTTACCCAGAATACTGGAAAATGTTCAAATGTCAATTGAGGAAAGGAGGCTGGCAACACAACAGGGAACACTCCAGCTTTGACACAAGATCAGACGATTCACTGAAATTTGCCGCAGCACACTATAATGCAGAGATCCTGAAAAGTAAGTATGGGACACAAAACACATTCTAACACACAGTAAGTTAAAATCCAAAAGCTTGTCAGTTGTGTCAAAAATATCTTAAAGGCTAAGCATCATCAGTGAGTCACCCTCAACAGTTTGATTTGATGTAATAGCTATAAAATAAAATCTTTGCCAGTCAGCCTTCCATAATGAAATAAATTGCTCCGCAGATGTATTTTTGGTACATCTGTTGTAAGAAAGGTATAGACTGCTTTCTCAGCTCAGTAGATAGAGGAAGTTAAGTGTTTTCAGATATAAGGAATCCTGCTTTGTAGAGTCTGTAACGATTTTGCAGAAAGCAAAGAGGGCACTAACAGTTGGATTCACTGAACTGTTTCTGCTCACCTTCTGCAATTACGTCACAGCTGCCAAAGATTTCTTCTCTTACGCGTTACTGCTTTAGGAGACCAAATCATCCACTTGTAGCTTTTTCCTCTTACAAGAGGGCTGTTGTCACGATGTTATGCTCAAACCAGAAAAAAACAGCATTCAAACAAGTATGTCAATACCACTTAGTATTTCAGATGGCCTGGATAAAAATATAATTAGCTTACATCTTATGCAAGTGTTTGCAGGCAGAGAAGCCCAGGATATATACTGCGGGAGGTGTATTTTCTGCCATGATATTGGAAATCATGTGCCTTAACGGCGACATTAGGTGAAATTTCCATTTTTGTTAAATAGCCTACCGAAAACCGTCTCCAAGAGAGAATAAAGGGGCCTGTACTGCTGCAAGTCTCATGGCTGTTTAGTGTAACATTGTATTTGGGAAAAGGCTATAGAACATGTAAAATGTGTGCCCAAATTTGCATGGATAATCTGGACATAAATATCACCTTCCACATTAAATCATATGGTATATATAGTTGCTAAATAATAACCTTTTGCTTTAAATTATACTCTGGTAGTTAACCAAGTAAACATGTATTCAAATTAATTCCATGTTAAGTGTGTAGGCATTAAATTTAATGTTTTTAATACATAGTATCCAAGTGAAGTACTGCGTAGGACCAGTTAAAATTAATTTGCAGAGATGTGCAGTACTTCTTTAGACTTCACTCACCCCAGGCATTCGAGAAGGGACACATACAGCTTTAGCTGTGAATGCCTAAGATCTGCCCAACCTTGTTAAGTTCCCTCTCAGCTCTCCGGTGACTTTTCTTCTGCTCCATGACAATATGTCACCTCCCTATGAAGCAGAAAAATTAGGTTAACACAGAGACGTGTGTTTCACTGAATAAAGGGTGTGACTCTAGAAATGCATATTCTAGTTCTAAACTTCAAAAAAATAAATCCTACTAATTTACTGCAGGAGAGTATTGGTTTTAAACAGTTACTTTATAACACATGAAATTCCCTATAACTTGGCAGGTATTGATACTGAATGGAGAAAAACTCAGTGCATGCCACGTGAAGTGTGTGTGGATGTGGGAAAAGAGTTTGGAGCAACTACAAACACCTTCTTTAAACCCCCATGTGTATCCACCTACAGATGTGGGGGTTGCTGCAATAGTGAAGGACTCCAGTGTATGAATATCAGCACAAACTACATCAGCAAGACAGTAAGTTCTCACTCTTATTACAGCTCCTTGCAGTTCCATTTATGATCATGCATATTTTAAACTGTCTTATTGCTACTACAGGAAAGGAAAAATAATCAGTTCCAGAATACATAGGAAAAACAGCTGACGAGACTACTGCCTGGAAGAAAATGTTTAACACTCTTTTCTGCCAAATGTACTGGGTTTTTTTTTTAGGGATAAAAAACAAATTATGATGTCCTGTCCTCAGTTTTTATATTATCCATGAAACTTAATTCTATCCTTTTTTTTTTTTTTCTTCTACCATTTCCCTGCTGCATGAGGCAAGCACTCTCTGGTAAACTAGCCTGTAATTTTATTTGTGAAGACTGTTTTAGGACATGTGCAGACAGGATGCATGTTGCAAATAAAGCCTTTTAGGAACTGAACTTTACTGTATTAAGAGATATTAGCATAATGTACCTATTTGTTTTGTTTTAATGCATCTTCCTCAGGTGTGTGTGCAGTTTTTATTCTTTAAGTTCAGGGCTAGTGATCAGGTAGGAGTATGAAGAGATTATGCATTGAGCCTGTGAGCTGCCTTTAAAGGAAAAGCATACACGCGTTATTTTATTTTAAGTAGCTGTAACAATTATCACGTTATCTTACAACAATATTTCCCTCAAAAATCATGTAAAAATAGTCATGCTTCAAAATGTTTGCTAGAGTATTTTGCTTTTGTTACAGTTTTTGGTAGGTTTTTTTGTTGGTTATGGGCTTTTTCACTTTTTGCCTCATCTTCCTGATACTTTGAAGAAAACTAATTTTGGTGTAAATCTTGCTTCCTTTTTCAACTAGATTCATGTACCTAAAGATGCTGTGCATATTTATAAGGAAGATACACAACTGCAAATAAAATTGTAGCCCATGGAAATGTCGTTCCTTAGTGCTCTGAGCCTTCTTGAGAGGGGATTAGGGAAAGGAGACATAAAGAAAACAGGAAAAAAAACCCTCATTTTTTTAATACCTTTTCTGTTCTCATTTCTCACCAAGTCTGTCTGAAATAGTATATTCCACCAAGAATTTTCAATCCTAAGTGTGAGCTAGTGGTAGACAACCGCAAGGCACAGGAATAATGTAACTCAAATAGCTTAAATGAGGAAAACTACAACACTGATTTTGTTCAAGCCCATGGTTATTCCCACAAACAGCTGTCCTAATTCCAGTTGCTTGAAAGATGCAAATTTACTTTCATGTTACAAACCAAGAAATATGAACTTTCTTCTTTTTTTTTTTTTTTTAAGGTATTTACAAAGTTTAGCTTCCTTGAATAAAGGATTCTCTAGTTACAGAGAGAGTTGTTGCATTTAGAACAGATTTTCTGGTCTTTGAGCATGATGTCAGTTTGGGGTAAATAATCCCTTTCTATTCATCTTTCTGTTCATATCTATTGAGTGGAGTAAATTTTTTTGCCTAGTAGAAAATGTTTAGACTAGTACTGAGTTTCTTCTTTAAGTTCTTGATGTCATTGGTGATGATATGATATAGGAGTAGTTAAAGATTTGAGAAACTCTGAAAAGGAAAATATTAAAGGACTTATCAGAAACAAAGGGGAAATAGCATTGTTTTGTTTTCTTTCCTATTCTGTAAAAGCAAGCAATTTAATATCTGAGTTTTCTATCTTGCCTCTGCTTTCCAGTTTTATCTGGTCCCTGACAGAATGGAGTTTAAAAAAAAAAACAAAACAAAACCTTAAAAGGGGAGAGAGCTATAGCTATATCTCTTCATCTGTCATCATCCCAAATCTTTTTAAAGTTATGTGACCACAGGTTATCCTATATCAGATGAGAATTAGGAAGAAAAAAGTATTGGATTCAAGACCCTTCTGTGGAATTCAGGTACCCTACATGCCTATTTTCACTACTGTTTTCCTTTTTTTTCCTGAATGAAATGAGAACAAATGGTTAGTAACCAGGCATCTTTTTTTTTTTTCATAAGTCACCATTTTTGTAGCTTTATTTTTTGTGCATAAACTTCGTAAGATAAGCTTCATACTGTTCAGCCTGCAGAAAAAGTGCTTAATGGGAAATTAACGTTTCAGCTGGAGGTCTTGTGAGGGCAAGCTCTAGCACTGGTTCCCAACATTAAAGTCTAAAGAAAGTTGATATCAGCTTTCATCAAAATTAATTAAAAAGAAAAGAGCTTAACATAGAACTTATTTTTATGGGGAGCAAATCATTGATTGCCAGAATAGACTAGGTCAGATGTTCCCAGATTGGCTTGTAGAACACTCTGGTGGTCCAGAGAGAGGTCAATAGTTCTCTAGTTCGGGCTGCGTTCCTCCTTTCTAGCTACATAACTTTATTAAGAGAAAAACAGAAAAGTATTTTGCTTTGCTTTTAACACTGTTTTTCCACAAAACCTGTTTTTGTAGTTGCTAAGGGGTGTTTATACAATCATGGTTGAGATATGAAACAATTTCTTAATTAAGATGTATAAAGACCTATAAAATAAGGTCTACGAAAACATTTGAGGACCCTCTAGGCTAATTCATAAAATGCAGTAGATCTTTTTCTTCTCCTTCATCCGTGACACTGCAATAGCCCTATTTTGTACGTGTTGGCTTGTCTACTAAAGGTCTGTGGGGAAGGTGGTTGGCTGGTTGTGGGGTTTTGTGGTATGGTTGTGCTGGTTTTTTTCTCCAACTTGTTATTAATCAAGTAGCCATTCTGTTTCCATGACAGAAGTAATTCAACAGCAGTTACAAAGACTGGAACTACCTGGTGCAGCAACAGCCTGTCCCTGAGCTGTACGTTTTTATGCCCCACCTATAGGCACTTGCTTATAGATGAAGGGAAGTGGTGAGCAGATGTCCAGAGCCATCTCATTCCATTCTTCCTCTTGGCTGGCAGGGTGGACAGTTTTTTGGCTTCTTTCAGATCATTTGATGTAAAGGTCCTAAATCTTCTTGTTTCATGGTTACAGTAATAGTCCCACAAGGGAAAACATCTTTCTAAGCAGTTTGAAATTAGATTTAGAGGAGTTTTTCTCACAGGAAACAAGCTAACAGCTTGAAATTGTTTGCCATATTTGAGATGTACATGGTGTTCCTTTACACAATTTGGAGATGTATATGTCACAGGAATTTTCAGTTTGTTTGAACTTTACCATTTATGCCTTTTCCCATGCATTTTTCTATGTTAGACTGATGATTATAATGATAGAGTAGGTACTATTAATATAGGGAGATATATCAGTATAAATTCCAAATGTTTTTTGTTAAAATATCTTTTAAAAAGTGATTAAAATGTAAAAAGATAGACTAAGAGACCCAAGCATATTAGACAGATAGAAAATGTATTATATCAGATAAGTTACCTATTGATGTATCACACATAAGCCTTGAAATACTGTTTTTTTAAAAAATTTAGATAGTAAAATAAATAATGATGATGTACCATTTTTCAAGTAGATTTTTTTCATTCTTTCCAGTATAAAGAAGTTTTGAAATCAAACAGTCTTACATCCTTAGCTTGAAAATCTCTCTAGACAATTTGTGCTCTGTTACACTGGTTATATTTGGCCAGCCTTACTGACACTTACTGACAGTGTAGTTAATGTGAATCTGGGAAAAAAATCATACATAAATCCTATATTTGAAATTTATCTAGAATGACAAGCTTCCCTCATCCCAATGTGAAAATAAGAGGTTTGATTATTTTATATTTCAGAAGTCAGTGATCATAATAATAATGTGTGCTGATGCAATGGATATTGGCACATATGATGATAGTCTTGAATAAATTAATTTAGACACTGAAGCAAAGAAATACTTTGTATAGAAATCAATAGTTTGTCTGGAAAGTATGGCATGAAGTCCTTCTAGTCTATAGAAGGAGCTATCAATGCAGTGAATCAAAAATACATGCTTTCCTCAGGATCAGTGAGGAGGAATATATGGGATTTATTTTTACAGGAATTCTGATAGTGCTTTCGGTCAAACATGTAAAGATTCCTGACTGCTGTTAGATTATTATTTTTTTTAAAAGGTTAACATCGTGCTGAGCTCTAGGTTGTGGACCAGACTCTGGTCCCACCCTTTTTTCTATTCTCTGCTCCAGCTCTGTAAATGGCTAAAGGAAGAGCACTGCCAGTGTGGGAACTAAAAAGAGCCTCTTACAGCATGGTCTATGGGACCATGCAGCTCTGGCCTGGAAGCTCTTGCACAGATGGCTGAAGAAAGAACAAGACTGGGAAAAAGGGGGACTGTTGCACTTGGCATCACAGTAACTGCAGGTTGCAGAGTGCTTAAGGCCAGGTCTGGTTGGGTAGAGTGATTCAGAGACACCTTCACTTGGTGTCCTCTTGCTGTGCTTCTCACTTTGAGAAGTACAATACAGAGCGTGTGCACTGGTCTTCTAGGATTTAAAAAACTGACAAGTAAAAGAATGAAAAAACAGGAAAAAAAATGTTTGTAGTTGCGCACGTGGTCGTAAAAGTGATCTAATTACTCACCTTTGTATCGGTCTGAAAAGTACTTTAGTTGTATACCTGTCTGTACTGGGAGGCAGAAAATACAAGTATAAGAAGTTGACCTTCGGGTCTGTAGGATATGCTGCCTTTTAGTTTTGGCTGGTGCAGTGGAACAAAGGTTAAGTATTGAGCCTAAAACACACCTTATTACAGATTGTGTAAACCAAATGTATGAAGAATTACCTTCCTTCATTTTTGAAGATGAATGTTTCAAGTTGGCTAGGCTGAAAGACAGATATAAAATCATCTTGATAATGGTCAGTGGGGCAGAAAATACATATCCTTAAAAAATAATTTTAAAAAAGTCCTGCAACTGTAACTTTTTTTAAAAAATCCATATAGTGCCAAAGATGGTGTCATGGTTTTAGCACAAAATTTCTATTTAAGCTATTTACTGTAGAAGGCTCTTGAATTTTTTCATGACAAAGAAAATGGGTAAAAAACATGTAGTTTTGTGTAGACACATAGTCTTGTTCAATGGTAAGCAACTCTAGCTTAATATTAAGATTATCCAACATATACTCCATTATAAACTCTATTGTAATTTTCAGCCTAAATTTGCTGTCCTTTAACAATAGGGGCTGAAATTTTCTCTGCCAGTACCTGACTCAGATTGCTGTGTTGTGTTTACTTTTAATTTTTTTTCTTTAAAACTTCAGCAAAAGTGGTGGTTCTGCTTTTTCTTAAACCAGAGTGAGAGATAAGTGTATATAGCTTTATCGTTAAAACAAAAATGGTGATTTTTTGTTTCTCTGGGGAAAAAAAACAAATTTGTGTTCCCTTGTTTTAGATAAAGGATATGACACTTGTTCGTTTGTATTAGGAATGTGTATTTTGTTATCTTTGAAACAGTCTGCATACTTTTAAGTGTTAAAAAAAACACCTAGGAAACAAATGGAATTGTTGGGAGACTTGATGCAGATTCAGATCTAGGCACTTAAATCCTATATTCTAGGGGCAGCCTGTCATTGATACACCCACCTTTATCATGTTGGGAAGGAAGGAACCTGGGTGATCCAAAAGTAGCTGGGACAAGTTGTGCGTGTGCCAGAATGCTAAAAACTATCATAAGGAACCCAAAAAGAGGGAAGGGAAATTAAGCTTCTTGGACTGGCTGGCTGAAAGGGAAATTTTGGCTGGGCTGAAATGAGTTGAGCTTGGCACAGAGAATTGTCATATTGGGTGAAGACCTAGGGAGGCAAGGGCTGAACACAGTACTTTGAAAAGAAATAGAATCTCACTAGAAATGGTGAGAAAAAGAACACCTGCAAGCTGGGTTTCTGTGACAAAACAGCCTTAGACTGGCTGAATGGCATGTGTTAAGTTCTTGTGAAATGCATTAACTGTATATGTTTTTCAACTGTTCTTCAGCTACATCGAGCTTTCATTAGTATGTCTTATCCACTGAGATTAATAGTATGTTACTGACTTATGTTTATGATATTAGCTCATATGGAAGAGATTAGGACAGTATTTTGATGGTTATTTGGGGGGGTGGGTGTTGTTTTGTCTTGTTATATATAATACTCTTTACTTATGCTCTCATATTGCTTTGGTGGTTGTTTTCCATTGGTTTCCTGACCTCAGTGAATGTGGTAGCATTCACTCAATGTTGGTAGCACAAATGTACAGGACAGCATGGGCAAGTTGAATCTAATTTTTTCTTTTAACTTTTGAGTATTTGCCTCTAACTCTAGCAATGCTCATTTAATGTATTTTACTTTTCTGTTTAATGTACTATAATTACTGACATTTTTCTCAAAAAATAAAAGCTCTCCACTGAAAAAAACCTGCCCTTATCCCTACTACTGTCGGATCTCGTGTTCTGGGGACTGAAGCTTGTTCTTTGCAGTCTTTGGTTCTGAATGTCTGTCTTTAGGCCTTGGCCCTTGAACAGTCCTGAAGGAAATGTCTTACTATGTTTTGAAGTTGGGAAGGGAGAGAAGATTTGGGCCTCTAAGAATACAGTAGACCCAATCCTTTACTGAATGAGGGATCAGACAGAAATATAAGCCATCTGATCTACAAGAAGTACCTCTATGGGCAATGTGGGTACCAGCACTGGTACCCCCAACCAGCAATGTTGTCAGAAAAGAAGGGAGTCAAGAACCAGCCTCATACAGAAATGTTATGGTCATTTCTCATAGAAATATCCTTTCTAGATATTGACACTTGGCTGTTACATATTGCCAAACATGCCCTGTAGTGACAACAGATGTTGAGCTTACTGTTCTATTGGATTAAGAAGATGAACAAGGAAAAAATTAACACATGCTAATAAAACCAGAAAGCGTTCCAGAAGGTCAGATCTTACATAACTCGAAATGTTTTATTAAGGTGATAATTCAAACCCAGCTAAGGTACATCAAGAGTTTATTCATTTACACTTAAATAGCTTCATTGGATTTAGAGATGCAACTATCAGCTGAGAGCAGAACGTAGATTTTCTTTATAATGGATGTTATTTCAAAATGCCAGAGATTATTTAAACAGGTTTATTCTGAGTATTAAATACATTTTCTGTAACAGACTACTTTTCAATAATTTATTTCTTGTGAAATCTCTTCTGGATGTATTTTCATTCTCAGAAGAATAAATATCTTCTTTTCCAGTATGCATCAGAATACTGTATCCTAACAGCATGTGCAAACAAATAAAAAGTGTAGGAGGAACAAATCAATAATTCCAACCCCACTATTTCACTTCCGTCATTTCCATTAAGGAAAATAGTTCTGTTTTATATTCTTTTTCAACATTTTGAATTTCAAAATTCAAAAATTCAATTTCAAAAATGCTAGTTCACGTATCATTTTAAGCACTGCCCAAAAGTGATTACTAGAAATGTAATACCTTTAAAGCAGAGAGAAGAGTGTCTCTACATTATTTTCCACAAACATGGTTCTTTTGATCCTTTCTGTCTCTTATCTACAATACCACCTTCCTCCTCTCCAATTTCCTAGTTAGATTGTGCATTATAACAATACCTACAATGGCCTTCAAACAGGCCATAAAAATAAATTAATAAGTACAGAAAGCTATTTGAAAATAATATAGTATGAAATGTGTTATGATTATTGCTCTTTTTGGATGAGATATCTTATTAAGAATGCCTTTTGTGATTAATTTAAAGGAACTTTTATAATAGATAAGGGTAAAGGAGCCAATATTGGTTTGGAAGCTGAAAAGGATTATAAGTATAATAAAAAGTTGATTAAAAAGTCTGTTTCCAGAAGTCTGTGTTGAACTTAGTGAAAACCCTGGAGGCATGTCTGGTGATAATTATGTTTGAGAGAAGCAGACACTAATTTAGGCATTCCTTTTATTGATACCAAACTTCAAACTAGATGTGGACTTGTGCCTTTATCTTATTAATGACTCAAGACCAAAATTTTAAGAAGTGTTATTTATTTTGCAGCTGGAGCAAGAATCCAAATGTTAATGTGTTTTGGCTAGAAGTCTCTCTAACAGGAGAAACTCTTTCCATGATAGCTCTGGATTTATTTTTTTTTCATCAGTATTTGGAAGATGCAGGAAACTATTTTCTGTTTTGGTTTTCCTTCTACAAAAGTAAAATACCAGTTTGCATTTTCAGATTCTAATGGGAAAAAACACCACGTAAGGGATATGGTACTTTTTGCACCAAAATAATAGCGTCATAATCTGCCGTAATAGAATAAAATGCAAATACAATACTTTTGCTGTTTCAGTTCTTCTATGGTGACACCCCCCTCAACGTTACTTTTCTAAAGATCCAGTCACTAAATAATATCAAAATTTGTTTTGTAAAATAGAGAATATGTGTCAGCGTTGATGATACTTTATACAGTTTAGGTTTAAGATGCACAGTTTAGGTACATTGATAGTACAAAGTGCCTTGTGGATACTTGGTGAATACGTCCCACATTGCTGCACCTGCGTGCTTGTCCGTGCTCAGGCTCGCTGGCATCCTTCAGTGCAAGGTGCTGCTTTCAGGACCTCCTATCGATGTACTTCGTCTTTTGAGTCATTTAAAATGACCACCAGTTTTGTTACATTTGCATGCTGCCTATGTGCCATACTATAAAGTTATGGATTATAAAAAAGCCTTTCAAATAGTTCTCAGCTAAAAATCAAAGTATTGTTATACAGTCTCATCAACTGAAACTGGAATAATAACCAATGACCATGGTTTTAAAGGTAGTAAAGTCCTGGAAGATGGAGAGATATTCTTAAATATATTTGCAAAAGTGACTAAATGCCTAAAAGGCAACAGTGCACTATTATCTTATTAAAAATACTACCACAAATAGTTTTTAAGACTTTGAACTAAAGTATTTGTCTAACTTTCTAGGAGACTATTGAGATTTGACTCTTACAGTGAAACCTTAATTTCATAAAGTGCCTGTCCTGCATTGAATACTGAAATGAATCCCACTGTTTGTCTGTTATCACATGTTCGGTTTTTCCACAAGGTGTTGCTGAAGTTGTCCTCTTCCACCAGTGGAACTACATTTCCCAATAAATTAGGTTTTTATTCATTCACATACGTGATTATTTTATTAATAGTGAATATTTCTTAATATTCTGAAAAATATTAATAGTTCGAGTTGCATTCTGTTAGGGTAAACATATAATTTGCATTGATACAAATACTGGAAAGTCAAAAATGCAGTATGCTGTGGTTCAAAACTTGTTCATCCAAAAATGTTTTGATCTAAAGCCAATATACTGCTGTTTTACACAAGCTCTTGTAGTTGTGCAACTGATGTATTAGGTTGTAGCTTACCCCCTTTTAAAATTATTATTATTATTCTTTTCCAACTTTTTGAAGCACTTTCCAAATGTTACGCTTTAGATTTTTTAAAAGGCTGCCAATTTGAGGTCATTTCCTCCAGAATAATGAGTTCTTTGTACATTTTCCTCTTTCAGCAATGTTAGTTTAAATGTTATAGTAAGCAAACAGGCACGTAACAGGCTTTAACACTAAAAATGTTGTCATAACATAGCTATTGTCACTGAATGATGGTAGAAAATAAAACCCCAAACTTAAATTCCTTACAGCTTTTTTTTGTGTGTTATATTATTTTTACTTGTACTGATACTGAACTATAAAACAAGTTCTTTGCTTTTCTTTCACTTTCATAGTTGTTTGAGATCACAGTGCCCCTCTCTCATGGCCCCAAACCTGTAACCGTCAGTTTTGCCAATCACACGTCCTGCCGATGCATGTCGAAGTTGGATGTTTACAGACAAGTTCATTCGATCATAAGACGTTCCTTGCCAGCAACACAAACTCAGTAAGTATAAGACTTGTCTTTCCTTTCACGTTACGAGCAAGCCCATATAATTAGATTTAAAATATTGCTGGAAGCTTTCACAATGAAGATATGTGAACTTACACCCATTAGTAGTAGTAGCAGAATGTGTTTTGTAAAGGAGCTAATATTGTTTTATGTGGAGAGAATGTTACTAAAGTAATTAGCACGGTAGCTTTTTACCCAGCGGATAAACTGGGGCTAGGTCATTCAAAAATGAAGAATAGTGTTGTTTGTGGGGTTTGTTTCATGGAAAGAGCTACAATGCAATTGAGGCTTAAAGGAAACATCAATAAAATCAACTTTTTTTAAAAAAGTAATCATAGAAGCTATCCAAAAATACTTCCGACTTTTGCAAATAAGGAGTAGACACCTTTTCTCTCTCAAACTGTATTTTCCTATTTAAAAAGCGGTTTAAAAAAAGGCCTACTTGTAGGGAATCTTTGACTACAAATCTTTTTGAACATCTTCATATGCCATAAGTGAAATAAAACAGAATGTGAAGAGGAAGGAAAGGGTTAATTGAGAGTCCACAGAATTAGCACATCGATTTGTGTGGTGATTATGAATGAAAAAAAGTTACAGAAGAAATCTGTCACTGAAGCAATTCTTGTTAAAACACTTGAAGAACTCCTTCCCTTAATTTTAGAGGACTGAGTGATGATGTATAAATATTTAATAGGCAAAAAATACATAACAGATTAACAGTTGCTTTATGGAAGAACCAATGACTAGAAGCTGAACTGGAATTATTTGTAGACACTTTTAATAAGGTGAGTGAATGGTGCAAAATGCCCAGAGTTGTAAGCTAGGTTGTCTTCTCTGTGTTTTCATTCAGTTAAAGTCTGGATTTTTTCTGACATGTTCCAGCTAAAGACAGATTATATGCTGTTTTAATTCAAATTATTGAATTTGTTCATCAAAACATGGATCATAAACAGTGGGCTAGAAAAATACTAAGAAATAAATCTATTAATAGTTTAATTAGTTGCATGTTTGACAGATTATAAAAAAAAATCAAAACCCACAAGTCAATAACGAAGTCAAATTATGCTGACTGTTGGCAGCGTCTCAGTGCTTCTAGACTAAGAGCAGTTGTAATTACCATTGCAAGAGTTTGTTCTCACCAGGAAACAGCTACTTGTAGTTAGAAGGAAGTAAGGGTACAGATACAAGACTTTGACCAGCACTCAGAGGTAGCTGGCTGTCCTGCGAGTAAGGAATCATGCTTCAGCAAAGGTAAGACAGAGTAGTACTAGATCAGAATATATACAGGCCTCCTCTGCTGTTAAGTACTGTCTTTAAGTTTAAAAAAATCTATGTCTTTCTACAAGAAAATAATTAAAATCAAGCAAACAAAACCAAACTGAGCGCTTCTAGACCCTAGGAAGGAAAAGAAAAGATATTTACATGTTCCTGATGGGTGCCTGGATGCTTTTCAGAATCCCATTGGGTTTTTTTAATTTGTACTGATGTTCTCAATTTCTTTTCAACTTCTTATTTTTCCATAACGTTTTTGTTTATAGGTTTGAATGCTAGTGAAACTGTTGCAAAACCAAAACTCGGAAATGTACGTTCTTGTCACAGTAACAGATCTTCATGTGTGCACGTATTTATGCACATGCTCATTTTAACAGAAATACTGTAATGACTTTCTTACGTATTACTGAAAAGAAAAGCCTAAGAGTATAATCTCTGGTTTTAGGGTAGTAACACTTGGGATCTAATAAGAATTCAAGGCTGGATTATGCCACGATGCACAGGCACATGTTAGAAAGAAGAGAGAAATCACATGTAAGACAGAGTACAAATAGTTGATCTTTTTTTTTTTACATAAACTATTTCTACACAACTTTATCCTGATAATTAAGGTCAAGGTCTTTTCCTTTTCTCCCACTTTTTTCCTTTTAAAAAGTAGTTGCTACCTCTACACACTGGTGGAGCTGAGGCATGTCTGTTCACGTTAAGCAGTGTTTCATAACACCTCCTGGATTAATGGTAGCTCTAAGTTGTACTCTTCTCTGTGTATATAGAGTGTCATCAAGATGTACAACTGAGAAAATTGCCACTCTGTTTTAGAAATTTAGTGATTTGGGGAGGGGGGGAACAGAGATGTTTTCAATATGCATCATTCAGATCCAAGTATCTATATGATGGCTTTTTTCTTTTCCCCATGGTTTGTAGTTAGGCACTTACAGAGCTGATAGTTGGATGTGTTTTGTACACGTTAAGTAAGTGTTTCCCCCTCTTGTGCATTATCTGTCCTGACACTGATGGTAACAAGTTAGCACGCTGGGGTTTTTTTTTGGTTGGTTGGCTGTTTTTTTAAGTTAAGTTGAGTTGACAATGGTTTGGAAAAAGGTAGTGAAACTTTCTGCAATGTGGTTTTGCCTCTGATTTTTTTTTTTTTCTAGCCTTCCTGAACTTTCCTAAAATCTTACAGTAAGTCATTTTAAAATTTCAGCGATATCCCCCAGTAATTTTCTGTACTGGCAACAGCTGGAGTAGAATTTGTAAACAGGCAGTTGCAGTTCCTTTTGCTGGGTGTCTCCAACCCTGATGCTGAAATATGTATCATTCTCTTCAAGTTCTGGTAACCTAGGTTTTGTATCAACATTGTCTTACAGGTTCATGTGTGCTTGGTGTTTTCTTCATACCCTGGCTTCCTTCTGTAGTTAGTTTTAAATGGTCCCAGCTAGAGCCAGGCTGCCCTAGGTGTGAGTTGTGTGGGTTTTTTAAACAGAATACAATAATACATCTGTAAATTATCCATACTGTTTCTCAAGCAGAATCAGGAGGCAGGCAAAAGGATAGACTTGGCACAAGTGAGGGAGCAAGAGTGAGATCATTAGCAGAATGAAATCAGGAAACACCAGCTTGATAAAACATGCGGTGAAGGGGAGTGGTATACCTGAATGATGATCACGGAAGAATGTCCCAGCACCTGCATTTTTGAATGCATGAGTAAGGGTGCTCAGGGGAATGAAAAATGTTTAAAACGTGTAATGTATGTGCTGTCTTAACAGATGAGGATTTTAGAAATACTACAGAAAAAAATGTATAAATGACACAGCCTGGGTTCATGAATTTAGGCATGACTTGTTAAAAGTTGTAATGTCACCTGTGGTGATAAATTGCAGGCAAGGAAGATCAAATAATGCACAAATATTTTATCTGTGGTGTGTACCTACTAGTTAAGTTGAGTCATCCTTTAAAAACAGACCAACTGGTCTTAGAATTTTTTCTTTCTTCGCTTACTACTACCTTGGCCACAGAACTCTTATCAGGTAAAGAACATTAAACTGTAAAATTGTTTATTGTCTTTCATTTCTAAAGTGAAGAGGCATTACTGGTGTAGTCCAAATCTTGAGATTCAAGAAAGCTGTCCAGGATTTCAGTGGCTAACAAGAAAGAGTCAGTTAATGTCACAAAACTTTCACATAAAGGGGAAAGGAATCTGATAATCTAATTTTGGTTTAGAGTTTGGTCTACAGCGTTCATTCAGAAACTATTACCAGCTGTTTCTTGATGTCTGTATGTGTGATTGCATGTTTGACAGATTATAAAAAAAAATCAAAACCCACAAGTCAATAACGAAGTCAAATTATGCTGACTGTTGGCAGCGTCTCAGTGCTTCTAGACTAAGAGCAGTTGTAATTACCATTGCAAGAGTTTGTTCTCACCAGGAAACAGCTACTTGTAGTTAGAAGGAAGTAAGGGTACAGATACAAGACTTTGACCAGCACTCAGAGGTAGCTGGCTGTCCTGCGAGTAAGGAATCATGCTTCAGCAAAGGTAAGACAGAGTAGTACTAGATCAGAATATATACAGGCCTCCTCTGCTGTTAAGTACTGTCTTTAAGTTTAAAAAAATCTATGTCTTTCTACAAGAAAATAATTAAAATCAAGCAAACAAAACCAAACTGAGCGCTTCTAGACCCTAGGAAGGAAAAGAAAAGATATTTACATGTTCCTGATGGGTGCCTGGATGCTTTTCAGAATCCCATTGGGTTTTTTTAATTTGTACTGATGTTCTCAATTTCTTTTCAACTTCTTATTTTTCCGTAACGTTTTTGTTTATAGGTTTGAATGCTAGTGAAACTGTTGCAAAACCAAAACTCGGAAATGTACGTTCTTGTCACAGTAACAGATCTTCATGTGTGCACGTATTTATGCACATGCTCATTTTAACAGAAATACTGTAATGACTTTCTTACGTATTACTGAAAAGAAAAGCCTAAGAGTATAATCTCTGGTTTTAGGGTAGTAACACTTGGGATCTAATAAGAATTCAAGGCTGGATTATGCCACGATGCACAGGCACATGTTAGAAAGAAGAGAGAAATCACATGTAAGACAGAGTACAAATAGTTGATCTTTTTTTTTTTACATAAACTATTTCTACACAACTTTATCCTGATAATTAAGGTCAAGGTCTTTTCCTTTTCTCCCACTTTTTTCCTTTTAAAAAGTAGTTGCTACCTCTACACACTGGTGGAGCTGAGGCATGTCTGTTCACGTTAAGCAGTGTTTCATAACACCTCCTGGATTAATGGTAGCTCTAAGTTGTACTCTTCTCTGTGTATATAGAGTGTCATCAAGATGTACAACTGAGAAAATTGCCACTCTGTTTTAGAAATTTAGTGATTTGGGGAGGGGGGGAACAGAGATGTTTTCAATATGCATCATTCAGATCCAAGTATCTATATGATGGCTTTTTTCTTTTCCCCATGGTTTGTAGTTAGGCACTTACAGAGCTGATAGTTGGATGTGTTTTGTACACATTAAGTAAGTGTTTCCCCCTCTTGTGCATTATCTGTCCTGACACTGATGGTAACAAGTTAGCACGCTGGGGTTTTTTTTTGGTTGGTTGGCTGTTTTTTTAAGTTAAGTTGAGTTGACAATGGTTTGGAAAAAGGTAGTGAAACTTTCTGCAATGTGGTTTTGCCTCTGATTTTTTTTTTTTCTAGCCTTCCTGAACTTTCCTAAAATCTTACAGTAAGTCATTTTAAAATTTCAGCGATATCCCCCAGTAATTTTCTGTACTGGCAACAGCTGGAGTAGAATTTGTAAACAGGCAGTTGCAGTTCCTTTTGCTGGGTGTCTCCAACCCTGATGCTGAAATATGTATCATTCTCTTCAAGTTCTGGTAACCTAGGTTTTGTATCAACATTGTCTTACAGGTTCATGTGTGCTTGGTGTTTTCTTCATACTATCACCCTGGCTTCCTTCTGTAGTTAGTTTTAAATGGTCCCAGCTAGAGCCAGGCTGCCCTAGGTGTGAGTTGTGTGGGTTTTTTAAACAGAATACAATAATACATCTGTAAATTATCCATACTGTTTCTCAAGCAGAATCAGGAGGCAGGCAAAAGGATAGACTTGGCACAAGTGAGGGAGCAAGAGTGAGATCATTAGCAGAATGAAATCAGGAAACACCAGCTTGATAAAACATGCGGTGAAGGGGAGTGGTATACCTGAATGATGATCACGGAAGAATGTCCCAGCACCTGCATTTTTGAATGCATGAGTAAGGGTGCTCAGGGGAATGAAAAATGTTTAAAACGTGTAATGTATGTGCTGTCTTAACAGATGAGGATTTTAGAAATACTACAGAAAAAAATGTATAAATGACACAGCCTGGGTTCATGAATTTAGGCATGACTTGTTAAAAGTTGTAATGTCACCTGTGGTGATAAATTGCAGGCAAGGAATATCAAATAATGCACAAATATTTTATCTGTGGTGTGTACCTACTAGTTAAGTTGAGTCATCCTTTAGAAACAGACCAACTGGTCTTAGAAATTTTTCTTTCTTCGCTTACTACTACCTTGGCCACAGAACTCTTATCAGGTAAAGAACATTAAACTGTAAAATTGTTTATTGTCTTTCATTTCTAAAGTGAAGAGGCATTACTGGTGTAGTCCAAATCTTGAGATTCAAGAAAGCTGTCCAGGATTTCAGTGGCTAACAAGAAAGAGTCAGTTAATGTCACAAAACTTTCACATAAAGGGGAAAGGAATCTGATAATCTAATTTTGGTTTAGAGTTTGGTCTACAGCGTTCATTCAGAAACTATTACCAGCTGTTTCTTGATGTCTGTATGTGTGAAAACATTTTGTACTGCAAAAAGCAATGTAGAAAATCATGCCTCTTGCTGCCTATGAGGTATTTGGCATGCAAATATTTTTTATACTTGTCTATTTTCTATATAAGGTTTACATTCAAGGGTTAGAACTGTTTCCAAACTACATTAGAAAAGTACAAATATCAGGTACTAGAAGTTAGAGCTAAAACTTGAAGCATGAGAAGGACAAAACACTGGTTGAAGATTGCTGTAGTGGGGAGAACCTTAATTAGGAACAGATTTGATAGGAGTTAAAACTAAGATTATGAATGAGCTGAAGCCCTTTGAAAGGTTTTTGTAATGGAGCGAAACAAAAGCAATTAGCACCTAAAACGGATTTTTTTTTTCCTGAGTGCTTATGGTAGTAAATCAACAAAATATTTCATTCCACAGGTGTCACGTGGCAAACAAGACCTGTCCAAAAAATCATATCTGGAATAATCAAATTTGCAGATGTTTGGCACAGCATGATTTTGGTTTCTCTTCTCACCTTGGAGATTCTGGTAAGCAGTTTTCCTTAAACAATTAAATGTAGTTCCATGTTTGTTTTGCCTAAAGGAGAAATTAAAAAAATGAAAAGTGAATAGTTGAATCTTTATTGAAGCTATTACTGGTTGTTGCCTGTCTTATGACATATATTTGTTCCTAAAACACCTTAAAAAGTACGAATTCAATGCTGTTTCTTCCCTTAAAAATATGGGATGGGTAGAGACAAAATTCTGATAATTGTACAACTTCTCTGCTGTATTTCTAGACACATCTGAAGGATTCCATATTTGTGGACCAAACAAGGAGCTGGATGAAGAAACCTGTCAATGTGTCTGCAAAGGAGGTGTGCGGCCCTCAAGCTGTGGACCTCACAAAGAACTAGACAGATCATCCTGTCAGTGTGTGTGCAAAAACAAACTTCTCCCAACTTCCTGTGGGCCCAATAAGGAATTTGATGAAGATAAGTGCCAGTGTGTATGTAAAAAGACCTGTCCTAAACATCAGCCACTAAACCCTGCAAAATGCATCTGTGAATGTATAGAATCTCCAAATAAATGCTTCTTAAAAGGAAAAAGGTTCCATCACCAGACATGCAGGTAAAAACTCAGTCTTTAGCCCTTTCATTGTGTTTAAGGTATGAAATTTTGAGTTGTGTCATTAGCTGTCTTGTTGGATTGCTTTGTAGCCTTAAGTAAACAGTAAGCCTCTCTCCAGTTCAGTTTTACCTTCTATGGCAGAGAAGAGTATTTTAAAGCATGTTTAGTTTCTCTTACTACTACTTCATATGACTTCTTTTTTTTCTTTTGATGAAAATGAGGTGTAAGTTCAAGCTTCTAGTTTTTTTATACTACTTAAAATCTCACTCTTATTTTTCCCAAGAACCAAATATTGCAATTCAAATAACTCAAATATTTACAATTAGATTGCAGGGATTAGTTCTGGAGGATACCATCATTCATTTTCACGTTCTAAATTTTTGCATATCCTCCATTTCACTCAACTGCTACTAAAGATTTATGAGTGCAAAAAAAGTCATAGCTCTGGGCAATTTCTGTGAGAAGTAGACATATAGAACTCTAAAACAGACCACCTACATTCATAATTTAAAATGGGATTTGGTCAAGAAAAAAACTCTGCAATTTCTTTATATATCACAGGAGCTTTTCCTTCCATGACTGCTATACGCATAGTGGTAGCAGTCTATATATAAAAATGTGAATGACTTCAGGTTCTGAGAAATAAACAATATTATTTCTGCTTTGTATATTTTATGAGGAAAGCTTTCCTGTAAAGTGAATCTGTTAAAACAGAAACAATCCCCTTTGGAGCAGAAAGACCACTTATTTATTAATATATGGGAATTCTTTCTATTACATTAATGACAAATAACTATTCCAGAAATGCAAATGGAAAATAGAAAATTGGGACATTTAAATGTCTGTGGTGATTCATTGCTTACCAAAAGTAAACCTTATGTATTTTTTTAATACAACATGAAATTAGTTGGCATAAATACATCACTATATATATACACACACACATTAGTTCATCTTGAATCAAGAACAAATGTTCAGAGGAATGAGACCTGTGTTGAAGTCCCTAAAATTAATAACTGAAGTCTTTAAAGTTAACATTACCTGTTTTGCTGTTTGGCCTTTTGAGTGGAATAAAATATTTGTTAGAAACATAACAAATAGTTTCTTCTCTGTTTGTCAGTTCTTATTTCAATTTTGTTTGCAGAGGAAAAAAACCAACCTTATTACATGAGCTTTAGCACATTGCAAAGCCTTAGCACTACTCAAGTGTGTGCTTCCAGAAGTACTACACATATAAACTATGTGTATTTTAAAATAACATTCATAACTGGAAAAGTCAGGCATTTAAAAAGCTAAGAAATATCATGATAGAGATCTGATGCCACTTCTGTTGGTTTAAAGACTTAGTATTTGAGGGAGGGAACTGAGCTTAGCTTTTCTCTTTGTTGTTGTGGTTGAATATGATAAAAGGTTTGAATCCTTTCTCACTTCCAAGGACAATGTGATACAGGATGCTTTTAGCTGTTTCTCTTTCCTAAGCAGTTTGTCTTTGTGTGGAGGAAGAGAGGAATATATGTATATGGTGTTACTCTATAGCTCTACAACCAATAGCTCTGTAGGTAGTAGCACTGTCAAGGAAAATAGAAGATGCAATCTCTCCTCCTTCTTAAGAAAGCACTTAGCATAGGTTTCTCACATTTTTGGTGTGTCCACAAGCTTTCCATAAAAAGAAAGAAAAACCTGCAACATCCTGTTTGTCTTCTGAAAGAAAGATCCCTTACTGTTATGAGACTACATAAATGGAGGTACCACTCTATAACTTTGTGCAAGATGCCTGAGACTTAGACATAAGCAGACCTGTGTAGCCCCATGCAGACAGATAGTCCTTGTAGGTTCTGGTTTTGAAGCACTTGCATTTTTATGCACTGTACCTAAAATGCTTCTGACTCTAATGTTAGACCCTGCTTCAGAGGACAGGAATAAAAAGTCATTTAGAAAGAACAAGACAGAAAGAAAAGGAAAAGGAAAAAAAAAAAAAAAAAACAAATCAACCAAAAAAATCCAAACCAAGCCAACACCATAAAGTATACTGGTTTTTAAGGTGATCATGCTGTTACCACCACTAAAAGTAGCACTCCTTGTTCAGTTTCATCTGTGCAAATGTTGTTAGACTCTCCAAAATCTCAAATCTGAGCATTTGATAGTAAAAATCACAGTTACTGACCATAAAGAGAAAGTTGCCACTGACTCATCCAGCACTATACAGACACATCTATCTTAGCACCAACATGCTCAGATTGTCCTCATCAAAACAGACATCCATTGCATGAAAGTACTCCATAAACAACACAGCCTAAATATTTTGAAAGACCTGGTCTAGTATTTTCCTAAGCAGAATTTCCTAAGGAAAACACATTTATATAATTACATTGATTTTGCTACTATTCACCCTGTGCTATCACCTCAAAAATTTATTTTGGTTAGTTTTGGCAGGGCCAGATAAGTAAGCATCTCAGCTGCAAAGCATTTCAGAGGAGGAGAGGGGCTTTCTTGCTCTGTTGAAATGTCCCAAATAAGGATAAGACTGCAGTACCCTGACCTTGACTGCTGCTAGACACAAACTCAGATGAGAGGGATGCTTTATAGCGCTGTAAATTAAGTTGAAGTTCACAACTCGCTAGGATGCACAAATCCTAAAGTGAACTCCTTGTATTTAATGATTCTGTAACTGCTTTTCATTTTGTGCAATTTGTCATAGGAAGGTGGAAGT
>NW_009260268.1:833900-838963 GCF_000687185.1 Egretta garzetta | reverse complement strand
CCCCCGCCTTTTCTTTCTCTTATTTCATTCTGTGGTTGTTCAGTACATGAAATAGTCCAACAGTCCAACTTTCATGGCAGAGATGGGCAAAAAGGCAAGTGAGTTCAGTGTTTCATCCACTGCATCTCTATGGAATACCTTTTTCCCAGAACAACCCTACTACTGGTTGCCCATTTGCTTAGAGTATGTCCTTTGGCAAATGTGCAAGGCAGTAAAGTTCACTTGCTTTCTTTCTCAAGTGATGCTGTGATTTTTGTTGCCTTTTACCACCATTTCTAAACTTTTATTGGGCCAAAGATCAGTAGGGCTTTGAGAGATTCCTATAAGCTGTCACACTGATCTCAAATATATTAAGTGGCTCAAAATAGTGTTACTCCCTTAATTACAGAGACCACATTGGTGAAGTAATCTATGATTAATGACATAGAAAACACTGAACAAGACTAGTTAATAAATGTCATGTTTGCAGTCTTCCTCATTCCTTATTGTTTTCCTCATTGCCAGGTTCACTGGTTGAACTGGCTGGCTTGAATTAATGTAACTGTAATCCAGACCTCATATCATAAACAAATTATTGCAAAGTAGTAACTTGGTATCCAAAACAAGCACACAACATATTAACTTATCTGCGGCAATAATAAGAGTAGCCACAAGCCTGAAACAAGAATTGCCTAGGGAAGAGGGTAGTGACATTTCCTTAATACAGTGTACTGTAGTGTCTTTGAACTGAAGCAAGCATGAATTACAGTAATAGAACATAATATCAGTGTTTCACAAATAGGCACACATTATTTAAATGCAAGTTTTAAGTATTACTGTGTTGAAATTCAAAACATATATTTTGTCTTTTGACTCATTGCCAGCATCTAAAAAAAACCCCCAGACTTGTACTTTGTCTCCATTATACACCAGAAAGCATTTAGCATTGTTATTGTAAGGTTATTTTAGGTCAAGTTCTTGTTTTAATAGAAAAATAAAATAGGAAAAGGAAGAGTTCAGGGACAGCCACAGATACTATCATTGTATAAGTTCTATTTTTCAGTCAAGGGATCTGTGAAGAAAAATCCTGCTGCTGCTTAGGTAGATGTGACTTGTGGTTTAATGCTCTATTTCTGTTAAACTTATTTCAATGAAAGGAAAGAACAGAAATAGTCCCTATTTAAGATTTATGATAAACATGCAGGTTCTGATCTTAGAATGCACATACTTAGATCTTCAGAATGCACATACCTGTCATATGAAGCGTAGATACATCCCTACTGGCCTTAGAGGGTGCCTATAGGGGTTTGCAGCTTGAAAAGAAGTATGTTCTCATTTTCAGGCATGGGGTCACAGTGTAACTTATATAGACAGATCTCTCAGGCTTATTGCATTAGTGAATAATGTGAGAAACAGTCCTGGGTAAGAAGGTAGTAGATCTGATTATCACCTGATTCTGGGTTGCCACCTCAAACTGGCAGGATGCAGTAGATCATAACAAGCCAATTTGAGTACAGAAAAAATATTACTTTATTTTCAAAATTAAATTTTAAAAAGTACTACTCAAGATTAGACAGCGTCTACAACCAGGCAATACGTTAAAAATATTCATGAGTATCTGTTGCAACAGAATAATTTCTCTTCAGTAGCATTCATTATTCTTTCGTCAAGAATAGTCCAATTAAAAGTAGTTGCAAGAACATAAACAGAAGTTAAAAGATATGTATTTGTTAGGAATTAAATATCCCATCAAGAAATGGCAATCTAAATACATACAGATTTCTATGCCAGGTTAATATAAATGATCATGTTATCTTAATGCCTGCTTTTTTTTGTTTCTTCAGTTGTTACAGACCTCCATGTACAGTCCGAACGAAACGCTGTGATGCTGGATTTTATTTTAGTGAAGAAGTGTGCCGCTGTGTACCCACATATTGGAAAAGACCACTTATGAATTAGTGATGAGAGCACTGCTTACTATTTTGGTGTACATTTTTCCATTAGAACAAAACAAGAACAGAAAATTCGCTAATATTTGGAATTAAATGTTCACCAGAGACCCTGTGGGGCTTTCAGAGACAGACCCATTGTGCTTTTCTCAAGATGTGGAAAGCAAATGTAGAAGAGAAATGGGGTTCATGTTTTGTAAAGGACTCAATAAGGACTTATTTTCTGCCAATGACCAAACAGCCTAGGTTCTCCTTCTTGTGATTTTTTTTTAAAGAGATAATGACTATATAATTTATTTCCACTAAAACCATTGTGCAGCATTTCTGTTTATAGCAGTAACAATTGTTAAAGCTCACTGTGATCAATATTTTTATATCATGCAAAGTATGTTTAAAATAAAATGGAAATTGTATTATATAATGGTGAGAATGTTTAATCATCTGCCTGAACAAAAGAACTACAATTCAGCTTTATTATCAGAGTTCTTAAAAGGAGGAAAGGTGATTAAGAGAAAGCACTTTACAAAAGGAAGACTGCAGACATTTGCTCATACCTGTTGTATGTGTAATTTCAAATAGAAAGAATTATACTTAGTGTTTTAAACCCCAGTGATATTTCTGTCTCTAGAACAAAACTAGCAAAGCAAATACAATTAATAACTAATGAAAACATTGGGGATCCAGCAGCAGCTACTCACATTCCAAGATACTCACGTTTCATATTATTTACTGTTAGTATTCCTAAAGAATAATATAAAATAATGTCTGTTGAAGGTTACTAGTAGGAAAATGGAAATGCCAACTATGTTTTTTATTTAACATTACCAGCTATATTGTAAAATTTACAACTACATAATTCAGAATGCTTAGATGCACTTTCACTCTTTCATATAGTCAATTGGATATGTTGGTCAAAAATAATGTATGTGCGTGCAAAATTACTTGGAAGGAAAATAATAGATTTTACATTCCAATGGGGATATGAAAGGACTTCCACCAGTCTGGTATGGATTGACATCATCTCTACATAAAAAAATGGTCAGGACTTCTCTTTAGTAAAGAGAATGTGAAAACAAACATCTACAACTCTAAAAAGAGGTAAGTTTTTTACCTTGCATGGAAAGAGCAATGTGCATAGAACAATCTATTCAAAATCAAAATGTTTCAGAAGTTGGGAGGAAGTTGTTAAATTATGCAAACTTTATTGGGTACAGAAGTGGAACAAGTAAAGCTGCAAAGCAAGATTTTTTGTGACAGGAGTGGGCACATCTGCAAAAATATTTTTAGATGTCATTATTCTGAAGTGTTGCTTCTAAGCAGCTATTCTTAGAAGGGCTATTAATTAAACAGTACTATTTCTGATTATTTCCTAGAAAGGTGGTGATGGGGAGCTGCTTTTCTAGATTCTTGAATATATAGATATCACACTTCCTAAAACTGAGTGAAAGCTACTTGTGTTTTATTACCCCCCATCATGAGTTGAGACTGACTAACAGGCAGGATGAGAGGCAGCTTGAAAGTTCACGCTTTCCACTGTACATCTAATGTCCCCAGTGCTCTTCCTAAGAGGCCAGCTATTTGTTATCCAAAGAGGATAACAGGATGAAGCTTAGGCATACAGATACCAAGGAATGTCTGTGTTACATACTGCCTTAGCAATCACATGCAGGTAGAACTCCGGATGACAATTTAACATTGAAATACAACTTTACATCAGTATAACAAAACACAATTCCCATCGGTTGGCTTAGTAGTCGTGCAAGTCAACGGTGTCTAAACTGGCAGTGTCAATCTAATAGCAAGAGGTTAATAGCCAAAACTTCATTCAGTATTATTAGTGATCCAGACATGCACACCTATATGTCAGCTGCTTGAAAGAAGCATGACATACCTTAAAAAATCAATTAAAGAGCAAACTTTATGAAGACTTGAGAAATCAAGCAAGCTGTAGATGAAGCTCCCCAAATAAGCTTTTTAATTTTTATCCAAGCCCAATACAGAAGAGAGGCAATAGGGGAAGGACAAACCAAATCTGAAACCAGGACTGTATGCTAAGTAAGCCAGTATCTAACAGATAAAATATATACTTGTGGTTAAAAAGGAAGAGGGCACAAGTGAAGACAGGGGAAAACTGCATTCCAGCAAGTAATTCTATGTAATTATAAGAAGTGCATGTTACAATCCTGTGCAAATAAAAACCCTACTAAACTGAGCAATGCTCACTTTATGCGTCTAAGCTATCTGAAAGGAGTTCATGAAAACAGAGCTAATAAAACCATCCTGGCTAAGGAGATATTTGGATTTCTACTGAGCATGTTACACTCCAAAAGCATAAAACCCATCAGAGTAGGGAAGGGAAGGCAGGGAGTTTGAAAATAAGGACACTGAACAGGAATCTCCAGCTTTATTACAAACATCAGCATTCAATAAGAATGACTTTCTGGAATGCGGTTTTTTTTTTTTTCAGTTTCTTAACTTTCCACATACTGAGACTTTTGGACATAAATTATGTAAATCACTAAGTAAACATAAGATTTAAAGAAAGCAAAGCACTGACTTCTAAAAGTTACCCCAAATCAGGTTTGTGTCTGAGCAAAGCAACTGGTTAACGGTTCTCAAAGGTATGCAGATGAGTAGGATAATAACTGCGAGCAGCTGATAGCATTTTCTGGTAATCAGGCTCTCCCATTCTGCTTTAGATGAAACAAGAACACAATAAATATCACAATTATTATCATTATTATAGGGTAGAGATTTCCCATTCTATGTGATAAAACATGATTCTGTTTGTACTGTCACAAAATCATCTATATTTAAGCAAGTGTTTGTGGAGAAATAGAGTGGTGGCATAATCTGCATAGCAGGTCTTCCTTGCATCTATTGTATAAAGTAGGTGATAGATTTACACCATTTTCAGTCTTGAAGTGTTATATGAATATGATCTCTTTGCAATTTTCATCTTCAAATCTTAATTTGGTATTCTTAAAACATATAAAAAATAAACTATACAGCTTAAAGGAAGATCTAAAAATATAGGTGATAATTATACATACAAGTTATTCTGCACTAACTCTGAATAAAAAACTTATGTTGTTATTTGCCTAAAACCTCTGTGCCTTCTGCAAAAAATACGGG
>NW_009260268.1:827434-833876 GCF_000687185.1 Egretta garzetta | reverse complement strand
CAGAGAGAGAGCGCACGTGTCTAACTGCAGAAAAACACATTTAATAGTAAACAGACTTATGTTTGCATTTCATCGGGAATTTACAACAGTTTCTGTACTCTTTCAATATCGTACTATATGGACACCATCAATTATGCAGAGCAGCCCCTCTCTACCTGCATCAACAGAAGGACATGCTATTTACAGCATCACTGTTGTTAGTCTGCTGACATTTGTTTAATTCACGTTGAATATGTTGATAGTAAATCAGTTCTCTTAGTTCTATTTGAAAGACCAGCATGAAATCTCGCATATGTACCATATCATCTTGAAAGGCTTAGTGCTAGGATTGCTTTCAATATTCTCATTTTCAGTCTTCAGATCTCGGTGACAACTCCAGATGCCCTTGAATATTAACATCTCTCCCTCTGATTTTCTGAAAGTGTAACTAGCTATCACATCAAGGAATGGAATAATTTATGCAGCCAGTAAGCTCATCAACAGATTAGCCTGAGGAATAGAATACTTTATTTTAAATATTATTTACTTTATATTTAATTTAAGAATATATATATTAAAATTATTAAATGTATTAAATATTATTTAATTTTGCCTTATTTGGAGATACAAAGGTTGCCTTCGCGTAGAAAAGTTTAAAGGTGATCAACTCAGAATTTTCAGAACTTCTGTAATTTAGTCAATATGTTATAGTAATAATTTTTAATGTTAAAGGATTTTGACTTTATTGAAAAAATGAAAATAGTAGTTCATTATTTATTTAATAGCTTCCTTTTGTTCTCTTTCTCTTTTCCTTTCCCCTTTCAGATAAAACTTCTGGGAAAGAACACAGAACAACCTTCTGATTGAGTGATGAAATACTAAGATCAAATGGACCAGGTATTTAATTTTTTTTAATGTAATTAATATGAAGGACTAATAAGGACTAATAAACTTAGGCCAGTTTAATGCAGGTTTAAGACTCTAGATTACACTAGAGTGCTTAAAAGCTCTGGATAGATCAAAACATTTTTGTAGAATAACATATCTGGACTCATTTTATCTAGATTTGCATGTCCAAATATTGTAGTGGAATCTGAGCAGTAGCAAGCATTAAGAGGCCACCAATTGTACAATAGCACAGTTTAAAATTTCAGTAATTTATCATTATAAAAATGTATATTTTATCTATACTCTGAAGCTATGAATCAGGGAACATTACTTCAACCTGAGAATGTATTGAATTTCAAAACATAGCACATTCCAGAAAAAAAAAAAAAAATCTTAAACACAATACTTTTCTCTTTTGATTAAGCATTGCTACTTATTGGCAAACCACTATGGAAATTTCTGAAAATTGTATATTACTATTTATTTCCTTTTCTTCTCAGCAAAACATTGTCATGAAAATAACATCTAGATTCAGATATTTTTCCTGGGTAAGGGTACTGTATCCATTCCTGACAGATGCTGACCTTTCAACTGAGTTTCAGCAAACTCTTTATCCATTTTCTACATTTATAATCAGCCATATGTGGTCACTGAACTCTTCCCCTTTACCCCCTTTCGCATCTTAAATTACTTCTCTTAGATTTCTGGACCATATCTCAGTCTCCCCATAAGAATATTTGTATTTCCCTTTCAGCCTTTCTCTAATATCACTGTTAACTCTAATCCTTCCATTTCCCTTTTATATCCAATATCTCACTAAAAATGGCATTGCTTTCCTCTCTATTACCATTAAGACGTCTTTCCTCTCTCTGCTTTAAATAACCATGCCAACATGGGGATTAATCTGGTTTTAGTTGTCTAGTGATACCCTTAACTATACCTATATGAAAGAACAAGTGTTAAAAAGAACTCTGAAACTTCACATTCCAATTGTGCAAATCCCATCTGCCCAAGCAATTAATAATAATAAAAATTTTTTTGGTTGAGGGCCTCCCAAAGCAAACATGCAAATAAAAATAACAGATGCAGAAATCACCTTAGCAAATTACACTTGAAACGTAAAAGACAATTTATGATATCATCCTACCTGTAAAAAACAGAAGCTTTAATTCTGCTGGATGCTGGATACTGTCTCTGCAGTCCAACATTGCACTCATGCAGTCCTCAACAATGTCCAGCACAGCATTTTGGTACTAAATTCAGCCTTGTAATTGAGTTTCTGTTCATGTCTAATTCACACTGTGTGAAAGAAATCCAGAGCTCAAGGGCAGGTAAGGAGACTTTTCAAACATACCACAAAATATCCTGAAGCCTGTGCTCTTTCTTAGCACAGACATACCCACCTCTACACCACTGTGAAGACAAATGAAATGTGGTCACAGGATCCTTCCCATGCCATTTTTAAGGACAGTATTTGTAAGCTCAGGTTGCCTTCATAAGATGAATGTGCTTTTCACCAGCCTGCACCTTGTCCAGTAATGTGGATGGAGAGAGCTACTGAACACTTTAGGCTCAACTTAGTCCATGGGTTAATGTCAAGGTAGATACTATATTGGTTTCAGTTGCTCCAATCAGTTTTTAGTAAACCATTTAAGGGATACTTACTTTAAAATACAGCAAATAACCTGTTACTGAAGCACTAAACCACCTTGAGTTTGTATTTATTTCAGGAAAAAAAAATTTAAAAAGTCTATAAACATGTGAGCAGACATGCTGCCTGGAAGCTTCTCTGGAATTAAATGCAAGTAAAATTAAAGTAAGCTTAAAAAAGCAAACGCTGAAATATTTTTCTGAGGCTAAATCAAGTCAATTACATCCATCAGAGGAAGATGTAGTAATACCATTTACTTTCATTTCCAGACTTTGAAAAAATACAAATATATGCTTTATATAGAGATTAAGCACTTATCAAAGGTAATTAAAAAAAAAAGTTTTCAAATACATACTGAGTACATGTTAGTGTCATCTGTGGGGGAACTATAAAACTGTCTGACAGCACTCATTTGTTTGCAATAACAGACAGTGCAGCGATGAGATGTTTTAATATTGCTGCAAACATATGTAAAAATCATTATTCTTTTCTGAGATTAATAGTAGGATATGCTTTAGGGAATCAAAAGTGTTAAAAGTTCCTCCACTCAGTACATTACTGCACTAGATTTATACTGTATTAAAGTTTACAAACCTCCAGATTTTACGAATCTTTACAGTCATGTCTTTAGCTATTGGAGATCCAGTGGTTAACATTTCCCTTTATTAGTTACTTGTCATTGTTCTTTAAAACATACAGGAAGTATGTCTTATATTCTTTAACCGTAGTTTATTTTGAAAAATACTTCCGAAATAACTATTTTTATTTTAGTAACTCTAACAATGATATGACAAAAAGCCCATAAATAACCAGCAGGTTAATAAAACCTCCCCTTTCACAATCCGCAGTCCCAGTTCAGTTACTCACCAGCCAGGGTCTTGCAGAACAGTGTGTAGGTGGGCTCCTAAACCAACATACTCTCTCCGGGTGGTTTCAAGTTGGGCATGCAGTGCTGTCAAGATCCTGGCTTCTTCTGTGACTTACACATAGGGCAGCTTCTTGGATCTGCTTTTAGCTTATTCTGAAGATCATCTGTATTAGGGGGCTTCTCAAACTCCCAGGAAGAAAAATCAATACTCAGGAAAGCAAAAATAAATAAATAAATTACTAAATAATTCTCTTGGCCATCAAGAAGAGCATCAAGAGGAGGTTAGCTAAAGGCAAGTCAAAACCATTACATCTGCAGGAGACAGCTTGTTGCTGACATCACTGATTCTTTCTTCTGATTTAAATGGTATTATTCATTTTAATGGCATCACTGTAAGACTGTGATCAGTCTTCAGAGTAACAAGGCCTGGTAAATGTCATCAGGCACTCTTTATGTTCTTTACAGGTTGTTCTAACATCACTGATTGCTCAAGGAGGGAAGAACTACATATACTCATGAATATAGTATCATTCTACCTGAAACTTTTACATTTATCAAAAAGGTAACTATAGCTGTTAGAACACCGTAGCTTCAGAAGACATCATCCCTAACTTTTGTTACTGTTTTTACACAAAATGAAGCGACAGATATCTGCTAGAATTCTTGTTACCTTTTCAAGAGGGTGACCGACACCAAGAAGCTCAAAGCATGTGTCATGGAAAAGGACTGAAAAAATAAGACAAAGAAAATTAAACATCCCACCATTAATGAAGTGTTAATTAAGATTAAGTACATTCAAAACAACCCCCACTAAAAGCAAAACTCTTTATATAAGGTTCAGGAAGTTTTAAGACATAATTTAGACCAAGTTGTGGTCTCTTAACTATATTGTTCTTGCTGTGGGAGTTTGCAACATAGTGAAATGCCATACCAAAAACTAATTAAGTCTTACAAATACTCATGAGTCAGCACTTAAAATTTCCTTATTTATCACTGAAGAATCTGTAAAGATGAAAACCAAAGGACACATAAAGGAAAGATATAAAAAAGGGATTAGATCCACAACTGACTTCGTAATCACTGTGAGCAGTACCTAAATCCTAAACTTAGACCCTAAAAATCCTCATTCATCTGTCCCCAATTCAGAGGGGGCACGTTTCCAAAGTAGATGCACTCCCGCAAATGCCTGTAGTGCAGCATAACTATATGCCTAAACTCCATCAAGATGCATAAACTGATGACGTTTCTGCTTACCCTGTGAAGAAAAATCCAGCAGATATTCAGAAAGTACTAACACCGTATTTATGCCCACAACACATAGAAAGAAAAGGTTCTTTCACTCCCTTCTGTTTAAGTTGGTTTACTTTTTATTGAATAAGTAAGTAAGATTCAGGTCAGAAACGGAGAATATAATTCTCTAAGCTACTGTTGTTGGTTTTAAAAGGAAGACTGGGATTCCAGTACTATTTAATTGACTATTGTGTTCTTGTAACGCCAGCAGATGTTAGAGAAGGAACTAAACTGTCCTCGATGTTATCACTTGCTATTACTGTGTAGCTCTGGAGAATTGACAGGCATGGGAATAAATTTTCTTCATCTTGTTCATGTGACTAATTCCCATTTCTCACTTTTCCCATGCTTCTCTTATCGAGGACATGACATGTTTTGTTTTCTGTGACTAAGAAAGTCTTATTGTTGCAATTGTTCTACAACGTACAAAAAAAATCCTCCACATATTTTTGTATTTTTGCTGTGGTTATAGAATCATAGAATTGTTTAGGTTGGAATAGACCTTTAAGATCATCAAGTCCAACTGTTAACCTAACACTGCCAAGTTCACCACTAAACCATATCCCTAAGCACCACATCTACATAGCTTTTAAATACCTCCAGGGACGGTGACTCAACCACTTCCCCAGGCAGCCTGGTCCAATACATGAAAACCCTTGACAACCCTCTTGGTGAAGAAATTTTTCCTAATACCCAATCTAAATCTCCCCTGGCACAACTGGAGGCCATTTCCTCTCATCACATCCCGTGTTACTCGGGAGAAGAGACCAACACCCACGTCACTACAGCCTCCTTTCAGGTAGTTGTAGAGGGCGATCAGGTCTCCCCTCAGCCTCCTCTTCTCCAGGCTAAAGAACCTCGCTTCCCACAGCTGCTCCTCATCAGACTTGTGCTCCAGACCCTTCCTCAGCTTCATTACCTGTCTTTGGACACACTCCAGCACCTCCATGTCTTTCCTGTAGTGAGGGGCCCAAAACTGAACACAGTATTTGAGGTGCTGCCTCACCAGTGCTGAGGACAAGGCCATGATCACTTCCCTACTCCTGCTGGCCACACTATTCCTGATACAAGCCAGGATGCCGTTGGCCTTCTTGGCCACCTGGACACACTTCTGGCTCATATTCAGCTGGCTGTTGACCAACGCCCCCAGGTTCTTTTCCGCCAGGCGTCTCTCCAGCCAAGCCAAGCCTGTAGCTTTACATGGGGTTGTTGTGACCCAAGTGCAGGACCTGGCTCTTGGCTTTGTTAAATGTCATAGAATTGGCCTCAGCCCATTGATCCAGCCTGCCCAGAACTGCTCTGCAGAGCATTCCTACCCTCAAGCAGATCAATAACCCCACCCAACTTGGCCTCATCTCCAAACTTAGTGAGGGTACACTCTTTTAGAGTGTTTCTTGGTTTACAATGCTAACTGTTGATATGATTAGTTAAAACTTTATATCCTTCATTGAAAGCAATAAATTTCCATTTCCTAAGCTATCGTCTTCAGGTATAACTACTGAAAGGTTTCAGAAAAGAAAAAACATTTTGAACAAAAAAGCCTCTTTACATAAATTGTTTAAAATCTATTAAAGAGGTGAATAAAACAATAGTAATTCCTCTTATGTCAGTGATAAAAGTCTGATTTTTTCTTCAAGCCATCCAGGAAAATCAGAGGTCTAAAAGGCAAAATACTGTGTTATACATATGAAGTCTGTCAAGCATTCATCCCCAAGATTATCAGTAATTTCACAGTATAAACTCACGGTATCCCTTATGTGTTCCTA
>NW_009260268.1:798177-827424 GCF_000687185.1 Egretta garzetta | reverse complement strand
TAATATATTTTTGTCTTTGGGTGATTGGGATAACCTCCCCATGAGTCCCGCTTGTAATTGTACTCTGGCCAGGAAGATTGCCACAAGCCAGTGCAAAACTCAGTGGTACAGCTGCCATTTTGTGGACATTTTGGCCAGTTCTCATGAAGAGCACTGTGTCTACCACTAATGTTATAAAAGAAGCCCTCTTGAAATAACTTTCATGAGAATTTATACATGCTCATATAAACCAAGAGCACATTTTATTGTAGTGCTTGATGTGAAAGAATTAAACATATTAATATTCACGGTGCTTCTCAGCAATACCAAATTATTGACACCAGTCATTCTGGTGGGATGTTTTGAGGTGATGAATCTTTAACTCATTTCTCCAGATGTGAGAAAAAGGCTGAAAATCCGTTTTCATCTTTTTACTTCTCATCTCACACTTAAATAAAATACTGGGAAGGGGGGAGAGTTGGAGTCACAGGAGTTAGCAATTCACTTAGTGGGCTTCAAAAATACTTAACCTGACTTTGTGTAAGATATGAGAGATCTACATATGGCCCATGAATCTACTTTAAGTCTTATTTGCATTGTTTTTGATGAAGCTATCTGCTAAATGAGAAAGCTGTTTAATTTGATATTATCTTGCAGTAAAAAGCCATTGTTGCAACAATCAGATAACACATTCTGTTTGCCTATTTTCAAAAACCCACATGTGCGTTGATATTTAGCACTCACATGTCCAAATTTATCTCAACTGAAATGAAGAAAAATGTAATTTTCTTTCAAAGTAAAAAAAAAAAAATAAAAATTGAATTGATGAGAGCTGATCCATCCTGCCTCTAAAGCCCTGGAAATATTTTTTTTTCCCCTCTGAGAATGTTAGATTTTGCTTAATTATTACTTGCACTGCATACATTTAATTTTGTCTTTGCACCAAAGAAAACAATCAACCTAAATTGTCATCTGCTGAGTAGAAAACATTTTCATAAACAAAGTTATTCAGCTGTATCCTTCCAGCTACTGAGAGAGATGCACACGGTATGTGAGAACATGAAATATGCCCTTAATGCACTTAAAAAAAATAACACTGCAAAATATAATTTTTCCTTTAGTTAGAATTCTGATAAATAGTATTTTACTTTCAGATTATGCCAAATATTTTGCATTCCTAACAGAGATCTATAATTTCAGTCTCACGCCAAAATAAAACATAGAGAAAGCAATGTTAAGCATATGCTCTAGAGAGGCTTAACTGCAAATAAGATGGAGAACACTGCAAGGTTTTCATATTACTCAATAAAATCATGATTCCAATGCTATTCATATATTTCATAAATTTTCAACAAGAAAAATAAATTTAAAAATTTAACGGAGGCATTGAAAAATAAAGACAATAGAAGTGGCTTTTTGCTCTTGCATGAGCCTTTTCAGATCAGTGTTAGGCTGATCTGTTTTCTAAGCAGCCCATAGACAGTAGGCTAATTCCCATGACAAGTCGCAAACAAGATATATCCTCTATTTCACTGCAAACTTTGGTGTGAATTAAAAATGCTTGAAGTGCTGCATGACTACATATTAATATCTGGTATCCAGCACTAGCAAGACAGGTAGTCTCACTATATATCATATATAGCTCATATATGATATACAACTTATATGTAGCCTGATCCCCTGCAACATTAACAATACAGCCTCTGACCAGCTTTTCTCATCCATTTCTGTTCTTTTCCCACAGCTACTCTTTCTGTGAGGAACACCAATATCTTCACAAGAGCAGAGCAACAGCCTCCCTTCTGGCTCAGTTAGGATGGTGCATCCTTCCAATGGGAATCTCAGATCCCCACATCTACACACACACCAAGAAGCAAAGTTCTTCCATTACTACAAAACCTTAGAGACAGTTCACCTTCAACGCCTACCTCAAATGCCTGACTCATTTCCCACACATCCAACAAAATCCACATCACTGTCCAGTTCTTGAGAAAAGGGGAATGGTTGTCTTCAACACACAGCAGGAAAGACAGTGAGGAAAAATAATGTATAACAGTCCCAGATAAGTAATAAAACCATATTTTCCCTTTCCCACAAGAGTGCCGGAATTGTAGCTCCAGAAGGCTTTTTTTTAATTTTCCCCCACTGCTTTCAGTTTAAAAAAATCAGTGATTTCAGTGAATCTGCACACAGAAGTTGGTCTTAGATTCTGACATGCCTTAAATTGGAAATGGTTCACAGGTGCAGTTTAAGTACCAGCATCCAAGTAAAACAAAACAATGCTTAATTCCTCTCTTGATCTGTGGCTAAAAAATAGTATCATTTTGAGTGGTCTCCAAAAAAAAACATACTATATTTTATGTTTTTACTTACTGCTTAAACAAAATAAAAGGAAAATTAATATCCCCTTTAAAGTATGGAATATAATAGGTTTTATAAGTATCTTGAATAGTACCTGATAAATTCCTACATGTACGTATTTAGATAACCAAGGGAGAGACCAGATATGCATGTAGATAACCAAGGAAGCTGGTATAATATATCTCTATAAATACAGATATGATATATGTATAAATAAGTATAAATTATGTAAATGCAGTGTATATATATTCATATATACACATATATATGTATGTGCATATAGATAGATAGGGTAAAAAAATATCAGAGAAATTCTCCTAATAAAGCAGCGCAGTCTCAAAATTGAGCTCAGTGATTCAGATCTTCAGATATTTAGCATCTCCTCTCAGTAGACTGACATTCTCTTTCAAAAGCTGTGATAATGGATATATCAATCTTCATACTGCTCTACATACAGCTTCTCCCACTTTGGATCAACTATTGAGCAACTAACATCAAACTCTCAGTTTCTAAATCCATGCAGCTGGATGAGAGAAAGTCCTCTGCTGAATGTAGTTTTACCTTTCCAATTTCATTTTAGGTACTAGTTGCATGTTAGTTACAACTGAAGACAGAAATTTATGCCCAATCATAAAATTCTTCTTAAAACGGCTGAATTACCTTGATTATAGATACACTGACAAATTAATAAGTCATTCCAGTTCTTTTCAGCAAATGGTAGCCTGTAGAAATATTTCTGAGCTCATTTACTTCCCAAGTACAAACTTGTACAGTAGTTGCTTTTACAGGATATATAATTCCAGATGTCTTTCCACACAAGATGGTAAAATTGTACAGCTGGTGGATGAAAACAAGAAACATGGTTACTTTGGATCGAAGCCCTTGACTTTTTTTCTGTGGTAAGAAGATAGGAAAATTACGTGATGTTATACTCCGTTCGTTAGTGTAACGTTTGCACAGGAGTCAAGTAACCACCTATTCTCAAGTGAATGACTGGGCCAACAGCAATTTTTTTAACATTTGAGAAAAGGAAATCTACATTGTAATTTTTCAAATGCAACACAGTAATCCATGGGTCACATACCCAAATCTTCACATCACCAGGAGCCGTAAATTGCCAGGTTCCTGAAGGAGCTGAGAGAAGCCAGAGCCCCGAAACCGGTGCAGGAGCTGGAGAGGACAATGGCTCCTCTGATGCCCCAGGGCAGCAGGTCCAGACCTGCACCAAGGCCCCAGGGTGACCTCAGCCTTGTGCAGCCTCTGCCACTGCCTTCTGCTAGTGCCCCATTCACATGCTGCATTAGGGGCAGGGGAGCTTACCTTAAAAGCCAGGACTCCCAAGGGTCACATGTGGACCACTCCAACAATAATTGATTCAAATATAAGTTAAGAATTAATAAGCATAGATTACAGACTTACTTTGTTATTCCTTCTAACAGGAGATACGCTGTTTCGTATGAAAAATACAGTATGTATTCTATACCTGTAGAATGACAGCTTAGCTTCTAATCCATATAGAATACATAATGTAATTATAATAATCCTTCTATTTAAGACTAACATTCAGTCTGTTAAATATTGTGTGTTTATCATACAAAAGCTTTTTTTTTCTTTATTTATAAATTAAATGCATATTTGACACTTACTTCTGTGTCACTTAAAATGCTTTCCCCAAATATTTTTAATAGTAAGTCTAGGAATGCTAATTATGCATCATTCACCATTACAAAATATATTTTCCAACAATTACTGTGTTTAAATACTTAATCCAGTTTCACCCTATATTTGGAATAGGAAATAGCTGTGCAATCTCATTTTCTGCTTCATAGTATTGGCAAACACTGATTTCTTAAAAAAATCTGCCAATAAGATCTGATAGGGAAATAACAGTCCAACCCAGATATGTGCCAAGTTGGCTCCAGAGAAACCTCCCAACTGGTTAAAGTGTTTAAAAAAAAAAGATTGGAAATCCAAATCTGACATCCAAAAACTTTGTTATGTGATATTACAGACTTTACTGATTTTCACTGTTCCACTCCAGAATCATAGAATCGAATGTTTTGGGTTGGAAGGGACCCCTAGAGGTCATCTAGTCCAACCCCCCCACAGGAGCAGGGACACCGCTAACTAGATCAGGCTGCTCAGAATACTCAATCCACTTACTCTACAGACAATTTTTGTTATTATCAGGTAAATTCAGGCTGTCTTTTTATGTTTTATGAATAATGACATTTTTCCCTGACAGGGCAACAGGAGGAGAGGCCAATCTATCAGACTCAAGTACAAAACTTTTCTCCATGTAGTTTGAAAATAAAAACTCATTCTGAACCACACACAAGTCTATGCTTCGTAGGTGTCCTGAATGGCTTTTACCAAAGGCAAAGTGCACCAACCTAACCAAGTTTTCTTCTATCATCAGATGACTGGCACTCGTGACAACAGGGGAGCAGTAGGTGCCATTTACCTTTATTTAAACAAGACTTTTGATACAGTGTCCCATAGCATCCTTGTAGCTGAACTGGGTGAAAAAACTCAACTGCCAGGTTTGAAGGCTAGTCGTTAATAGTTTGAAGTCTGTGTGGACGGTGATTACCAGTGGCATTCCTCAGGGGTCAACAGTTCTCAGGCAAATATTATTTAACACTTTCAACCAACAGCTTGGATGATGGAACAGAACGGAACATCATTCATAAAGCTGAGGAATGACACCAAGTTGGGGGCAGCTGTCAATGTAGCAGAGAGTAGAACTACAAAAACGTAGGCTACTAAAATGATCTGAAGGCTGGAGCACCTCTCCTATGAGGACAGGCTGAGAGAGTTGGGCTTATTCAGCCTGGAGAAGAGAAGGCTGCGGGGAGACCTGATCGCGGCCTTTCAGTACTTAAAGGGGGCCTATAGGCCACCAAGATGATGGTGGTACACAAAGCATAGAAGGAGAGGCTGAGGAAGCTGAGCTTGTTCTCCATGAAGAAGGCTAAGGGGGGGTCTGGTTACTCTCTTCCACTACATAGTGGGTGACTGTACAGAAGACAGAGTCAGACTCTTCTTGCAGGTCCGCAGAGAGGAAAAGACGCATTCATAACATGTTGCAGGAAGGGAAATTCTGACTAGATAAAAGGAAAAAAGCATTTCACAATGAGGCTCGGTAGGTACTGGAACAGACTGTCCAGGGAGATTTCAGTATCTCTGTTCTTAGAGGTTTTCAAAACTCAGCTTGACAAGGAAAGGAGCAACCTGAAGCTGCACCTGCTTTGAGCAGGTTGGATTAGATTACATGAGCTCCAGGGGCCCCAGACTACTTTTTTCTATTATTCTATGAAAAGTTACTGCAGTGCTTGAGTGCAGAGCTTTATAAGGACAACTTGTACTTCATTCTTTATTTAGAGTATCTGTAACAAATACAATGATCTAGGGCAGGAAAGAAGTAGTGAATGCTAGGCAGGTGAACTGTGTGAAGACAGACACACAGCAAAAAATACACAAGGGTACTTTGTCACTTCCCTTCCTAGTAAATTTAATGAAATAACTCATTTTCATAACTGGTAGCATCCTAGTTCCCTTGTGTTTGAATGTTTTGGCAAAATAAGCCTACCAAGGGTACACCTGCTAAAAGCACCCAGCACATCCATGTATTTTATGGTCATACTTGATCTCTGTAAGCAAGCACAAATGATAAAGGCAAGGACTCAAAACCACGCTCCTCCCCTAAGAGACCTCCCTTGGTCGAAAAGCCAAAGGGAGCAGTTGTTTGAGCACACAGTCATTGATGTTTCACAAAATATCAGCTACTAGTGAGACAATTTGAAGTTTAATGTTTAATACCAGGTCAATATCTAACTTAGGCTAAGTAGAAAATCACTCCAGAGTTAGGAAAATATTTGTCCCATTGTTACCTCTACCTAGGGCTCCTCCAGGACGGAAGGTTCTATTTTGTACATAAAGGTCAGCAAAACTCAAAGCACTATTTTACTATAAAAAACTTCCTTTTTTCAGTTATCACTATAGTTTCCATCAGAAAGAATCCTATATTGAATGTGTGAGCCTTTCAGAGCCAAATAAGAAATATTTTCACAAAATCTTCTCAATATTGCTGCATTTTATTTAGTTAGATTCCATTCAATTCTCCTATTTCTTCCTCTTCTTTTTTTTCCCCACTAATCGCCATCCTTTAATTGTCACATCTTTTCTCCAAAAAAGATGTTTTAAAAATCACTTGATCCCCAATTCATTTACATTTTCAAAGAACAATGTACTCTGTATTTTTGATGTATACCATGAAGAATTTTCTTATGTAAAACTTAAACCTGTTTGTAGACAAAGTACCAGCATCCTAGCTCAAATCCATGTCTTTGGAGAAACTATCTCACCAGCAAAGACAGATGATGATCAATAGTTTAACAGAATGTGAAACTTGAATTTCTTTAAGTATTTTTTATTAGAAAATGTATTAAGTTTAGTTATCACTTTTTTTTCCCTTCAAAGTTTCCACATTGGACACAGGCACCTTCCCATATATTTTACAGTGTGGTGCAGAAGAGAAATTATACCCAGCTGTAGCCAAAAGTACTTAAGAAAGAAGGATATACTGAATCTCAGATCATTAGCAATTCTGTTGAACTATCAAGAACTGATTTTCTTCATTCTGTTTTATTAAATAAGAGACTATTTTATTACATCAGTTAAATAAACATACACGTATACACTAATACTATTGAATAGGCGGTAGAACATAAGAAGCGATTTCTGAGACTAAACATAGGTATTTCTTGCCATTTTAGACACTGAGCATATCTGACACATCAGTTCAGGGCTGGCAGGTATAAATGCAAGGCCAACACAGGAGACCAGGATTCACTTGGACATCTAAAATGCCACTGGACAACTATATATCTATCCAGCTATCTTTAGCCACCTGAACTGAACCTTGAACTTTTGCTTTCTCAGTTTCCATTTTTAATGCTTTAGTTTCTTTTCTTTTTTTCTGTTTGAGATATTTAATTATTCAATTAATTTTTTTTAGCTAATTTAGATTTCTAACTACAATTTTACTATGTTCTCACCCTAAGCTGGTTTCAGTAAGTAGTTTTAATATTGTTTAATCTCCGTAGTACTTGCTAAGCTTCCAGACTGTAGTCTAAGCAACCACATTAGTATTTTTATGCATATATAAAGACAACCCTTGTGAGAAACCTCTATTCTGAGAATATGCTCTTATACAGCTTTTCATATTAACAACCTTCCCTGCAACTGACTCTAATGCCATGACTAACAATATTTTGAGTCAATTCCATCATTGTTTGTATCTCCTGTTACACCTGAGAAGGCATTTGATCTCATACAATATGCAGCAGTTGCTATTGTTCTAAAAATTGCCTCTATTGGCTTTTCTGTGTGAACAGTTTCTGAAAATTATGATGGTTGAGTTTGTGGTCAAGTCAGTCATACTGAGAAAGCTCATAAAATCCCGAGAGACTTGCAAAGAACAATCAATCCCTACATCAGGAAGCAAAAAGGAAGTGCCAACCCAGTGGAAATTTATTTATTACATGTTTGAAGTCTGCTGAAATAACAAAACGTGGGACTTAAGAGTCAAGCAGGGCATATACAAAGGCAATGGAATGAAATCTTATTTTCAACGAGGGAATGGTATTCAAGTAACTATTAAAAATGGATTTTTTTTTAAAGTCATTCCTATAAAAGTTAAAAGAAAAAGTAAATGCGATCATATAAATTACATTAGGCATCGGTGAGAAACTTTCCTTGAACTATATCCTTGCAGGAAATTGGCTAAATGTAGCCCCTTGGCGCCAAGGAGGTCATGAGCTCTGCGTCAATGCTAATTCATTTTTCGTGACCGCATTGTGTTGGGAAATCCTGATTCCCCGTACTGAAGTGTAAAACAAGACTTTGAACTCCATGGAATTATGCATATGATATGCCAAACATGAATGAATTTCATTTCCTTAAACCTGTAAGAAGTGTAGAAACAGAGAAAATGTTCCATATATCAGTAATCATTTTGTTTTTACAAAAGTTCCAGATAATTTTCTCTTCTGAGAAAAGGTATATTATATCTGAATGAAAATACCTAATACAATGCAATTTTCTCTTTTTTTTTTTCTGAAGATACCACCCAAACAAAAACTTTCTTAAGGCGAAAATAACCTGTAACCACCTTTTGAGTATCTGTCAGTGGCAAAGAGGTATTCACAGAAAGAAATAACGCATATTTAGAAGACAACTTCTAAAATAATCTAATCCAAGTGCAAGCACAATAAGAGACCAAAACCACCCAACCAATAGGCTTTGCCTCAAAGTCAAAACTCCCATCTAAGCCATAACTTCTCCTAAATAAAAGACAAACTTGAATGTTAAGTCCTCAGATGTTAAAAAAGATCTAGATGAAGATATCACAGCAATGAAACATCACTGTCAAAAATCCACAAAATGTTTTCTCCCGATAAATCAGCAGAAGAGTGACAAAGAAACATGTCAAAGACAGACTATGGTAACTTATTCAAAGGTAGAGTTTCATCATGCTTTCAGCACGCATCCTTGAAACGGCAGCACTCTCCACTAGCACTGACTACTGAATGTGTGTGTGTGTTTTGTAGGATATGTTGCAGCCATGTTTAATAAAATCTGAGATAATTTTAGAGAGTTTCACTTCAGAGAGAAAAGATAGAACTCTTTTCATCCAATACGCAACTACTGCATGTGTATAGACACAGACTAGAATTTAGGGTGTAGTAAATCTGCTTTACAGATTTTCAAATATTTGCAGACCGTCCTTGAAAAGTCCCAGCCACTCTTCCACTGCTGCACCTGCTCCATGCATACTGATGTCTGTCTAGCCAGAACTGTGCTGAACTACTTCTAATCTAATTGAATATTCCTCTATAAAAGGGACTAGGAAGAGCATAACACAAGAAGCCACTAAAAACTCACAAGAGTGAGTTTCTCTGAGTGAGTTTGTGTGTAGGCACTGCAGGTGGAGAGCTTTGGAGAGTCACACCTGAAATGACATACACCAGGCATACTCCTTCTGTGCCCACTGCCATCCACAAAACAGCCTCCTGAAGTGACTATTCCAGAAGTTGGAAAAAGTTGGCTTAAGCAGCAGAGCACAGAGAAGTTTAGAGGAAATGTAAGATCTTTCCTAGTACTGAAATGCTGTGGCAGGGATTGCAGTAGGACACACAGGAGTTCTTAGGATTAGGACATATATGAATCATCAGCAATGGGGAGGGTTAATCCCTCCCCCAAAAACCATGCTTACTGTCCAAGTTACTTGAGGGGAACAAAGTACATCTCTCTACAATGGCGAGACATACAATTTTGGGTGATGTTAGGGAAGAAGGTGACTGCTAGCCACATACAAGAGGTGATCTCCTTTCCTTTATGTGGTGCTTCCATACTGATATGCAGGTAATATCTGAATTGCCACAATTTCAGGACAAACCAAACACAAACTCCTGCATTCCCAGGGCTTTGCCTGTATGAAATCACTGGAGGCAAGCAAACCAAGCTCCTCTACTGAAAACCTGACAGCAGTTGTGTGTTTAACACAAACGTCTTTCTACCCAAAAATGTCAAAAAGCAATTCAATTTACCACAGGTTTTAAGCTAATATCTTTCAGAGAGAAGACTGTCATACAGCCCGCATGGCAGTGAAAACAACTATTCAGACGATGTCTGCGAAGAATAACCTGACTGAGTCTACCAGCACATTTAGCATGACTACAGTGTCAATACTGATCCCTTTTAAAAATGGAAATAGGCCAAATTATCATCCAGAGGTCACTTTTACCTATCAAGATGATGCAAGACATTTGCAGTAACAATGTGATATCCATAAAGCTTTCAAGCCTTTCATCAATACTAAATGTACTTGAAAGATGTATGAGTAAGGAAAGCACAGTCATTTTAAAATCCATCTATTTTCTATTTAATACTGCAGGTCAAGTAATTTTGTAACTGTCATAGCCAACAGATGTGAAAGCATCAAGACAAACAAACCAACCAAGGGATTGCTTTGTTACTGACTGGCCTGCTTCAGTCTACCTGAAAATGGCAAAAAGGTACTTTCAAGGAAGGCAGGGTTTTTAGAAGACTTACAAAATGAACTGTCCTAAGCAAGGAAGGGGAAAAAGAAAAAATAATAAAAAGATGGACAGCATCCCAGCCTTTATTTAAAATGTTGTGAAAGCTTTTGTTGGCCCATCCTCTACCCTCTCCTTTCTCTGAATGTGGCTGGTCAACAGTAGCTAATACATCTTAGGGAAAAAAAATCTAATAAAATTTGTCTCTAGTTGCTTGTGAAAAAGAAATAGTCGTTCAGAGCTGTTGGCTTTTTTCTACAATGCCACTTGAAACATGAGGTAAATTCTGCCTCTGGAAAGCAGATTTTCTCCAAGCTCCCTAGAGAACAAGGGTTTCTCACTGTAGTCAGTGCAGTAACTTCCATTAATAACCAGTGTTTATAATGCATTCATAACACAGCCTTTAATCCCTCTCTAGGCCTCATTGATTAGTTCTTGCTTTAAAAGTGGTTGCTGTGCAGCTCCTGCAATGAGAACCCTGGAAGGCAGGTTGGCTCAGCAGGCAAGCAAGAAGTCACTTACTATTATTTTACATCCCATTAGTAGTCCAAGAATCACATTCAGGAGGCATTGGGTTGCAGTAGCAAAGGCAAGGCCAGCTGTTTATAAATCTTTACATAGAACACGTCTTTTGATGAGAGACAAACCAAGGAGCTTATGTAGCACCCTGTATAAGGGAAGTTCCCTGAAAGAGAACTCTCTCCAGCCACCAGATTTCATCCCCAGAATCAAAGTGACCCAGCAAAAAGAAGTTTGAGAGTCCACAGAACAGCAATTTGTGCTCTCCCAGCACAAAATAAGCCATAACACACTGCAGTACTCCCCAGCAAGTTTAGAATGTTTAATACAAAACACAAACCACAGTGACCGCAGCCGGCATAGAAAGCGCATGCCTTATGCTTGAACAGCATCAGTTAGGGAGATTAGAAAATATCTAATAGCCTTACCAGAAATAGAAGTTATCTTATCAAAGTTTACATTAGTTTAGGAAGATACATCTTTGATGAACTTAAATTGTATCTTATTCTGGTTTTCTACTTTTTTTTTTCTTTTCCTTTACTCCTCATCCCATATGATTAATACTTCCTACCAGACCTGAAACATCAAAACTCTTGAAAACACCTAATTCCTACCCATAATCCATTCGGAGTATGTTACATTCTGAGCTTTATTACCATCATTAAGGAGGTGATTTCCATTGCCACATGTTCATAACCATCAGCCATCCGGCTTTTGCAGATTTTTTTGCATCACTATTTAATAGTGAATCAAAATACTACTCTTATTTGGGGCCAATACAGGTTACCTCATGCAAACAGATCTTGTTCTCATCTTATTTATATATCTAAAGAATCTTTTTGTTTGCTTGTTTTAATTTCCTTACAAAGGTCTCTTCAGCTTGACTTCTGGCAATTCTAATCTCTTCCTACTTTCTCTGACCTCTTTTTCATGCTGTCTTTAGAGTGGGAAGGAAGAGATTCTTTCTCAGGCCGCTATTCATCCAGATAAGCCTGGAGACTGTATTGGGTTTTCTTGGGCTACAGGGGTGGCTTCTGTGAGAAACTGACAGAAGCTTCCCCGATGTCCAATAGAGCCAATGCCAGCTGGCTCCAAGACAGATCCGCCACCGGCCAAGGCCGAGCCCATCAGCAATGGTGGTAGCACCTCTGGGATAACATACTTAAGAAGAGGAAAAAGTTGCCACACAATAGCAGCTGCAGCCAAAGAGAGGAGTAAGAATATGCGAGAGAAACATCTCTGCAGACACCAAGGTCAGAGAAGGAGGGTGAGGAGGTGCTCCAGGCACCAGACCAGAGATTTCCCTGCAGCCCCTGGCGAAGCAGACTGTCATCCTGCAGCCCATGGAAGTCCATGGTGGAGCATATCTCCACCTGCAGCCCAGGGAGGACCCTGCACCAGGGCAGGTGGATGCCTGAAGGAGGCTGTGACCCTGTGGGAAGCCCATGCTGGAGCAGGCTCCTGGCAGGACCTGTGGACCCGCAGGAAAAGGAACCCAGGCTGGAGCAGGTTTGCTGGCAGGGCTGGTGACCCCTTGGGGTAACCCATGCTGGAGCAGTCTGCTCCTGAAGGACTGCACCCCATGGAATGGACCCACGCTGGAGCAGTTCATGAAGAACTGCAGCCTGTGGGAAGGACTCACGTTGGAGAAATTCATGGAGGACTGTCTGCCATGGGAGGGACCCCAAGCTGGAGCAGGGGCAGAGCCTGAGGAGTCCTCCCCCTGAGGAGGAAGGAGCGGCATAGACAACGTGTGATGAACTGACCCCAGCCCCCATTCCCCGTCCCCCTGTTCTGCTGGAGGGGAGGAAGAGGTAGAGGAATCAGAAGTGAAGCTGAGCCTGGGAAGAAGGGAGGGATGGGGAGGAGTTGTTTTAAGGTTTAGTTTTTATTTCTCATTATCCTACTCTAATTTCATTGGTAAAAAATTAAACCAGTCTTCCCCAAGTCGAGTCTGTTTTGCCCATGACAGTAATCCGTGAGTGATCTCTCCCTGTCCTTATCTCAACCGACAAGCCTTTCATTATATTTTCTCTCCCCTGTCCGGCTGAGGAGGGAAGTGATAGAATGGCTTTGATGGGCACCTGGTGTCCAGCCAGGGTCAAACCACCACAGAGACCTTCCCTACAAGGGTAGTGTGGTTTTTTTCTTTTGCATTTCTTGCAATCCTTTTCTGCATTCAGGTCCTTGACCTATTTAGTTCAAGGTAATTAAACCAGTAGTTTGGAAACAAAATTCTCTTAAAATACCATTTTGATTTTTTTCATACCTGTATTTTCTACTGATATTTTTATTATTTGTTTTAGCATCTCAAAATATTTTCTAAGAAATGCTTTGTAACTCTTGTTATTTCTTTCTATACATTGAATATATACTTATATACATATTGGCTTTAGTCACTCATAGACCCAATAAATATTTTATAAATATGAGCATTATTAGACATATACACATTCACATACTGAAGAAATAACACACACACACACATTTTTTAAGGGGCATTTAAGCATTCATCAGTAGTGCAACGCAGCTCTCCACAACTTCAGATTCTGTTTTGATCCACCCAGACTTACAGTAAAAAGTTTATTCTCCTTTAAGTACTATATACGATTTGAGACCTAAATAGCACATCCCTTTTCAAGTTAATTACTATACTCAAGGGCTGCCACATACGCATATAGTAGGTCAGACAAAACGCACATTAGGTGTTGTCCCACATCCCAAGGATATTATCTGATGTGTCAACACTACAGTTTTTCTTTTTATTAGTCCCTGGAGTTGCACTAATTTTGACAGCTGCTAAACTCGTTTTCCTGCATTTTAACTGCTCTAAAACAATCATCATAAAGGGACAAATTCTGCTTGGCTCCATAAGGGAGAAAAGCTTTGCACAAGCCTTTTAAAACATGATGAAAGCAAAGTGATTGTTAAGACTTTATGGTTTGTTTGGGTTTTTCTTTCTATTCAGAGATGGGCAAAGTACCCAAGCACTAATCTTTTTTTCCCCCTCAGTATTTAGAGGATAGCTACTTAAGTGCTGACCATTAAAATTAGATATTCTGACAGCTGCTGAACTGTAAGGATAAGCTAATAAGCATTTGTTTAATTAAACATCTTCTGAAGACAACTACAGAATCAACTCACTAATGTAAGTATTTAAACAAATCTTACCCTTAAATTTTAGTTTATATTTAAAATGAAATTTATTTTAAAAGGGAAACAGGAGCTATGTTTTATGCTGCTGCTTCTCCAAAGTGTGTGTCGTCTTGGCTTTTCCATACACCTCATATGTACTATGTGATAGATGTTGGAAAAGCCCCAAAAAGAATATAAAAATCCCAGCAGTAAGCCTTTTGGTTTTGAAAGCAAGTTTTGAAAGCAAGTAAAAGAAGAAGAGCAGGGTGGAAGAATTACCTCAAAGGATGCTGTCATTGCAAGAAAAGGAGCAGTACATTTAGCCAAGAAGACTTGCAATATGCATTTCAAAGGAGGAACTGAGAAGACATTCATCCTTCCAGAGGAACCACCATCCTTTCAGATAAAGCAGCAAGTAGGGAATGTGGTCTTAAATGTTGTTAATTGAATTAAGCACTTGAACTACTATTGTAAGCAAAACTATATGATGTTTGACATTAATTTCTTTCAGGTAAAGGGTTCTTTTGACTTATTATCTAGAAGCAAGTCTAGGAGAGCATTTCACAGGCCAGAATCTAAACATGTCATAAATGCTATCAGAGATCTTACTTCCCCTCCCATTTTTGCCCCATGGAGCTATTCAAAAAACAATATTCACATGTGAACTCATCCAACAGGCTGGTTTCATGGAAATTACAATCCTACTTATGACCAATCTCTACAAGAAATGTACCTTAGAAAGGTTGCAGACATTCTAAAAGCAGTTCCACTACTGAGTCACCTTCTTCCAGCCTCTTAATATCTAGGAATGCAATTATCCTCTCAGGATTTGCCAAAAAGGACACAATTCCATGTACCATATTTATTTGCAGTAAGTGAAACTTCATATGTTTCCTGAACTGTAACAAATGCATTAAGTTCCCTTCCTTGTCTTGTAGCAATCTGCTCTTTGAGGGGCAAAGAAAGAATCTCAAAAAGCTAGTCAAAAGGGAGAAATTAAACAGAAAAATCTCCCAAATCTTTGCTTGTACATATTCTACTGAGTAAAAATGGTGAGACCGTCATCAGCCCTGGTTGCTAGACAGCAAGTGAGATTATTATTTTAAAGCTTCCCTCTCTCACTCCTGCTTTTCTTGGAAGCTATATCAAACAAGGCTTCCCTACATTTCAGTCTGCATCAGAAAGGGAAAAATTATATATGCCCAATGTGGAGTTTAGGGGTAAAAAGATCTATCTGGTAAACAGTGGAGCATTTTCTCATGTATCATAGAAAGTTTTTTGTTGGGGAGAGGTTCTTTTGCAGGTTTTTTTAATGTGGGGGATTCTTTATTTCACTGTAGATGGGAGGAAGGAGTTACAAAAAACATGGTCAAAAGGTTATATGTGGCAATACTGATTACACACAGACTGATGAGAAATGCTATTCAATTCTGATAAAAGCTGATTCATTTAGTATTTTTATTTGATCAAAGATACTTTTCAAAACTTATGTAAATTATCATTTCACTTACAAATTAAATTATGTTTTCAGTTACATACTGAAACACTGTGATGGCATCAAGATAGTGTCACTAAACTGCAGCGTGGAGAATTTGTCTGCAGGTGATGTAGCCTCATGCCAATAGCATAACATAGTTAGCAGGAGTAGATACTCACTACATCTGTTGCTCTGTCCAGGCATATTTCTCGCCCCATAGCTGACTTCCATTGAAATGAAGCCTCAAGGCAAATATTTTATTTCATTCTAAATGAGATTCATAGGAAAATGGACTAGAATTGCCCTCTTCACCTCCATGACTTCATGAAGAAGTAATTCTGCATGCTTCCTTGCAAAATACTGTTATTCTTAGTCCACACTTTTTATCTCATGTTACCCCATAGCCTAACTGAACATTCACGTACAAAACCCCTCAACAACAGCATAACAATCACGTCCTGAGATACTGTCATCTTGTGGCAGAATTGAAGGCAGAGTCAAAAAAAACTTAGTGGCTATTTTACAAGGCTTTTCTTTAACAGCTCCCTTAAAGGCATTTCCTTCTATTGTCTTTTGCAAGCTATGTCAACCCTTCATTGTTCTTCAGGGACAAGGCTGACAGCATAGTTTTTAAATGTGCCCAAATTTGAGTGTTACCTTCCAATGACATTTAGGTTCCAAAGTGTTGAAATACATAACTTTCAAAACTGGGATTTCAGCTCTTTTATCACTTTGAAATTGTTTTTACAGAGTGTTACATAGCTACAAAGCATAAGCCTGTGTTGAAGAACAAATAACCTGTTTTCCAGGGGCCAGCAACCTAGTGCAGCATTTTGGTAGGTTCAGGTCTTTTTTCCCAGTTCTATAGTACAGCTCCATGCACATGTATTTTTCACAATGTTCCTTCAGTATTTACATTGAGTTAGACTACCATCCTTGCAAATTTGGATTATTTCCCCATACTTTCTAATTAAGAAAATATATTTCAGCTCCAGTGCATGTACTGGAGGATCATGTTTGCATTACAAATTTTATAAAGGACATCAAGATACTCAAAAGAATCACTAACTCATTCCAGACTGCTTGGCTTCCTGAGGACTGCAAGCCTAGTTTTAATGAATCAAGGACACTTTCTCTTTAATCAATAAGTGAGGTTTAGTAAGGAGTTAAATACACCACCCATTATTCATATAATCAAAATTTCTCAAGCAACACGTCCACATTTTTCTGTGACTTGGACTGTAACTATCTTAATTATGATAAACCAAAGAAATACATGAAACACACGCAATGCACACCAGTCAGGAGAATTTGAGAAGTCAGCCAAAGCTCCTGTATTGTTTCATCTTTCAGGTCTAACAGAGTTTTTCACCCCTTTTGCTCTCCCCACCCCCTTTCTGCTCAGAGGAACATGTACCTGCTAGCTTATAATGACTGTTTTATATCACTGGGAGTGAACTTCAATTTAGCTATTTTCAGCTAGGAATGTAAAAGTAGATGCATGTTGTTTCTTTAAATAACCAGTTCTTCCATTGTTTAGTTCTCGAAAATACTCGTTGGATATCTGATTATAGAATTACTCTGCATACATCACCCACAATGCTATTCTGCATGAACCTGCTTGTACATCTGAAGTAGTGTATATCACCATATTCTACACATGAAAGTTGAACTACAATATAAGGATACCTCTTTTGGCTTTGTCACAGTTTGCCTTACTGTTTTTTTTAAACGGACTACGTATTTTCTTCTATACAGCACTGTGGCCATCTGAGGGAAGTGTTTGGTTCCTCACTCTTATTTGTATGCCATCTAATTTCAATCTCAAATGCTTAGAATTTTCCATATTCATGTATCTACAATGTAATCATGCCAGAGATGCCTTTCTATACATCTATACATCTATAAATGTCTTCAAATTCAGTTTTGTTGCTACTGCCAGGCACTGATTTTATGGTTAGCATGAAGCCTCTCATTCTCCCTGACATCACTTTGCACTTCAATACAGCTTTTTAATTTCTTATTTTATTTTTACAATCCAATGTTCATAAAAGATTCCATGAACTATTGACATCATAATATTCACAGCACCCAAGAATATCTAGCAATAGACTTAATTTCCATGTGATAACTTATGTTGTTCCTTTTTTCAATATCCTGAGGCTTTTTTCTAAATGCAAAGAGCAAAATATTCCCAATGCTATCCCACTTTACTTAAACTGGCAATCTGCACTTACAAAACATCATATGTAAGATGACAGACTATATATATTACGTAGACTGAAAACACAAGTGGAAAAAAGGAAAAAAAGAGTAGTAGAAAGATTCTGTAAGTCCCCTCAACATAGTGTCTAGTACATTCCCATATGTTAAGGTGTGGATCACCCGCATTGACATAATTCTCAAACAGAAAAGTTTCAAAATATAAAGAAAAGTTTAAATAAACAATAAGAGATTCCATAACCCCCAAGCAATCTATTAATCTGTCCTTACCATCGATAATTTTCTGTCTTGCCTTATTTTTCCTTATTGCAATTTGAAGCCAACTGATTTCTGTATTATCAAATCTGAATACAAGAGAAAAAAATATTCTTTTCAAGTAGTGTTTTCCCGTACACCATTCAACCCAGTCTTCTCTTTTTTTTTTTTCTAAACAACCTAAAGTCCTTCCATTTTTCTTCATGGAATTGTGCCTTCTAAAAACATATTTCCATCTTTCTAACTTAGTTTAAAGCAAAAAAGACTATCTGACATGTTTTAGATGTAACTTTCTCTTCATATTGCCTAGTGTGCCAACATGAAGTTTTGCATTCCACCTACTTTATGCCACCAGCCTCATGAGTTTTCTCATTTATGTGTATAACGTTTCCTTCTATCATGTATTTCTGAAATATTTTCTTCAATTTTTAAAAACTATTCTAATCTCTCATCCTTTATGGCCTCCTTTTAGGTCACTGTTTTCTGCAAATATGCTATATTTTTTTTTATTCCATTATTCAAGCCATTAATTAATATCACGTAGTACCAGATTTAAGATAGGTGATTGAAGAATATCATTTAATATATCCTCATTGCAGCAGTAAACTATTTCAACTTGTAATGCTAGGAAATATTATTTTATGTGGTCCCTATTGCATATTTTTGATGACATTCTAAGTAATTACAAGTGGTAAATCCAAGACAACCTACATTGATTCTGAAAACAAATACTAAAATTGCATGTCTGCCATTAATCATGAATTTATTCCTTCTTTGTATTTTATGATTTAATTTCTATTACGTACCCTATAAGAAGAAGAGGCTATGAAAATTTGAATTACCACAGAAACACAGTCTTAAACAAACACACTGAAGGAATGAGTATGATCCTTGTGGGTCCTTTCCAACTCAAGATATTCTATGATTCTATGATAACTATTTTCTACCTTGTAAAAGCAATTTGATTTCTCAGATCCACAGTATAAGGATAATAAAGACCACGATTTTTAAATAAGATTACGAATTTGTTGCATTTTGTCACACATTTAAAAGTATCTCAAAATAGCTATCCAAGAACAGAGATGTTCTAAAATCTCTTCACACATACAGAAGTAATTTTATAATTTTAAAACAGGATGTTAAAGGAGCAAAGTCGTCTAAACCACTCTGCTCACCACAAAAAAATAATAGTTGCATACATTTATTTTAGGGGTTTGAACTAATATGACTGCTAATTGTTTTAAAATATTTTTTTTAATTAATTCAAGCCTATTGTCACTACCTCAAAGAGCCTAGTTTCCTTGTCAGGAAATGAAATGAGAGATGTAATCTCTTACCTACGAGTAATGCAGGTGTAATTTGATTTTCACTGTATTATTTCCTTAATTAATATAAAGAATAACTGACAGCTCAGTGAAAACAAGGAAAAAATTCATAGTATGTAGTATGTAAGAGCTATGTATTTCCTACAATGCAATGCAGTCTTTCAAAATACTTGTTTTGGACAAGGAGTTCTTTTCCTCACAGTCCAGGTTTCTTCTATTTGATCCTGCAGAAGAAGGTGCAGACCTTTTCTTCATGAGCAAATCTATGAGTAGAAAGGAGCATACGGTCATAAATTTATCACTGGGGTTAGCAATTTCCCTGCAGGCATCTACAAGACAACATATCAGGAGAAATCAACTTTGGTATCAAGCAACAGAGTTGTGAGGTGATAAACTCAGGGGAAAAAAAGAAAAGTACAGTCAAGTGAAGAACAGTTTTTTAAGACGTATTATTAGATGTGTATGGTTATACATCAAAAAAAATTTAAGAAAAAGACATAAACTACTCTGATCGATTCTTATGGGTGGCAGGATGAAAACAGTTAAGAATTTTGTGCTGCTGTCATCTTCCCATTCACTGAGGACATTCTAACAATCCCACTAAAAGCACGAAGTAAAATATAAAAAGTTGATATAAACCACTCCCACTCAAGTCTTCTTCAGGATCCAAAATTAAGGTAGGTACCAACAAATCTAAAATCTTTATATTTGTCCAGAAGAGAATTCCTCTAGAAACAGTTTCCACTGAAGACCATACACTTTCTTCTGAACTAAACTCTAAAGCCAGCTTGCAAGTGAAACATAGGCCTAAATAAACTCAAATTGTTCCCCCTTTTCATGAAAGTCCAAAAAAAAAAAATAAAATAAAAAAAAAATCAGTCGGAAATAGCATGCACAGCTTTGTTGAGAGCAGGCCACTCCTAAGTAAACCTCCAGAGCCACTTTGTAAACAGCCAGAAACATCCAGTCGGTTTTCTGTAAACAGCCAAGTCATGCACCAGCTGAAGACAGCAGCCTTCTGCGGAAGCCTTTGGTTGATATTTAACAGGGTTACATTTTAAACCAGCAAATAGTTGCAGCTATTATCACTGCAATTTTATTGCACAAATCAGAAAGCTCTTCAAAAAATGAGCCACAGCCTGTTCTGATTTGGTAACACCGTTTGAAAGCTTGACAGGACAGAATAAATCGGAGAGGAAACCAATAGAACTCGTCCTAAAATATTACAGGCCAATTTATGCAACGCTCATTCTTAATCCTCATGAATAAGCAGAAAAATTTTAATTCACCTTTACTTTACAAGTTTCAACTCAGTTCAACAGAGAAATACAAATATTTATGCCTTCCTTGTTTGCTTCTTTCTACTTTACACTTACCCCCGTTAACATACTTTGAGAAGGAACTAAATTGGTCATATGAGTGATTTCCCTGACCTTCAGAGATTGAAAGATTTAAGACTTGTATTTAGTCAAAGCAATGTTACATGTTTTATCCAAATAAATTCTCCTCTTACTTTTGATGAGCCTTCTTATTTTTCTTTATAAAGTAAATGTATTACCATCACTCCCACAGGAATATAATTCAGTTTAACAACTCAGTCTTTTAATCCTGTCTCTCTGATTGCACCTGACAAATAAACTCAATTACTGTAAAACACTCAAAGTGCCACAAAAAAAAAAAGATTTGGCAAACTGACCACAATTGGGATCTAAGCTACTCTTACAAATTACTCTGCAGAACTTCTAAAACTCCCAACATCTTTTAGTTTGCAAGGCAATGTAAGAATGAAAATTTTTAACAGAATGAGGACATTTGCATATTTTTTGTACATTGTATGTTTTCTCTAGAAATAAATTCCTTTGAGCCTGTTCTCAGTTTCACTGACATAAACCAAAAGTGACATTGTAGGACTTCTACACTAAGAGCGTTTGAATGTTCATTTTTAGTTTTTACAGATCTAAGATCATTAAATATCACATAACCTGACTGTCCATTATTATTTTGCAGTAATGATGACTATTTTTGATAGTGTACATAGCCTAGCCAAATGCCAAGTTTAAATAGTCCCCCAAATTCTCCTCTTTTTTTAAGAATTCAAGGTGGTTCTCGTTTTCCCAAGCATGAGAACAGCTAAAGAAAACGGAAGATATTTAAATAGAAAAGCTAAGACTTAACACAATCCTGTATTACTAATGTAAGTTTCTCAGTAATTTCAGTAAAGTATGGACCTAAAAGGAGGAAGAGAAAACTTTCAAATACCTGCAAGCTAGAGGAAAAGGCTGCCTGAGGTCTTTAGGGCATCTTGATATCTGTGATTAGCATGCAAAAAACATTAGGAATTTTATTATGGCATGGATTCTGAACACCGTTTCCCAAACCTAATTTCAACAGATTTCTATAAAACTACAGATTTGTTCTGAGTTAAACCAATAACTGATTTTTTTTTTAATTTTACCATTATCTTATATTAATTGTAAATTGAGAAGATGCAATGTCATTAGGGATTTTGACAAAAACAACAGACTAAGTCATTAAAGATTATTCTCAAATGGAAATAATACTGTTTGCATATATGGATTGTCACGAGGCAAGCTAACAACTGATTTGTTAAGTTATGAGTCCTGAGGTTTTAATTTACTTTAAAAGCCAGCAGTAGAAGAATATAACTATATAAAGTTCTACTTACCTGAGCATTTTCAAAACTTTTTATGCCTTAGAGTCACAAAAGTCATCTTTGTTTTTATCTTATTAATCCTAGGGGGAAGGGAGGGGACAGACAGGAGAATTGGAAAACAGGCTGCACCTAGTTTCTCTGGTTTTGCTTGCTTGCACCCTTGGCAGGTTTTTCTCCATGTATGCCAAGGAAATAATCAAAAGCTCATTTTGTAGTTTTTACTGAAGGTTGGCAGTTGCTGAATGTCATCATCTTTGGCAGGAAGAATTCCATAATTTTGGTCAAACTCCTATAAAAGTTAGGTCTTCCCAAACCTCACTGTATTAACGAACAGCTAATTTTTTTTCTAGCAGAATATTAGTATCATGAGAGATATCAAAGGGAGATGCACTGGATGGAATGGAGTCTGAGGACTACAGATTTAGCCTTTGAACTGAAGTGATATCTACCTATGACAATCTGTAATCAGCCTTTGTTTTGAAGAAAAAAAAATGTAAGAGAAAAACCCTATATTGGCCTAAGTCTTGTCCTGTCTTTGGATATCAAAGGAACATTAAGTATGGATGCGTTTTACTTCTTAATCAAACAGAAAGAACTTTCACCTTGTAACAACTGAGAGAAAAGTACACAGAGGATGTGAAACTAAAGCTAAAAAGGTTTTGGCAAAAATCACATTTTGCAGATAACAGTTATGGAACAAGGAAGGATACAGCATGAACTTTTCCAAACTGCTTACAGAGATTTTTTGAACTTTGCTTCATTAAACTATTAGTAGTGTACCAGTAGAAAGTACTATCTACAAGACCCTTTTCCACCTCTAATTATATTTATTGTGTAATCATAAAATTATGAGATATGATGATCTTCTGTCTATGTAAACTGATAGCATCTTTCTCATCTCAAAATAGGTGTTCATTGTTTTAATTTCCTATGGGGAAATGGCATTTCCTTACCCTGGCATGTTATATTACATGATGTAACAATCCAGCTCATTCAAATTATTACAAGTTATCTAATTTTCCTCATCTAGTGAAATTAGCCTGAAGATGTGATAAAAAAATAGAACTTTTAGTTACTGGATACTACTCAGAATTGTAAAGGAATTCTTTCAGAAGCCAGAGTAAGAAGACAAGAAGTCTCTGTTCCTGCTATTGAAATAATAGGAAAATGGAAATTTATTTTTTCTTTTTTTTTTTAAATCTGGAGTCTTATAAAAATTCTACTTTACAAAAGAGAGAGGGGGAAAACATGCACGAGGATCTTATAGTCTCATAACTAACATTGTTCAAGAAGTTCACCTAACAGACTACAGCCCTTGGTGCCACTATAATGGTCCCTTAGCCTGAGTCACTATAAAGAAGCGTCATCACCGTGATCATGGTAAGCCACAGAATACGTAATCTAGAGGGGGAGTCTGGCAAACAGATATAATGAAAGCATGAGATACCTGACCTCAACTTGTGAAGCACCACGATAGCTTAAGAAAGCAGATTTTAGTCTGATTCAAAAAAAAATAGTTATTAGGTTTTGTGGTACACTGAAAGTAATCATTTTGTTTCAGAGATGCTGATGTAAAGATTTTACGGTTTCAAGCAGAAGCAGCTTTGCAGGTAGGAGAAAGCATGCAGGGAAACATGTTTGCTTTCTATTTATTTATTAATACAGAATTTTATTTATTGCCACCACCACCACTGTGGAATGGAGAAAAGTAAGCCTTGACATATTGCTGGAACTCTCAAAAAAATAGTGAAACTCAGGACGCCTAAATTCATATGGTTAGGGGTCTCCTGGTGCTCAGATGTCTAGTGAGTTGAGGCTTTTCCTCAGATGGATCAACTCAAAAGCCCACAGGATTTCTCTGGATAACCTCATACCACAGCATTTCGCTCAGGAAGCATCACCCATACCCAAGATTCAGATTAATTTTCATGAACTTGTATGAACTTAATAGTCTTGACACTTCTATTACTCTTTCAAAATCAGCTGAAGCAGGCCAACAGATTCAAAATTTATCAGAAAAAGAGAGTGAGCTTGACTGGATTTTTTTGGTTTGAAGTAACAGAAAAGATGATTGTGTATTAATAGTTTCCAATTAGAATGGAAAAAAAAATAATAAAATGGAATTCGTGTCTCCACTGTGGTTCAATTTTCAGTGCAGACACCTATTTTGAGTTAACTGTATAGTTTTGCACTTAAAACATTTAAAAAAAAAAGGTTTTTTTTCAGAAATTAAAGAAATAATAAGGTAAAAGTACCAATAGAAAGGTGAATAAACACATACCCTAATACATAAGGGTAATAGATAAAACACTGGAAAAAACAAGTTTTCAGATCGAGAACTGAAAAGCAAAAGTAGGAGCAAAGATATTCCAGATAGGGAGGTTGGCAGTCTTTGTGTTAAAACAAACTTATTCAGAATTCAAAAATAACCAGTGCTGACAGCATGCTAAGTACTTTAGAAAGTGTTCTATTAATTCTTCAGTATTTAGATTTAATTAAGCTGAGTTAATTTCTGCAATATTTGCCTACCCAAAGCAAAGTCCTTCTGACCTGACAGTAAACATCTGATGAAACTTTTCCTTTCCCAGCGGATGTCAGCATGTAACTATAGTTTAATACAGGACACTTGACAAGAGAACAACTTGATTTAAATAACCTAAACAAAATCTGATATAGTAAAGTAATATATGATTTGTGTAGAAATAATAAAAATATGTAGGTTTTTTTTTTATTTGCTTCTAGGGTACTGATTCAAACTGTCTAAAAATGTTAATTTAAATGCTGGAGTGCTTCACATCTCCCCACATCGTTTCCTATTCACATCATGACTAGAGAGTATTTCCAGCTGTTACTGATATGTTAATAGGACCACTGTGAATGCATAGTATTTCTGAAGTCATAAGTATGAAAAGGAATATGGATAACATTTCCAAGATAATTTCATTCAGCCTTGCAATTACTTTTTTCTTTGAAAGTTGTACTCAGTTTTCACTCTTACTAACAATAGTAGAGAATAGAAAAGTTGCCACATTAGCTATGCCAATGACACCCCACCAATGTTTGCTTAAATACACACACTTGAGTTACAAAAGAGTGAGAAAGTGCTATGGAAGAGTTACTAAACATTACATCGTCAGAAAACATACATAGCATGTATGAAGTCTCATTCTCTCATCCTGCCACTTCCAAATATTTTCTTTCTCTTCTTTCGCCTGCTCACGCAATGATGCCCAAGAGGGGAGAAGTAAAACGCAGTGCTGCCAAAGCGCTGGAGATGTTGCATCCAGATTACAATCCAAACTGCCCACCAGTTTTTTGAGCTATGTCTTGTGCAGCCCACATGGGCTAAAGAAACACCTTACAGGTTAAAAGTTACAATTCATTTCTGTAAATCTAAAATCATAACAGTCTAATCAAGGAATTATTGTTAGCCCAGATCTGCTTATTACAGGGGAAAAAAGGAGAGAAAAATCAAAGAAAGAATATTATTATAGAAAAAGCTTCCAAAATACTAGTTAAAATTGAGTCCACACATTTCTTAGTACCTACACCTTATTTTTGGTGTTATCTCACCCTTCTTTTGGGAGAGGACAAAGGCTTACAACGGAAGCTGATGACTGCTTTCTTCTCTTCACTAGGAGGAGTGTGATGTTGAAGTTTTCTTCCTCCCCTCTAAGGTCTGTTTAGCACTACTTTGATGTGCTTTCTAACATGCTCTACACATTGCTCACATCACTGGTTTACAATTCCAGACTACAACCAAATTTACTATATATAGCATGATTTAATACATTGAATCCTTCTCCTCTGTTCTCTTTGCAATCCCTAATATTGGTTTTGACGAGTTCCAAGGCTGCATTTTCTGTGGTGACCAGCGACCAACCACATGGAGCGGTTTATAGCACCAGGGACTCTAGTATAATTTAAAAGGCTTCCATTATCATCCCCTGTCCCATCTACTCTACATTTTATTCCAGGGTCACACACAGTTCATTCTACATAGAATAACTTTATAATATTATTACCTGTTATTAAAATATATACATAACAGTAAGCACTGTACCACAAAATTGCACAAAGCTAAGCAAAAGATTAGAACAAATCATTCATGGTCATCTTGTCATTAGGTAATTGCTGTAACAGCTAAACAGGCTAAAACAAACTTCCAGGAAGACCGAGACAAGGTCCAGACAGAGCCTGATAAACCTAAGGCTCATGCTGTTAGGTTAACACAAAGACCCGCGGCATTTTTCTAGCATAGGCAACAATTCATATATGGGGTTACAAGGCTACATGACCTTAACATGGATGGTAGTGGGAAGCTAAATCTGATACGTTCTCCTGCTCTTCTGATATGCCTCTTCCAGACTATGTGCCATGTGATTCACTGTCGCTAACGTTGGTGAAGCGGCGGTACAGATGCAGGCACACGTTATAATGTTCATGGTTAGAAGGTTTGTGGCATGACATCCAGAATTTTCCCAAAAATATACAGCAGAAGGAAAACCCATGTCCCAAAACTGGTTCTTAAGTACAATGAGAATCAAAATCTATTGGACTTCATTTCACTAAATTCACCAAAAATCAAAACATAGGAAAAAAATAAATAAAAAGCATGCAGTGTTGTTCCTACCAAATAAAAGATCAGTAACAGCATCTTAAAATACACAGGAAGTATTTAATATTTTAAAAGTATTAGGAAATCTATAAAAAGCTAACTGCAACAAGCTGTACCTTGACAGTAGGAACTCACAAGTAAAGCATATTCAGCAATTGCTGTTGGGATTACAGCACCACCTAGCGTGTTCTGCAACTACTCCCAAGAGAAGCTGTTTTATTTTTTTTTTACTATGTTTACATTTTGAATTGAAATCAAGTCACTATCTTTTTGGGGTTTATAATTCTTGTAATTTGTATTATAAAATCACAGTCTGAGTTTCATTAAATTCATGGATTTTGACTCACCAAGAACACCACCAGAGGAAGTGTTACATATTGTTACACTAATTCCTGCTCTGGTGCCAAGGCAGGACTAACTCCATCACCTAATGAAAGGATCTATAAGACCTTCTTTTCCTCTGACCCTCTTTTTAAGGAAATGGACATAATTTTCTTCAGGCAGGAGCTCAGATAGCCCAGCGGTAGGACTGGCTACCCTCGTAAGCACACAAACACGTGCTCTCCAGCTTTTCAGACTCCTCAAGAAGCAATAAGACACCCTCTTCTTTCTACTTATCCTGAGCATTCTGAGGGACTACAGAATAAATCCCGTACTGAGCAATTAGGGTTTTTTCCCTGCAGAACAGGATAATCCTAGATAACCCTGGGCACAATTTGATAATGATACTTGATAATGATAAATTACTTTTCATATCTTTTTCTCTGATTGCATGCATGTACAAGGGAGGACAGTGGAAGGTCTAGATAGGGAAGGCAGGTTATTTATTTACATACTTATCAAGAAGGAAAAACAGTGCCAGAATTTAAAAGGAAGAACAGACACAGTGACTGAGCGATTCTCTGAATTTTCACATATTTATGAGGTCACAGTTCACTTGTACCACTTGACTACTTACAGATTTGAAATGGGTGTATTGGTGGGCTTTTCTGTCTGCTTTCCACAAGAGACAATGATCAGAAGGACTGGAAAACTGCAACTTTTTCAAGCATTCCACGGCACGTTTGTATACATACTATTTAAACATTTTTAAAAATTTAGAAGTTGAAAAAAGCCATTGACATCTAGAATGTAAATGCTAATTTGAAGTTGTCTGAGCTAATCCATTCCATTACAAAAGGGAGGTGTGCATATGATTGCATGAGACGCTTTTCATTGCACTCCTATCTCACACAGTGAATTTATTGCTGAACATAAATGCTGCTCAAAGAATGACTACTTCTCCTGGCAGTCTTTATGTAGAGCTTTGCTCATTTACTGTACATTGTTCAAACACAATACTGAAGACAAAGGTAGCCAGGTCTCTAGATTAAGGGTTTAGCCTTGAAGAAGGGCAAGAACTGTTGCAAATAGTAGCAACTACCTATCTTTGTACAATCGCCTCCTGATTAGAGCACCTTCCCAGGAAATAACATAACCTCCTGACTGATAAGCTGTGAGTGGGCTATAACAGGACTAGTCTCCTTCCCCTCTGTGGTAAATGGGTTTCTGTGCTAAAAAGATTCAAATATTTAATGCACAAGAGACAGCCTGATTGTGTGACCGAACAAGAAAGATATTTCCCATAGGAAGCTCTGAGGTCTTGGTTTTGTTCACTGTGTCCCTTGTGCACTTCTTTTCAATGCCTCTAAGCAAATTGCTCCAAGGATGGCTCATGAAGGAATTGGAGATGCAGTCTCCTCTGTCCGATGGAATTTACTTCATCGCAAAGCTACAAGACTGAAGTTCTTCAACTTTCTCAAGAAAGAATATATGTTATTTACTAAGTCTTAAATAAATGAAGACCAAAGACAGCCCAAATATATAAAGGGAAAATTGCAAACCTGACTGTAATTGCATTCATCACACATCAGCTTTACCTGCATTACTTATTTTTCATCACTGATCATAAATTTATGGAATAACAATATTCCAACCAAGCTGTTAGATGTTTTAATGTAAAATGTTTCATACATTTCCAAAGTTTATATTAGCAAGCTAAAACAAGCCTAGCAGGAAAGCAGAATGAGAATTACGATAATAGTACTTATAATTCAGATTTTAAGGAGTCTAAGAAGTTCATGAGGAGTTGCCCCTTTTTTTTATTTGACAAGAAGCCTGGCAGGTCAAGAAAATGAAATAAAATATAAAAACAAAATTAATTAAATGTTACTCTTAGCAGCAAAATAGAGCCCTCTATTATTTATGCAGAGTAGTATATGCTCACATCTGGCTTCAATTACACTGTACATATGGGTAGCTGAATGGTGATCTCTCCCAACTCTGTAGACAGTAACACGACAGCTTGGCTATATCTGAGCTACTTACCTGTGTCACTTCACAAACAACGGAGAACACTGCAAGGGTGTGGTTTACCTTAACAATTTTAGAATTAGATTAGTCATGCCATAGAAACGCCTGTTTCTTTCTTCTGCCAATAAATGAATCCAAGTGACTAATTCTGATGATGGTATCTGTATTACGGATGTCAATATTTGGTCAGATAAATCCCAAACCAACTGTCTTTCCACCTTGTGCCA
>NW_009260268.1:791808-798152 GCF_000687185.1 Egretta garzetta | reverse complement strand
ATCATATATGACATCATCTGTGACTTGGGAGCAAATATCTTGACCATAACTTTTACCTTACACATTATTAGTGTGCCTTAGAAATATCAGTTTGAATCTGGAGCGGCGGTCATCAATAAAAGTGTTATTTCTATGGGTCTTTTTATTTTTTTTTTTCAGCATGGATCTCTGCGAATGACATAAACCATCGTTTGCTGGCAATATTACTGGCACATTACTATGTGCTACCATGATTCATTTAAATGATCACTGGACAAAATAAACAGCAGTATCTGGCTCCCAGTAACAGATAATTAAATTGCCTTGTTCTGCTTAAATATATATATATATGTAAAATTTAAGAGATAATTGACTCCAACAGTCCATCAGTATTGAATCTTTGATTCTCCAAACATTTTTTTAAACTAATATGTTCAAACATGAGGGAATATTTGCTTAAGAAAAACACAAAACAAAACAAAAGAAACCCCAACAACAAAAAGTCAACATATTTTGGGATAAGGGATGAAAGTCATCCTTAAGTTTTAAAGCTGACAAATACAGGCATTCAGAACAGCAATCTTGTTTCAAATATGGCCAAGTTTAGGAAAAATAGCTCAGGGATATAAATTATATCAAATATTTAAAGACATAATTTTTCTTTCATTGCTATCCAAATTCTAATTAAATTAAGGATTTGGAGAAAAGGAATTGTCTGAAGTGAATACTAAGTAGGTTAAGAAGGCCAGATGCTTAGAAGCTGATAGGCAATAATTTATAAATCATCGGTCAATTTCTCTTATTCAATAAGTGATGTAGGAGTTGTTGAGGTGCAGGAGGAAGGGAGCGATAAGAAAAAAAAAAATACAGCTATAGCCACTTGGAAATCTTTATTTAAATTAACATGTCTGTAGACTACATGATGATATAAAAGAGTGGAACAAGACCATATCCTAATCATATACTAGCACTTTTTTTTTTTTATGTGGGTTACAGAAATATCTAGCTTGTGGCAAGGCACCAAATAAAGAAAAGCAATGAATCAATCAAAGGAAACTGAAGTAAAGACTGAAAACAGCTGTACGATCAAAATTAAATCTAGCAGCAATTTTTGTCATGCGTAAATGAGATGCATTCACACAATAAGCCCTGGAGAACATATTCATCAAAAAAAGACAGAAGACAAAAACAAAGAAACAGACATGAAGTGCAAGATAACATTTGGAGTTATTTGTGATATTGTGAAGATAAAATATTGTCTCAAGTTAAAAGAAAATTATATCCTCCAAGGAAACAGGCTTTCCTATTTACATGTCATCATATGGCATGAAATCAATTTTTTTTTTCCATGGAGCCATGAATACAAAGACCACTTGGCAGCTCAGAAACTTGGCAATGTTCAGCGGTAGTGTATTACAGTGGCATATTTTAAGAACAGCTATGGCCCCAATTTTTCTTCAATTGTATTTATGAAAGATAAATTAACCATGAAATGTAAATAAAAAAACTCTTTCTGTGAGCCTTCTTCCATCAAAAGATGTGTCTAGTCTTTGAATTTCAACTAAACTTTTCAAGGGGAACAAATAAATTTTAAAGAGAGACTGTCTTTCCTTGTATACTAAGAAAAATATTTTAATAAAAACCGAACTTCTCTGCTTAAACTGTTCTTCAGTTCCTCACAAATATGACACAAATATGACCTCATGGAACAGAAAGAGGATAGGCTGCATTGCACTGAAATACCATTACTACGTTTGCAGCAGCTTTCACAGTGAACATGCAAAAACTGCTTTATTTGTCCAGTCATCACTCAGTGATTTGTTTAATCATTGCTATAATTATTAACATGAGTTCCTCAGTTCCAATAGGAAATTCAGTATGTGAAAGTCATAGAGTTGTTTAATAGAGAATTTTAATAACATATTTCCCTGATGGCACTCCTTTCCACAGGAAAGTTGCATCAAGACAAACTTATCTAGTCTATAAATTTACCAGCCTCCAATTTACCAGCACCTCAGAAACTAGTAAAGTTTTTTGATGACATGAATAAATAAACCCCCCAAACACTAGCAGAGGTAAAAACATGAAACCCTTCCCCTTGATTTTCTCTTAGAAAATGCTGGAGAAGTTGTCTGGTATAAATGCCTACTATAAATGCCCTAAGTCTTACTTTCTTTTAATGAATGAGATAAAGCGAAATCAACAAAGTAAAACTAGGAGTAAAAAGTAAAAGTAAAATACTAAATAAAATACATTTTTTTTACTCATAATAAATTGACCATTCATCCAAGAGGCCTTAAAATGAAAATACACTACTTGTTCATCCAAAGCCTTTACTATTTTAGCACCCAGGTCTTGCTGATGCCTTTGAACTTTCAGATTTTTCCAATGTAACACCATTAAATTTTCTCTAGGTAATACATGCTCGGTCTCGATTCAATCTCTTGGTGATCTCCATCAAAATCTAAGAGCTTTAAGTTCCCTGGTATAGAGTATTTTAAATGCCTACTCCAGTTCACCTTCCATCCCTTGCATACCCTTTTATTAATTCATTTGATAAAGCCTTCACTCATATTAGTAGTATATGCAGAGTAAAATCTACAAGAATGGACCCTATGTATAAGCAAGGAGAATCAGACAGTAGGATAGGAATGAAAAGCTTGTGGGTAGTATCTAAATTCCTTACAGATGTCTCTTTTTCTAGCATATCCATATGTATGTTATGATTTTTCCCTCTTAGAAGTTAAAAAGCAAGCCTAGTTGCCGTAGAGACAGGTTAAGTATGGTATCAACTAAAATATAACATACTACAGGGAATTTACAGGAAAAATGCACTTAATAAAAGAGTTCAGGATTATTTGTGCCAATAGCCCACCCAGTATAAACATATGCTGGCAAATGAAGATGTTATTGTTTCTCTGCCTTTACTATATAACCTATTTTTTCCCTGAAGTAATTTTTTTTTAAACTGTTTGATTGCATTGCTAAAAGATGGATCATCTGTAAAGACTTGCTTAGTACCTGCTAAAACATGTTTTTATATGCACATTGTGATCATTATTGTGTAAAGAAGCTAAGTATTAATGTAGAAATAAAGCCTGAAAATATATCAGTGGGAAGCATATTTGACCTTCTGGGCATGCGAACATTGCTGTGAATAGTTTCTCTAGGGCTTATGAGATTTTCCATATAAAACAAGAAAATAAAAACATGTAGAAAATAAAGAGTACTATTGCAATCAAGTACTACATGAACAACACTTAAATCAAGTTTACTAAAAATGGTATCAATCAAGAAGCAGCAAAAAATTATTAAAACACAGAGCAATACAAACATGAATCAAAACTGAGATGATTCTTATGATACACTAACCTTATGAATACAAGGAATACAGCTTTCTACCCAAGACCTTAAGTTAATACCCTCAAGTATGCTATTTAATGAATGATTTATTCAGTTATTTTTTGTTTTACCTAAATATCACACATATTTTGCAACGCCCAAGTTCTCTTTGATGGCCCATTAAGCTTCTGCTGAAGTCACTTACCATCTCGGGCTGTAAAAGTACTCATAAAGACTTAGATATAGAAACATGACATCATTTACTTTAACATATGGAAATAGATTTATTTTTATAAATGCAAAACAATAACGGAAAAATTGTTAGTCAACTAAGTCTTTAAGCCCCCAAAGTGCGATAGTGCAGTGCAGAGATCAGATGAAGTCATTGGTCTTTGTCTTTATCCCAGCCACACAAGGATAGGTTTCCTTTGATTACTTTTTAAAATTAGATGATGTAGGCCTGTGAATTTTTCAGGGGTGTGTTAGTGAAGCCAGCTTGGAGACAATGGTCATCACTAAATATTAGGCTAGGGATTAATATCTGGTTGGCGTAGCACCAGAATTCAACACGAGGACAGTTAGTAAAAGAGTAACTTGCCTACTGCCTTACCACTAGCCATATAGACTACCATGATCCTTCTCACATGAGTAAAGGTAAAAACAACAGGCTACTTATCCTCATTTGTTTCACATTTGGAAGCCAAGATTAGGCAAGAGTGTTATAACCACACCTAGGTGATCCACCACCTCCCATTCTTCTATGTGGGCATGCGTCAAGTCCTTTCAGGAAACCTACAATTCGTAAACACCATTCTAGGTAAGCAGAACCTGGTGTCATGTATGTAGATGGAAACTAAAAGCTTGTATTTCATCCTTTAAAACACTGCACAATAATACTGAATATCAAAGTCCAGGACAGTTATAGCGCGCTCTTCTCAAGAAAGGAGACTCCAGTTTTATTTCACACCTGTCATTTGACTTCCTTCATAACTCCTCCAGGAAAATATCTCTTCTTTTCCCCCATTCTGAACTTGTGGTTTATTCCCTAAAGCCCTTGTCTGCAACCCTTCTGTGCCTAAAGATGCTTCCATAAACAAGCATGAACTCTGTTGTCATCATCTTTAAACTGACAAATAAGAAATCTGCCTCTCTGACCTAACTTCATCTTCTTCTGTCTAAAGTAGAGAAAGTTCAGTCTTTTTCTAGTGGTTGATTACCTGCAAAGAGCTGTCCAGAACTAAAGTATCTTTACTTTATCTAAACACATCTCTCTTTCAACCACTTGTTAATCAGGAGTTAAAAATCACCATAAAACTTAAAACAAATGAAAAGCTGTATCTCAAATAAGGAGAAGATAATGACACTGAAAAAGTTTCAACTACTATAAGCCAGTTTGACCAGCTTGAAGGCAGACATTCTCAACTAAGGAGCAGCTACAGATTTTGACATTTGCTCAAAAGATTCTTCCTTGCCAACCTTATCTGGGTTGCAACCAAGCATTGGCCTTAGTCCAGGACTTGTAATCAGCCAAATGTAAAGGAAGGCAACAGTTCTAACTGAAGAGGAAATAAAACAAAACAAACTTTAGAAATATAACAACAAACCACGTTAATGGTAACCCATATCCACCCATAGATCTGCTGTAGTAATTGAAAAGATTAAAAAAAAAAAAAAAAAAAAAAGACACCAAACCAACAAAACATGATGCCTGTTGTTCTGAACATTTCTGAGGTTGTGGCTTTTGGAAGTAGAAAAGTAACTGCCTATAAACCACCCTCTGTTATGTCTCAAAGGAGAATGAATGGAACTATATTATAGTCTTTCCTCTGTACCAAAACTCTCAAAATCACAGCAACAGCAGTTCCTGGTAGGGTTGACGTTAATGAAAATATCTTTCAGTTCTAAAAAGGATATGTCTAAATGGGGACGGGGAGAAGTGTATTTTAATCTACCTGAAATATTTAGCTTAATCCTAGTTGCAAATTTTCATTGCAATTTCTGTTTTGATTAATTTAATTTTTCCCCTTTTCTTCCTTTTTTTTTTTTTTTAAACTTAAATTGACTTCTAAAGTGGAAGTGGTAATTTGAAAATGAAAGATTACTGTTTTATCCCAAGAACAAATTAAACGAAACATTTATATTTTGTATTTTTCTCCCCATCACCAAATTTTCTTCAACTTCTTCCTACAAAATATTAAAGAGCAACCCTCCTTAGATAATACTACATGCTACAGAGTCTAGTTACTATGTCCAATGCCATAAGGAGACAGGAAACTGGCCACTACAAATAAAATCCCATTGCGGGTTTAAATGCATTTAATTCTGTTCTAAATATTTAATTATTTTTTTCCATTGCATAGAGTCTAATTATTAAGCAATATCTGATATCTATCAGTAATTGACTGGACATATTTAAGGAGGCTTGCTTTTTAATTTTCCCATCAAGAAGCCATCTATAAACTTGATGAGAAGTATGTCCAGAGTTGGTCCAGTTATTTTTCGTCATTTGTCATCAGCCACATAAGGGAAGGAACTGATTAATATGTAGTAACATCCATTTTTACAAATTGGATCTAGAACATTCAACAATAAGGAAGTTTTTAGCTGTTTCCTTCTACCTTGATAAACTACCACAGGGTTCAGATGACACGCACATATTTATCTGTAAAGTAGACTGAGACATACTGTCATTCAAAAGAAAAAGCAGAAACATGTCTTTGGTTCATATTCATACTGCTGAAAAAGTAGGAAAAATACTTCTGAAAGTCTTGCAGATCACTTTTCATTAGCTCTAATCCCACAAAATCAATGGATCAAATGTTTTCCACAAACTTCAGTTCCTTGCTGAATACTACTATTCTGCAAGCTCAGACTTGCATTCATATATGTATCTGACATTTCAGCTACAATGAAAAAAACATGTGAACAGCACAGCAGGCTGTTAATCTCAAACAAGTTTTCCTAAATCAATACATGCTTTCTAAATCCTTCTGAGTTGCAGAAGGAAGTAACACGCTGGGGGG
>NW_009260268.1:785955-791279 GCF_000687185.1 Egretta garzetta | reverse complement strand
CGGGCGGAACTCACAAAAAATAAACCACCACAAAACTTGTCTTCAAATAGGTTTTTGTCTTTACTGAATAAAAATGTGAGAAGATTCACCTTGGCATCAACCACCAGAAAGACAATTTCAGTATCTTCTGTTTCAACAGATTTATTAAGAAAAAAATCCCATTACCAGATATATTCTATGTCTATTTTAAACCACAGACCAAATCCTATATCTTTAGCTGAGCTAAAATATTACTTCTTGAAATCAAACAAACTTTGATCAAGTAAGGAAGTCAATGCTTAAAATATTTTACAATTTATATTTAGGCAAAAAAGTTCTATGTTTAATAAAAACCTTATTTCCATGACAATTTTTCTCACTTTTAGGCTCAGACTGTACTTCTGATCAGTGCCTAACTACCTAGCTTCTCCCTGCCTGCCTTGCCTTTTTACCTCCTGGGCCATCATTTGCTTTCTCTCTCCTCTTCAGATGAGTTTCAGCCACAGACTCCCCAAAAAGCCAAACTGAATCTCTCCAATTCACATGGAGATACCAACAACATTGACATTCTAGGGCAGAGTTGGGTAGAATATCTTCATTGCTGTAACAAGCATCAATAACGGAAAGCATCGCTTTGCACCGAGTAACTCTTCAGTTTCTTGATTTGTGTACTTTTCCAAAATGTAAGTATCTGGTCATGGGTGTGCCATGAAAAGGTTAATAAAATTTCACCTGTTTCTATTTCCGTTACACACAGAATTTTATGAGGGACTCTCCCAAAGGTTATTACCACTGATACTCATCTATTTAAGTAGAAAGCACATTACATCTTGGAAGATCAATATCTTTGGGGCAAATTTCCAGTCAAGCATTAAGTATTTAGCATTTCCCCATAACTACACTCAGCCAGTCAGTCCCTTACAAAAGTCCAAGCGTATAAAAATCCCAGGTTACCAGATTGGGCTTGGAATTGATCAAGGAACAACACACCCTTTCCCTTTCTTATTTATTTATTTTTGAAGCAATAAACACCCCACCCTCTAATTCCCAGAAAAAGGATTTGACAATAGGCTTTCAAACACTGCAGAAGTTTTACAGATATATAGAGCCAACTGTGTGCATTTATAATTACCTATAATTTCTCAATTTATTTATGGATAAAGTCAGTTAACACCCTAGTGGGGATTGAGCGGCTCGATTCAAGCATCACAATAGCCAGAGAGGGCTGCCAAGTTCCACTACAATATACCAGAGCCAAGATTATTTTAAAATTATTTTCTACTACAGCGCAAGCTAGTTAGATGGACATTATACAAACTATATCCAATTTCAATGTCAAAACTGATGCATTTTCTGAATCTGAAGCTTTTAAATTATTTGAGGATTTGAATCAAGTCAATATATACAAAAGGATCTTTCACGTTATCAGTCAGTTGCCTCTGTAATTAATGACAGTTTTTATATATTAATTCATTTCTGAATCTTGAATAATAATCTATGTTGACAAAATTTTCAGAAGTATCACACCAAATTTCAGCATCATATTATTATCAAGGAGAAAAACCTAGTAGAATAGAATAGGTAGTGCTCAATTTACTTTTCTTACTCAGCCATGAGGACGTGCATAAGAATAGCAAGGAGAAATTTTTAAATAATGAAATATGTTAAGGTAGTAGCTTTCTTGCTTTTATCGCTCAGAATTACTTTTATTGCCTGTAATTAGATGCTTCATAAACAATAAGAGGACATTATTGGCACTTTTTGTTAATCTCAAGAAAGGAAAAGAAACTGACTGAAAATGTGTATCAAGATAGGCTTGTGTTTCTGGCTTTTGGAGTTTTGCTTTCACGCTGCTGATACTGAGATATGTGCATATGCGTGTTTAAGATATGGCGAGGGAGAAAACCAACCCTTCAGCCTTAGCCTGACAGCCCCTCAAGCCCTGAGAGACTTCCAAGCAAAGAGTCTTTTATCAGTGCATCTGGAAGCGAGCAGGAAGCACCAGCCCACTGGACCTCCACCTAGTACTTGTGTGACAGCTGTGAGTTAACGTATGAGCGAGCAGACAATGGGCAAACCTGATGGGGTCATCCTCAATGCAGATAAATGAAGTCTGATAAAACACAGGATTTTACAGGGCTGCTAATGAAGGCACTCAGGAAGTAATGGAAGGAAGACACGCACTATACAGGGTTTTTCCCCCACTTTCAAATGTCTTGCAGCAGGACTTAAAAATTCAGACCCAACAATTTGCAGATGTACTCCCTTCAAGCCTTGAGGACAAGAGAATCTGACATCCTGTTTCCTTCTACTCGCACAAGTAAAACCCACAACTCAGTTCCTGAGGGTAGAGGAGTACAGGAATACAAAGGAAATGAAACGAGATCTCAGCCAATTTAGTTACTAAGCCTTAGTTTTCCTAATAATTATGCTCAGTACAGTCAGTTAACCAGTGCAGTATTCTCTGGCACTGTCTCATTCAGAAGCGCAGCCTTAAAAAACCAAACCAAAGCAAAAAACCCCAAACAAACCCAAAACAGCCGAACAAACAAAAAACCCTCCAAAAATGACCAGACAGTTTATCCATTGTCAGTGATAATGAAAAGTCCAATATTGCCCAGTGGGAAAAAGATGACAACAGATCTTCAGGAAAAATATTTATCCCTCAATAAATTGCGTATAAAAAAACCTGGAAAGCCACAAAGGGCACTTGGTTATCTGTACACATCCTAATCAAATAAAGTTTTCTAAGGCTGGAAGGGGAGTTAGACTGCTATGTACTTCAAGAAAAGGTCATAAACCAGTGAAGTGTAATCAATGGTTTCCAATGATACAAAAATATTCTACAGTAACAGTGATTATTAAAATATTTTGGTTTTTTTCCAGTGATGAGAATTGAGTATAGAACATAAACCAAAATAACAAAACAAGATAGGACTAAGAATTTTTATATCTAACAAGTCACATACACCACAGCAGTGTAGTTTATCAGTATTTAAGATGGGACAAATAAAATATTATAGAATATATACAATATAGTTACATAAATATATAACTATATTAAATATACTATACAGTATACATACTTCTATTATATATGTATAATTATATATCTATATTCAGTGAATTTTTATTATTTTAAACAGAACATGTCTTGCTTTTTACATGTAAAACCAAAGAAACTGGAGAAACCAAACATTATCAACTCCATCAGTCCATTGAAGTTATTATGGTGAAAGATTCTAATGAAATTAAAAATGCCTAGGTGAATCTGAACTGAAATTAGTTACTGTAGTTAACTTCTGTTTATTAGCTACTATATATCATATGGAAACCTACAATATAAGGAAATACTAACAGAAAAAGTGGGAATTTGCAGGTTATAACACTATAAGTATACACATACATAAACAATACTATTTGTGTTGTACATATAATCAATAGTATCTAGTGTATACATAATATAATTTCAGAAAGTGTGCACAAACAAGGTAGAGAGAAAACATGGATAAGGGCACACTAAATAATAAAAACCCCTACTTTTTTAGAGGGTTAAGTTAAAATTAAGTTAGGAAGACTTTAAAACATATCCAAATGCACCAATCTGAACTCACTGATGAGTTCACTCACAGAAACGAAGTTGTAAGTGAAGTCTAAATCAACACTAAATCAACACTACATATTGGTATTTCTGTTATATGTAACTTCCATCTGATTTTTTTTTCCAAATTCATCTCCTTCCTTGTGATCTGCCATTTCAGAACTGTTCTATTGATATGCTTTGCTTTTATTTTCATTTATATACAATTGACTACTGTTCTTTGTTGACGTAGAAAAGCAACTAATTATATGCCATTTTGGAACTGTATCTGATTAAATGTTATTTTTCTCTGGAAAAATCTTAAAGTCCAAGTTTTATTGTAATCTGACATTTACTTGCAAACAGGCATCTACTCTAAAAGAGTATTTGATTTTTCTATACATTCATATTTGATTGCATTCAAGTTTTAACTTTCATCTGTTTGTCTCAGGCTGATCAGGCATTAGAAAATACAGCTGGTTTTGATTAAATAATTATTTAAAGAATAAACCTGATTTATACTGAATCTCTATAGAAACTTATTGCTTTCATATTTTTGTGTCATAAATTCAGCTTTGATAAATGCCAACTCACAGCTGGTTGTAAAACAGGATCATCCAGTCAGAAAAATATTTATGCTTTATAAAAAATAAGGGGGGTGAGGTTGTGGGGGGGATGTTATTCTTTCAAACAAATGGATGCATTTCTGTGAAAGTAACTAGTTTTTGTTAACAAATATTGTTCTGAAAAAAAATCTCCATTTCTATAAAAATAATCCCGAGGGAAAAAAGTCGTGAAGTTAAAATATTTTTAAATTGTTAATATATGAAAACATAATTAAAGATACATCTGACATTCAAATGTAATTTATGTTTCTGTTGTTGAGCCAACCCTATATTTTTTGGTCCTCCTTGACCAAAGCAAGTGACCAAACAAGAAAGTCTTTCTCCTATAGAAATCTACAAGATCAACTCACAGTAACTGGCTCTGCTAACTGAGAAGTACCTGTGTTCTTCTCAAATAAAATGAGGTTTCTGTATTAAAAAGATAAGCCCCATAATTTTTCAAACTGTTGCTCTAACCTTTCTAGAACAGGTTTATGAATTTTGCTTGTTCTCCCTTCCAGCTGCACCAACTATTACTTTGCTGCCAATGTCATGACATTTACTAAAACTCAGTGCACTTTTAAGAGGTAATTCTTTAGGAATTTCCACTTTACTCATAACTTCAGCTAGAGATGAGCTGGAGAAAGAAACAACATGGGAAAAAAAGTAACCAAAATAAATGAAGAATAGAAAAAAAAAAAAACAATACCAAACCAACATTCCACAAAGAAAAAGACTGCAGTCTGCAAAGGAGAATGTGAAGGAACACCAGTGGTAATGCATAGAAATAAAACATTTCCAGAAAATAACTCTCAGGCCAGGTCCTTTCACAAATTCAGTTATGGATCTTCTATCACTTTCATATATTCTTCTTAAGCACTGGTAAGGATGTCAATATTGAGGTCAAATAAAATAAAAGCTGGGTATCTAACTATTAACAATTATCTCTGATGAAGTTCAACAAGGGCAAGTGTCGAGTGCTGCACCTGGGGAGGTCAAACCCCATGCACCAGTACAGGCTGGGGGCTGACCTGCTGGAAAGCAGCTCTGCTGAGAGGGACCTGGGAGTCCTGGTAGACGACAAGCTGACCATGAGCCAGCAGTGTGCCCTTGTTGCCAAGAAGGCCAATGGTATCCTGGGGTGTATTAAGAGGAGTGTG
>NW_009260268.1:777409-785684 GCF_000687185.1 Egretta garzetta | reverse complement strand
GAGCACTGGAACAGGCTGCCCAGGGAGGTTGTGGAGTCTCCTTCTCTGGAGATATTCAAGGCCCGCCTGGATGAAGTCCTGTGTAGCATGCTCTAGGAGAGCCTGCTTTAGCAGGGGGGTTGGACTAGATGATCTCCCGAGGTCCCTTCCAACCCTTGCGATTCTGTGATTCTGTGATCTCCATGCACCTTTTCAGGGCTGCTCATATGTCCCCTAAGTGCAGCTGATTAGCTCAGCTAGTTTACCTTTTCTTTGAAAGGCACCCAGACCAAGTGAGTAAATTGTGTTATTACTGTTAATTCATTCTGCTACCACCACAGAATTTTTTTTTTTTTTTTCCCAGTTTTGAAACTGTTCCACCTCTTCTCCCCCAAGTTTATCAGTTCTGGGGCTCCTCCGTTCAGCTCAGCCCCATCTTTGTGTGTGGGCAATTCTCCACTCTCATTCACTCACAATTTATGCTGGTGTCTCCAAATGCAGGCACTAGATTCAGCCGGACAACAGACAACAATATCAATCAATACAATACCATCTCACAGATATTACTAATCTCTGTATAAAGGATAGCTGGAACAACGAATAGTCACAGTATTCATGCAGGCAGGCATCAGTCTTTATTGGAGCAGGTCTCTACTCATGGCTGAGGTACTGCCCAAAGCACATGGTGCCCAGGAAACAGGACAGAGACCCTCAGAGTGACACTCTGTGCTAATCTGGAGAGTGGTGAGATCTTAATAAAATTCATAACTATTTCTGAGCATTTTGCCATTCTATGTACTTCACAAATGGGATGAAGCTCCAGTTAATTTCAGCCAGCTTTCTCTTCTACAGAAACTGAGGAGGACTTACAGGGTCCTGTATCCCATAAATAGGGGTCTAATGTCATGGGCAGTCAGCAAGTACGCTGGAAGTCTACTTGAGTCGAGGTCACAAAAGCAGTAGTACAGCTATAATGTCCGTTTCCAAGCAGATAGCCAAGATTTCCAGATTTCTGTATGCAGATGGGACTAATATGAACAAGACTTGAAGAAAAGCAGAAAAAGCCTTTTTCATTTCATCATGTCTCAAATAAATTTAAGAAGAATTTCTATGCACATGAATTCTGATACTCCTTTTCAAGCTAGTTAGGCCTTTGCAACACATACAAAGATAAGTGTTAGCGCTAACCTCTATAGGATTTTAGACTGCATAAAGAGTACTATCAAGTTTGCTGTTTTGGTGTTGGGGGGTTTTTTTTGCACAAGAGAAAATAAAAGTGCACACAAAAAGCTGATTAGGGCTCATAATTATAGGGGAAAAATTTATGATGACTAGGATATCCTGCCTCCACCCTATCACGTAACTCCGCCTGCCTACCTAAACAAATAAAGTGTTGTATGATTTACACTCCTTAACGTTAATTAACCTTCTTTTCATGTTCCCTTTCAAACTTAACTAAGTGGTTTAAAACATCTTAAAATGTTTCTTTTTGGTTTGCTTTTTTAGAAATACTAAGTGAAACAACTCTTTGTAATGTAAACTTTGGCATTAGGAAAATGTATCAAGGGTTTAAAATGCTATAAAAGCCAGAGTATTATATTGAATATTCAAATACTGTTTCAAGAGTATGGACTAATGCTTTATATAAACTGTGCTGCAATATCCACAAGTGACATCTTATCCAATAAATACAACGAAAAGCATGTGTATGGGTGTGTGTGAGAAAGAGATAAGGAGTTAGTTATAAAAAATGCAGTTCTTAAATAAAATCTGTTTTAATTGATGTGAATTTGGCAATGCTTAACATGCTTATGTCAGTCTAAAATTTATCAGTTGGTCTGATTTAAGATCAGAGATTCCCGTACTGGCTGGGTTGCATAGAGTCCAGCTAGAGAAGGCAAACAATTGCTTTCAGATGAAACTTCAGGGATGAGTGTTGATAAAGAAGTTTCCTCACATTATATTCATTGTGTTTCTGGCTTCATTACCTACTTCCTCAAAAGCCAGAAAATTCATGGTGATTGTAAGCAGGCTGAAGAGCCAGGATCTTTGCAACATCATGATGTGCTTCAAAAGTTTCTCAAAATTGCTTCCGTGGTAACTATTGACAACATGGGTCTGGGGCACATGTCCACCAAAATATCACGCACCTTTTTATCGATAATAATAGTTAGTAGTTGCTTCTTTGTAAATCAGCAGTTAGTTGTTCCCCAGAATGAATAAGATACCACCTATTCCTACATAATAGAGAGAGAAATGCCTCAGAAATCTCATGAAATTTTCATTTTAATAAACAGACTTCTGTTTCTCATAGAAGAGGTCAGAAGTGAATGAATGGATTGAAACAATGTAACCCTGGCTAGAGATTTTACTGTTCACAATTATTTTGGTGACTTGTTACACAGGCTGTCAGTAAGTAGAGAAGACTTACAGGTGCAACTCTGCCCACTGTCAGATTTAGACTTTACAGTATCATGGTTTCCTAGCTACTGTTTGGATGTAAAAGGAAGTTATTTTCAGCATCTACTTAAGTGCAAGATATCGACACATTTTACTACTAGGTAGATGAATATCACATGATGCTCATCAGGAGTATCCTGATGTCCTGACAAAAAGATATCTGTCACTCAATACTTCTTAGCCTGAACAACAGCTTATTTTGATAACATTTCAAACAGAAGTGATGGTAGTTCTTAGATACAGAAGTTAAATATTTATATCTTTACAAGCTGCAGTTCAATTTCAGGCTGTCAAAAACCACCCAGCTGTAACCATTGTAATGATTTCACATCGTGTCATTCTTGAATTCCAGTCAGAAACTCTAGCTAGCCTACAAATGGTCATTTCAGGAACAGAGAAGGCTCCTGTGAACCCAAACACTTTTAATCCAGTAGCATAGTGGCTTCATTTTTATACTTGGAGACAGTTTAAGATGCTGTTCAGAGGCTCCTAAATTTAGATCCTGTTTCTGAAGTTAAATTTTCAAATTAAAACCTTATATTTGTCACATAATGGAAACTGTACTTTGAACATTCCAGTCTTTTTTCCTCATTTAAAAAAAAAAAGAAAATGTTCCAGAAATCCCCTCAGCTTCATCAGTGCAAAATGAGAGAAGATTAATCTTTAAGTCTCAAGAAACTGTTGCCTTTATTGTATTTCAGAACAGGACAGCAGCGACTGTCTGGGTACACTGTAAGAATCAATTTTCTTACACTTTCCATCTCTAACATTGTTATATATTTTAATGAAATATCCAAAGAGCAATATAGCATCATGTAAAATATTTTTTACTATTACACTAATAAGGTTTTAGTTTGCTATTTAACTGCAAAAGAGGTAACTAGCAGAATACCAAGACATAGCTACTGCAAAGGCGGCTGATTGCAATCATCTCATGCACATATCAGAACTAATTACTGGACTGAGCATTTAAGGAAAAGACTACAGTACCGTGCTCAAGTAGAAATAAGATTTAGGTTAGTTCCTTTGTTTTGATCTTTATTGGTATCCAAGTTGTCATTTAATCAGAACACTGCCAAAGCATTTAATACTGCAAGTACAGCCCAATCAAAGGCCTAGTGTGAATAAAACATTAAAACAGATTTAAATTAGTTAATCAGTGAAATTAAAGCTTCTTTCCAATAGAGGAATGTAGTTGCTTAAGGTCTGGTGATGCGATTATCTTGATTGTCTTTCTGGCCTCATTTCAACAATTTATTACCTCAGTTTTAGATGAAATAAATCTGAAGGAGAATAAACATCCACTTTAACTTAGTTTGTTTTGGCATAGCATTCAGTAAAAGACTTTCATTTACGTACCATATGATTTGATAAAACAGGTTGCAATCACTGCACAAAATATGCCATCAATTCTCACTCATTAAATTGAGGCAATAATTTTTGCTTTTCCTAAATCCACAGATTATTTTCCTCCCCTGTGAATTTGCTTCCTGATCATTCATTCATTAATGAAAATACAATTACTATGGAAATCACAGTTTCTGAAAACCTCAAACTTAGCACATGTTAGGCATTCTATTTTACAAAAAAATGAGAAGAGGATTTTAACTCAGACTGGGTTTAGGGATTAAAAATAAAATTAGTTACAGAACAATTATATTTTACAGGACTATAATTAGTCCTGTAATCATTAAAAAAATACCTATTTCAAACAGGACAAAAACATTTAATTTAGATATAATCTTGGAGATCTAGTCAAGTAAATGTCATTTTAAGATCAAGGTGCTGAACACAACTATGACACTTATTCAATTATACTTGGAACAATCCACAAAAGTAAGTGTCTGAGTGGCATGTTTTTTCTGAAACTTTACTAATAAAACAACTGCAAAATGAAGTTACGGAATTTCTACAGTAAAGTACACCAAAAATACATTCTCATCTCCCTGTCGGTTGATGCAAAAGGAGAATCCAGGAAAAAGAATGCTGTGTTTGGATAGAATAATAGAAACAATGGATTTTGACTACTTTCCCTCTTTGGAAAGCAGATTCTTAGAATTAAGAATGCTGAGACCTTTAAAGGATCTCATCCTTAAGAAAAGTGGCCTGACAGATAATATGTTTCCTGTTTTCCTGATTTCATAACAATCCTTACTGCTTGTATCCAGAGACATTATTCTGTCTGGAACCCTACCAGTTTTCACAAGCATTGCTATCACAGCGAGCTAAATAACATAGTGCCAGTGCACAGCAAACCACTTTTCTGTTGCCAATGCTACCGATCTCAACAAGAGTTTGTTTGAAAAGTTAATTTTCTTCTAGACTCTCTGCATAAATTAGCATTTCTCAAATATTTCACTTGTGTTGGACAACATACAGCAACAACAAATCTTTGTAGGTTTTACAGAGAGCAGTGAGAATGATCAGGTGAAAACACTGTGAACTAAGACTGAAATATCTGAAATTAGTGGAAACAAGCTGGAACAAGAAGCCTTGTTTAGCCAATATAACATTCTTCAAATACATAAAAGCAACCGCCTTTGAGATGTCTTATAAAATGTGGATGATTTTAGGGTGATCAAATAAATTATAATATCATTTTACAGAAGGGTCTAAAGAAGAGATTAGTCAACAAGACTAGTTTCACATGGTTGAAACTATGGTTGAAAGATGGTTTCTAGAACAGCAAATCACTGGCACAAATTGTCTAGGGATGCTGGAGTTTCGTGCCAAGATGGATCTTAAATATTCATTAAGGATGACAAATATATAAATGATACTGCTTTGGGGTAAGAGAATAAACTAGACAAACTGTTGACATGCTTTCAAGTCCTACTTTCTGTCTTTCTGTGATTTCTGTCATAAAATAAATTCCTTAAGAAAAAATAAAAAGTGCTTCTGACTCAGTTGCAAGAAGCAGAAAAACATAAGGTGTAGTGGTCACCAAAACAATGGATCAACTTTACTTCTGTACAGGTCACTTGGGTCCACCCCTGATGTCCATTTCTCAGATTCTTGTGTATCACATCTCCATTCACACCATTTCTAATACATAAACTCCAAAGAGCGATCCCATTTCCTGAGAGGGGCTCTAAATCTCTGGCAACATTTAGATATTACTGTTAGTTTCTAGAGAATATTGTCATTAAAAAAAGAAAAAGCCTCAAATTATCTGGTCTCTATATAGACTCCTGTTGCTATTAGAAAAAAAAAAAGTTATATGGATGTGAAATTACTTCAAATCTAATTACGAATCAAGAAAATTCAAAGAAAATTTTATACTGAAAAGAAATCTAAACACATGAAAGAAACAAATACACAGTAAGGCACTAAAATAACTTCTGGATCATAATCACACAGCTGTTCTATACTGCCCTTACATTACAGTGTTCTTTTAGTTCAGTTTCTGTTTTCTATAGGTATTTTCTTCTTTTTGTTTTACTTTGTTCAAGTGAAAGACCCTAACTGTCCCTACATTTAATAGAACATATCATAAACCAATTTAACAAAGTCAAAAATAAATTGAAAGCATCCTTTGCACTGTATACAAAACTATATCCAATAGTAGCACTAATATATTAATCTTTATAAAACCACATGTTGAAAGAATAAGTCCTTTCATATCGCAGAACAAGAACCAGAGGTATACACAAGCTAATTGACCTGCCAGTGGCAGAATATGGAAAATGTCAAAACAGAACTAGGGATTGAGTTGCTTACATCTAGTTTACTTTCTTGTCCAACTGACATGAATCAACATATTTTAATAATGTTTTATAAGAAGCACATCAGTTAAACAGCTTTATAATCAATAAATCAGATTACTCTAACTGAAAATATTATACATATTATAAAAGACTACCCCAGTATTTCCACAGGTTTATATGGGATCAGAAATTCAGATTAAAAAAAAATTCATTACATGTCATCTACTAGAGTAGGTTTCTGTGTTGACTCCTATTTGTCGTATCATTCAATATCATGTTTAATAAGCAAATATTAATATAAGAATATATTAAGTATTGAGATTAAGAAGCATCACATCTCTGAATTTTCCTTAAACTACCATGGTTAACTGAGTGTGTGTTTGGATGTATTGACTGGAGACTCGAGGTTTCATTCAAGGCTTATTAAACTCAGTGGAAAATTGTTCTCGGATCACCAGTATTGATATCAGAACTAGTTCCAAGATCCTCTTCCCAAATTTAAAATGAAGGCTTCTATCTCACTATCCTCAGCCTTTACAACACCACAGATGGCTTCAAAGTATCACTTACAAGATGAAACATGGAACATCTGTTGAAATCACTTCAAGGACATGAAAGAAAAAATTTCTTCAAGTTTTTTGTTTTTAATATAGAACAGGTTACTTAAAAAAACCCAGGGATTTTCATAGGACCAAACTATACATTTTTCCCATGTTCAATACATGTTTTTTCCATTAAATCTGTGTTTGGTATTGTAATTTGTATTTAAACAGTGCTTACAGAGATAACATTAAAAGTTGCCGTGTAACAAATGAGATTTCCTCTTATTGTGAAGAAGAAAACACTCCCTCTTAGTCACAGTTAGTGGAGAAGGTGGGGGAGAACACAGTAACAAGACTGTTTCTTTATTTAGTTATGGTTGGCAAATTGGATCACATTCACATTCATCAAGTATTTCAAGCAAGTTCCTTTCTTAAATTGTTTCAAGTGTTTAATTTTTTGAGCACAGTTTAATTACAAGAGAGGCAGATTAACACTGAAAGTTAATTGCAGCACTGAGTTGAAAGCTCTGCTTTAACAGAATACCGACTTTTTAAAAATTAAGGGGGTTTACTATCAATATTAAAATATACAATGATCTGAGAATACCAAATTATATTCATTTAGAAATAAACTTTTAGGACTATGTATAGTCCTAAAAGTTCACTTAGAAAAGATACCATTCTAATAACTTACACTATATTTAGGTATTTCAAACAGAAGCCCCCACCATGGTCTATGTTAAAAAGGTCAGCACTGGAATGTTTCACTGGTTGAAGGCAATTTACACCATAATACTTGTTTAACTCACAAAAAGCAGCTTCAACTTTTCTGTTCTTTTCACCATTCCAGTCCAAATTTTCATAACGATAGAAGAGCTCATAGGACAAATGACACTTAACTATAACCGTCCACTTAAAAATACAGTATTTGACAGAATTATACTAACAAGATTTGGGGAAAAACAAAGTTCAGTGTTGTCTTTATGCACTTGCTGAAATTCTTAATATCAAGTTCAATTCTAATTCAAGTAAGAAATATTGATCTTTCAGTTCTGAGTCTCCTCATTACCATACACAATCACCAGAGATTGTATAGGGAAAATACATAGTGTCCAATACAAATGTCCTCATACATCACCTCTCATTATTTCTCACTTATCTAAGCATTAGAATACCTGCACCTGATTTCAGGAGTAAACAACCTCTGCCCCCTTCCTCTCAAGAAGACTCACACATACTCAAAACTATTTTCTCTCAGCTTGTCTGCCTGACTACCATAACTCACCCCAGAAGAATTGCTCCCAGCCTGCTCTTAAACTGAAATTGAAAACTCATCTTGGATTATGAATAAAGACTTTAGTGCCAAGAAGTTAGAAGAAAAAAAAAAATGGTAATTTTTATCAGTTTGACTCATAAAAGCAGCAGCTTCTCTAAGCTCCTATAACTCACATGGCTCTGAAGTTTTACAATTTCATCATATCCCTTTCTAAAACAGTCTGCCAACATTTTCTTGGCATGTTTCAGAAGGGAAGCAACTTTTTTTTTTTTTTTTTTTTTTTTTTTATTAAAACCACTTTTTTTTTCTTT
>NW_009260268.1:726700-776933 GCF_000687185.1 Egretta garzetta | reverse complement strand
TTTTTTTTTTTTTTTTTTTTTTTAATTAAACCAACTATCTTTACATTCTTCTGTGTCCAATTCACTTTCATTTTGAAATTGTTTATGTTGCCTATTTTGGCCAGTAAGGGGCTGAAAGGCAGTACATAAATATATAATGGGCTACCAAAAGCTGCAAAAATCACTTGTCTGATGGCCCAGCGAATAAAGAAGAGTCACATGTGACTTCTATTTGACTCTGAGATAAGCCAATATTTTCAAAGCTTCTCTGTCCCTGACTCCCACCAGGACCCCACTCTGAAGGGTCATCTTTGACTTCTGGAGTACCATTAAGGAAAAGCCAATCCCTGGGCAAAGGCAAGGAGGGCTATAAACCTTATGGATGACAGGCCACTCTGGGAAGCAGCAACCCTTGGTTATATTGTACCACCAGGACACCAGATATAAAAAAAGAAAATGTCACTGTGAGTCATTTTTATATCTCCTCTTCACTGTTGTATTATTTCTTTTGGAGCAACAATGGCAGCACAGAGGAGTCCAGATATTAAATAGAATAAAGCAGGAGAGTGTTGTTATGCCTATACAATTCCTGCCTAGCTATAAGCCTAACCTAAAGCCTCTTCAATTTTCTTAAAAGAATTTTATTTACTCTTCTGTAAGCCCAATGACTGGAATTATGGAACTAATGCCAATTCTTTGGGTGGTTTGTTTTTTTTTTTTAAGTGAATAAAATACACAGAAGAAACAAATAGTTCAGAGTGGAAGAGCCTCACAACATTAATAAAATTATTAGTAGTAGGCTCCTTAATAAATGCCAACTTATTTGCAGACCTTTAAGTAACATGCTACATTGGTATCTCATTTTGCACTGGTGGACCACTTTTGAGTTTTCCCAAGCTGCTTTGTCATTGTGATCTCTCCTAAAGCCTACAGTGTACTGTGCACTCTTCTTGTGAATAGTTCAACTTGAATGCATTCCAAACTAAAAATAATGTTTTTTTCCTCTTATAGAAAAGCCAGAATGCTGTTAATACCTCTAAAAGTCAGAGTCAAGCCAGGCTGGTACAATCTGTTTAAATAATTTCACAGCAAATTATTATAGCTAATTAAAATGGAATGTTTTCTAAATGGCAGTGTCTACCACACTTGCCAAAGAAATACGGAATACGCTTGGATACCAGAATGTCATATTAGGTTATGACCTTGACAGCTAGTTTGCATTCAGCTTCTCATTTGGAGGTTGTTTATTGTCGTTATATGACAAAATCAAAACAATCCTTCAGGCTTTCCCAACAATATCAGGAATAGTCTGACAAATTTATCACGGTATAGTTTTAACCAAATCAGAAAACTGTATGTGGATGTGCTTTGGTTTATGATAGATAAACAGTGTTTGAAGGACCTAGTATTTATCAAGAATATGAAATGACTGAACAGGGAAGTAAATGCGTCATGTGAACACTGAAAGTGTCTGAAGCAAAGTTTCTAATTGACCTGTACTTCTTGTCACCATTTGTACCCACACAATGAATTTGATCAAGAAGTCCCATTGCACTGAATACAAAGCTCCAAAATACAACTCATAAAAACTTTATCAGTTTTGAAAGAGATGCAGACAAACTGCATTTCTGCAAGTGCAACAGTGCAAGTTTTAGTCATCTTTTTGCGATGTTTGCTTTAGTTTACTGCAGAAGAACAAGACTACATCTAATCTAAACTTGTCATTTCTAGACTAGATAAAGGAAATATTTTTCTTACAAAATGCTGGTGAAATTGTGCAAATGAGACTCAATGATATGAAGGTAAAACCTGGCAGAGTGAAAAGTGTATATTTTTATGGGTAGAAACATCCAGTTCATTAGACATCACAGTTTTCCACCTTTTGTAGTGTTTTGCCCTGCTTATTTTACTTACTTGAGAGAATGTGTTGGGATAATTGCCGTAAACATACACACCACAGCACTTTTCAGCATAGGGTAAAGAAACTGATTGTCTTTAAATGAGTTTGCCTGGTTGTCAGAAATAACACAACAGCAGCTACCAGAAACTGCATAGAGTTCAGGTGAGTCTAAGCCTTTCTTTACTAATCCTTCCTTAATGCCCTTTCAGGCCACCAATACTGCCAACTTCTTTAGTTCTTTCTTTACTTTCTCGTGCTCTTGTGTTCATTCTTTTTTTTCCATGCACAGGAGTGAGTTCAGAATGACCAAAAATAAAGACTTCAGGATCAAAAGGTCAATCTAACAATTCTAATGTAATTCCCATTAGAGAAGCTGTAACTTCTAACCCACATACTGGTGGCACAAACAGGCTGTAAATGCAACGTGCCCCTACTTGTATGACAAACAAAAACAGCTTTCATAGCTATTTCCTTCAAACAGGTCTGAAAAATGCACTCCACCTCAAGTACCATGTTGTAAAGTAGTTTTTCAGAAGATTAATTTTAATATTAATTAGATGAAATTGTTCTAATGAAATCAAGAGATCATATTGCATATTCAATAGTTAAACTACACCAAACGCATCAGTGCATACGTTTTTATGTGCCTGAGTTTTTCAGTCATCTATTATTTCTAACAACCAGAAAGAACCCCTTCAAGCTTTCATCAATTGGAAAGCCTGTTGTTTTCTTTGGAATCAGATTCAAAAGACATCACTTGGCACATAACCCATGACAAGCACTGGCTAATCCGTCAATGTGACAACACAAATGAAATTGAAACCCTACTGTCCTCACCATTGCACTATGAAACCTGCAGGTCAGAACCAGATGATGTTCTATGACACTTTCTGTGTATTCAGTTAAATATAATGAGAGGCTGCATCTGACTTAAAAAAGACGAAAGGGGTGGGCGGAAATCAAAGCACTTTTCTACACCTCAGGAAGCAACAATTTTCCTTAATTATATCACAAGGTTGTATGGGTACACCATCATAAGGTTTTATATGGTCAAGCTTTTGATTACTTAGAGCAAACCTTATTCTACTGGAGTTTAGTCGAAAAAATACAAAGGGGATGCATGGCATTAAATCACATATGACTGCCAGGGAACCTTGTTCTGAAATTTGGGGAAGTGATTTGCATTATGTCACCTACAAATATACTTCATAGTATAGATTTTTGCACACTTCTAACTTCTGGTATAGGAAGATCTAGGAAAAAAAGACTAACTGGGGAAAATCCAGCTATTTTCTTAATCTAGAAACCTAGTCATAATACAATTAAGAAAACAACCTACGTGGAAAAAAAGGAACAATACAATCAAAAAAAAAAAATCAGTGTACAAACAGAAACACAAGATCAGAGGGGAATTTTTTTCAGATTTGAATTAATTGTATGTATTCCCTCAAGTATTACTATCTTTTCACCTGCTGAAAACTAAAAGGCAATTTTTTTTATACTTTACACAAATTCACCAACTGTGCCTAGTGTTCCAATTGCTAAACTTTAAAAATCCCTCTGTGTTTCAAAATGCGTGCCCAACTGAAAAAAATTAACAAGATGATGGAGACATTTTTTATAAGATGTAAAAATCCACTTCACTATAATCCTGAGCATCATATTTTAACATCCATTTATATACCAGCATTGAAGGCATTCAGATATTTTTGCCTGTGTACAAATAGCTGTGAACAATACAGAAAGAACTGGTAACTTCTTTTACCCAAATACCATTAGCATGGTATTGTAAGATTTTCTAATTCCCTGAGCTAAACCTCAGCAAAGTGCATCTTTCCTTCTTTTAATATATAAAAATCTACCATGTCAACATTTTCCTGAGTAGACCTCATTTCTATTTACAAATGGTTTGGATTTCCCTCTCCGCGTCCTTCGACTTTGTTAAATATATTTTCTTTACAATCATTTTCTTGGATTGTATTTCTTTCTAGTGCTGATGGCTAGACAAGCTATTTCAGTGGCAAGTTATGTGGTCATCAGACTTGACAAGTTCTCATCTATTCACTTCTATCCTGCCAATTCTCAGCATTACCCGCATAACTATTTGTGCAACTGCTCTCTAACACATAACCATGGTTCAAAAGACCTACAATAAAGCAAGTAGGGGTAGAACACAGCCAAGAGCAAGCAGAGATGGGGAGTAAAAATGAGACCAGAGACAACCTACACAAACTCATCCTCTGGTGGGAAAACCGATTAAATTGAGGAATTAATAAGGATTATAATTTTAATTCTAAATCAGGTAATATCTATTAAACACCCAAACTGCAAACATTATCACAACAACCAAAGCAGTGCACATGAAAATTGTCTTCAATTTGCATTTGCACTCAAATATTTTTCTTTCATATTTATTGTACTGAATAAGAAAAACCTTAAATATACTCGAAGAAAATTATTCATAACATTTTGCTTAAAGAAAGAGTAACCAAATCACAGTCTCAGACTCCAGCTGACATTGCTCAGATTATCATAAAAATGATCAACATTAGAAACAGACAAAACAGAAGCCAGAGAACAGTAGCAATATATCAGTATACTTATTAAACCAGTGAAATTCAAATACTTTGTATCCTTACGCTTAACATTTTCTAATTTTGCCAAACTACAGAACCCTCTTTCTATCATATGCGTTACAGCTGTAGATCACACCAGAGAAGAAAATAAAAAAGTATATGGTTTTTAGTAGGTACCCTGTAGCTCTTTGGTCTTTAGGAGAATGCTACACATTTTAAAGTGAAAAAAGGACTACCTGGAACCTTCCTCCTGAAAAGGAAAGCCATTGTATATAGACAAGTTTGCACAATGAGTAACTTGAATTGTACCAGCTAAATGCACCACCCGATGGTCTGAAAACCCTGAGTGAAGCTTTGTCTGATGCATATTTCTCACAGGTGAAATTATTCCATTGACGAAATAAATTTTCTTCTGAACAGAAGTTTGATAGAGAGAGAATAAGTATATCACCTCTGCCTCTGATTTTGGTACACTGTCATTATAACAGATATTTTTTGCCTTTCACTGTTATAAGTTCACTTTTTCTAAGAACCCCTGTGAGTTACAGAATTATAAGCCCAAGCCCCACTAATTAGTTTTAGGTTTCTGCAGTGTTGCTTTTTGTTTGTTTTTAGTGCTTCTCATTCTCACAGATCTATTTGCTATTTAATTTGTCCAGCAGTCTTTACTGGATGAATTTTGTAATCTTATTTTCCCATTCAGGAGCTGACAAAACTCTTCCAGCAGTAGCAGCAGCAGTTACATTTCCAACAACTACCAACATTAGTAGCTGACACTCTTAAGTCTGTACCTCGCCACATTTCACTTCAATGCAATTAGTGGTATACATACCACAGGTTAGAAGGTCCTGCTCTAACCTGAATTCTTGGGAGGTTCCCCCAAAGTTACTACATTTGCTTACTGCTACAATGGCCCACTTTTCTTATTAAATTATATTTTCCACTGAGCCCTGCAGCAGAGACATCAGGAACCAAGAATTAATTTGGATTAATATTTCAAACACCTCTCATTTAAGATTACATGGTTTTAAAGTTTGAAAGTGTTTGTCTGGCAATATAATACAAAAGCACAGGCAGCATGACAAGTTTCTGTGCCTGTGTTTGTTTTATGCTGAATCCAAACCAACTGACTAGTAGAATTAATCTTGGCTTACATGCATGTATATTCATTAATGAAGAAATAAGGTAAACCCAATGCATATTTCAGTTGGCAAATAATGATTTCCCCTCAACATAGTCAAGTTTCTGGGGACGTCCCCAGTTTCTTCAAAAGCTTTCATTGTTTTTGCAGCTGACACTACTTCTGTCTACCCATATAAAGAAATTTCCCATATCAAGGGATTTCAGATTTGGCACAAGAAAAGAGAGTTTCCATTAGTTTCTATACTTAGGCTCTTTCTCCCTCTGTACAAAGTTTGTAAGTCTACACATTTTAAGCTACAATGTAACGTCAAAATTCTAGCAAGCTTACAAAAACAGAATGCACAAGCTTTTAATTGACATATAGTACTATGGTGGGTTGACCACAGCTGGGAGCTAAACCCCCACCCAGCCACTTGCTTACTCCTTCCCAGCCGGATGGGGGAGATGGGGCCAAAAGTGAGAAACACTCATGGGTCAAGATAAAGACAGTATAAGTGGTGAAGAAAACCCAAACCAAACAAAAAACCAAGCTATGCAAAGGCAGTCACTCACCACCTCCCGCCAGCAGACTGATGCCCAGCCAATCCCCAAGCACAGGCTACCTTCGAAAAACTCTCCGCTGCCAGTTTTATTGCTGAGCATGACGTTATATTGCACGGAATATCTCTTTGGTCAGTTCGGGTCAGCTGTCCCAGACCTGTCCCCTCCCAACCTCTTGCCCACTCCCAACCTACTCCCACAGGGGACAGAGTGAGAAACAGAGAAGTCCTTGACAATGTGCAAGTGATAAGTAATAGCAAAAATATCAGTGTTATCAGCACCATTTTGGTCACAAACCTAAAACAGCACCATATGGGCTGCTGCGAGGAAAATTAATTCCATCCCATGGGATCCAGAACAGATACCAAGAACGAACAAAAGGTACGTTTAACTGCAACAAGAAAGAACAAAGTATGAATTTAGGAAATCGACTGACAGTATGCTTGTCTTAATATTGTTCAAAATTTCTTTACAAGCCTCAAAGTATTTCACTACTGATGTACCTACAAGAATAAGATCCTGTATATAGCCATTTAAGAAATACAGCCCTTCTGAAGTTAACATATTTAGTAGGCTCACCTCAGGCCTTTTCTACAAGCTAGTTTGCGAGCTATCACTTGGGTTTTGTTAATAGGAAGATCAGTTAAAATGGCAATTACAGCTGGGTTGCAAATTAATCAAGTCCTAGCAGAAAGCTACTCCCGTGGAATGTTTAGTCTAAATAAGTCCTAGAATTAGTTCGCTTTGTTTCAAAAGAAAATTTGTATACTTCATCAAAGGAAGTGTTTATAATGTACAATCATTTTTATTTTAACGTTTAATGCCTATAAAAAGTAAATGACTGGCAGCAGGAAAAGAGGACACAATACAAGCCTCCTGTCCCACCAATGACCTCTATCATGAGTTACAGCTACTGCTTTCTGCAGATGTCAGAGAGAGTTTATTATTCATGCTCCTTCATCCCAAACCAGTACCCAAATGTAGAATGAAGGGGGAAAAGATGAGTGGCAGTACTGCAGGCACTGAGTCTGTAAACCCCTGAGCCAACTGAAACCAGCCATAGTCCCTATTAACATCTAAACTATTCTTCACTACAACTTAAACCAAAGCTGGGGCAAGAACCTTGCTTTTCTCAAAGCAAGAAAAGCATAGCTGCATCACAATCAATAAATTTAAAAAAAGGTTTTCTTGAAGGAAAAAGAAAAACAGTTTTTCTGGATAGCTCACATTTTCTCAGGAAAAAAAAAAAAAAAAAAAAAAAAAAAAAAATCTTGAAAGTGAACTGATTTTGTCTACTAATGTCCTTGACATTACAAGCAACCATTTCTGATCGGCAGTGGGTCGGGTTTCTTCCCATTTCCTAAATACAACAGAGAACATGTGCAAGCACAGCTGGCTCCTGACAGAAAAACGGAGCAGGTTTCACATCCAACTGGGGAGGCAGACACCATCTGGAAGGACACAGCAACAAAAAGAAAAGCTAACGAAAAGGACTGATGTACATGCGACCACTGAACATATCAGTGCTATCATCACAACCAGAAAATGGCTATGCAGAAATCTCAAATACATGACAGCTAGAGAAACACTGCAACAATATGGGGGTGTTTTTTGTTGGTTTTTTTTTTAGAATTGAAAACATTTAGAAAGCAAATAACTTCATATTCAGCCTTGAAAATTCTGAGTCATGAATACAGAACTGTGCAATATCTAGATGATGATGCTCTTCCTTGAAGTAGACCTGATGTTTTTCTCCAGGAGAAGGTTTTGAATTAGAAACATTTGATACATCTAAAGATGTCAAATAAAACTATACATTTGAAAGGTGCTATAACCATAAGACAAGCCTCAAAAAACCTGAGAATTCCTTCAGTAGCCAGCAGGTTGACCTGAGAACAAAAATAATCTTGAAACTAAAACTGTAGGTAATCCAACCAATCTGTTTTAACCCTTTATCCTTGCTAGCAAAGCACACACTGGAACAAAATTATAAATATTTCTCTTCAGGCTCCTAACAGTACAGAGCTGGAACAATAAAATACTGAGCTGGAGTTGCAAAGAGACCTCCTTTCCCAGGTCAACACAAAGGCTTTAATTGTCCTTAAGCTGCTGCAGCTAGCTCCAGGGTCTCTCACATAATTCACAGATACCAAAAATATTAAGTTATACAAGTCTTTCTGCTAAACATCTTCAACCTGCCTCCTATCACAGGGTGCAACCCACAGAAAATGGGATCCAGACTCCACTGAGATCAGTAGCAGGATGACAATGAGGTGAAACAAACCCAGAATTCCATCATTTCATCCTTTTTTTGCATTCCAGAAGTCAGGCATGAGAATGTCATTCATTGCTTTCCTGTAGTTTTTTCACACAATTATCAAGAAGCAAATAAAGAAGGGGGTTTTTAAGTTATCCAAGCATTTCCTATATGTTTTTCAAGTACTCATTTAGGAGATTAGACTGTACCATTCTTGTTTAGGACTAGAAGTCTCAGCTTGCTTAAAACATGGACATTTTTTCACAGGAGCATGTTGCAGTAGATAATAAATAAGAGAGTATTTGTAGGGGAGAATATAGCCAAAGTATAGTAACAACTTATCCATCCTATGTAAAACTACTGACCAAAACAGTAGTTTAACTACTGTAATCATTTAACTACTTTAGTTAATATTCCTCGGGGGTGGGGGCGCATAGGTGGGTATACCAGTGCATTTTATTTTCAAAGTGGACTGTTTATTACACTTGAACAGGAAAATCTAAATCTCAACAGTTCTTATGGAAGACTTTTATGGAGCCCTCTAAATAAACAAACCAACTAATTAAAAGATACTGTGACAGCAGAACGTGTGTTTTGTTTGTCTTCAGCCAGAAATGGCTGAACCTCCTATCCCTCTCTATTTTCTTCTTTCCGGAAAGGAGGAAGTGAACATCTCTGCCTCCTATTCCTTTACGGTGGCTTTATTCCATGATTCCTTCATCTAAATTTACTTAATTATCACTTAACCTCTTAACAGAAACAGCTCAGTCATTCCTATGCAAGGGATGATTATTCTGTATTTCTCTGCATAGCTATCTTCAGTGTTGATCATGCTAGTCCCATCTAGTTTGTATTGTATTTTTTGCTTCTTAGAGAAAAACTTCACCCAACGGTTAAAAAAAAGAAAGAAAAAAGCATACATACATACATATTCTGAACAAATATTTTGGGGAAAGGGTTTAAAATACCATTACTGTAACATAACTGATGTAGTACACTTTTATTTCATGCTTCCAGTAGGTCTAGTAGTGTTGGTCCTTGTCTTACCCGTCTTCCACAACTACTTGCAAACTCCCTTACCTTCCCACTTTCAGAAGGCAGACCCTTGCACTTAATGCCATGCCATTCAAACTCTTACTTATATAAATGAAAATTTTCTGTAGTTATCAGGGTCAATATGGGGCAGCAAATCAGACAATTGAATGGTCTTAGTAGTGCCATCTCTTGGAAATTTTTCAGGTACGTAAATGATTCCTCAATAGGCAGGCACTTTCAGAGATTGTTATCAGACAGGAATAACAGCTATGAAGCACAATAGCTGATGATTTTCACATAATAATAGTTCTTTTGCCCCCAGCACGTCTTGGCTGGCATCTATGGGAAAAGGAAAATACTCTTTAACACCAGGATATCCCACTGCAACATGGTACTACAAAACACACTTGCTCCAAACACATCCGGTGCCAAAAAGTGAAAAGGCTTCCAAAGGGTTGCTGTGAAAAACCACAGTAGGATTATTTTTAAGATGGGGACATAAATTGTTCTGTTTTTTTCTATAGAAATGATGATATAATTTTGGTTAGTTTTTCACTTTTTTTCTGTGGCACTGTGGTCAATTAACCCCATAGCACCATTCCTATTCTCATAAATTAAAAAAAAAAAAAAAAAAAGATTAAAAGGGTTTTGTGAGAAAAAGAGAAGGGAAAAAATGACAGACATCTTTACTCCAAAAAAGGTGAAAACCAGTCTATGCTATCTGACATCCAGCTGCTTTAATTCTGAATTATGTGTCACTCCCAGTTCTTATTTCTTAAGGCTAGACTTGTTGAAGCAACTATTCAAGACTGTGCTACATCTTCCACTTACTTCAAATACAGTCCTAAACATTCACAAGAACACACAGTCTATGCCAATGTTTATTCATCCACTTTTTACAACGTGCCATAATAAAAGCGTTCTACTGTGGTTTCCAGAGTCATAACATTTCCTGTTAGGCTTGCAAAAGCAGACAAATTCTGATTTTAGCCTAAAAAACCAGAACAACCACTTCTTGTTGATTTACGTGACTTTTCTATCCAGGTTCTTGAGACAGAAGGGCCCAGGCTCAGACCAAAGGATCATCTGGACAAGCACCCTTTTTTTCAGAATGAACAAAATCACTGGGAAGAGTAAATAAATAAAGCAAGCACGTAGTGATACTTTCCCTGAATGCTCTCCCAATCTCCAGCTAACTTGCAACTTAGTGACTTTCTGAACCAGCAGTGTCATCGTTGCCTTTGACAGATTTTTCTTGAGTGAACTTAGTCAGCCTACCCTTCAGCCTATGTAGATTTTTATAATTTAAAAAGGTTTACAGATAGCTCAAAAGGCGGGGCATAACTAAACACAATTTCCTACTGGTTTTTTGGTTTTTTTCCATAAACCTTGATGCAGACACAAGGATTACTATTTTTAGATCACATTACATGTTATTACGAAAATGTAATTTAATAAGAAACAGTATAATAGTTGCAGGTATAATCTTAAAAAAAATATTGGAATTAAGATATTGGTTTAATTTCAGTACCTTTGACTTACTCATCAAGCTACCTTTGGCAAGAGTTCTTACATGTCTTACTTTATCCCCCTGCAAAACTTGTGGATGAAAACTGCTCTACTTTGAGAAAAAGTAGTAATCCAAATAATTCAGGAGTAAAATGCATGCGTGTGCACACGCATGCATACACTAGAGTTTTGATACGGGACGCAACACAGTATAAACATTTTATTCTTTTTTTCTGCATTGTCTATTTCCTAAAGTTATTGACTGGCATATACAGCTTGTAAGTATATTCAGTGCATGGGAAACATCACTAATAAGTGCAAAGCGTATTGGTTTAAAGTGTGCCATACTGCACAAGCAAAAGAGACTGCGTGAGCTGAAATCTGCAGGCTTGTCTATAGGGCTTTTATCAGTCAGATGGCAAAGCACTTCTGTCGAGGAAAAAGCGATCCCTCTTGAATGCCTTCCCTTTTCTAGCCCCTCTCTCTCCCCAGCAGAGGGGAGCTACAACAAGACACCATTCCGCCACTTCCAGCGTTGGAAGAGCTTTTGAAGGCAGAACTATTGGCGTCATCGAACCAGGCCTCACAGCTAGTCTCTGGAAAAAAAACATTCTCTAAACTGGACAGCATTTATTTCTAAGAACAAAGCACACCCATTGTGAGAAAGAGAAAGAAAGGGGTTGCTTTCACAGTCAAAACTTTTGAAAGGAAAACACAGCTGCACCTGCAAGCTTTCTTTATTGCCGCACAAGCCTTGCCCTATCCTTTCTTAAGGACTGCCTGGAAGCCAAAGGTGCAAAGATAAGCTGAAACCTTCCGCATGAGGAAGCGCCATGCTGTCATTACTCTGAGTACAATTTATTTCGCCTGTTGGGGTTTCTTTTGTTTTGTTTGGGGGTTTTTTGGGGGGGTGGGTGTTTGTTGTTCTTGTGGTTTGTTTGGGGGTTTTTGTTGGTTTTTTGGTTTGGGTTTTTTTTTTTTTTTAAGGACAAAACTGATGTAGATAATTTGGGGTACTGTTGCTATCCCAACTTGTTTTAGTTCCAGTCAGGAAAAAAAAAAACCCAGGCCATTTACTAAACACATAGGCATCAGAAAGCATCTGTATTCAAGTGAGTTGCTCAGAAATTATTATAAAGAAGGTAGAATTGCAGGAGGGTAAGAGGCCAAGTACAACACAACATGCCCCTCTGTGCTAGTCATGCCCCCTCCAGCATGCAGCTAAATCCTATACTTTGCCTAAAACTTTCCTGGCAAACCATTTGAAGGCTGTTTAGATTACTTTAGTCTCTGCAGCCACAAAGGAGTAGTGATTTAAAGGCCTCAAAACTCTGCCTAGAGAAGGGAAGAACTTCAAAAAGTCAAGCTAGAACTAAGAAAAAAAAAAAAAAAAAAAAAAAAAAAAAAAAAAGAAAAATCACACCAGAAGTTGCCAGCATCTGTGTAAAGTAGCTGGGGCTCCATGTTCAAGCAGCAGATAGTTCAGAAAATACTTGATAAATTCATAAACGATTCCTGGGCAATCTAAACGAGAATAAAATTCCATTCTTTCCTGGCAGAATCCATAAGGAAAGAAATAATGCGGCTACCACCTGCCCCCCTGAAATGTAGCAGGATTATGCAAGTCTGAGCTCTCCTACATCAGCAAAGATTAACCAGGCCCAATAAATGTCATGTGTTCTAGATCAACATATATAAACACAGCTGACAGGATGCATCCGAAACCTGGATAGCATTAAGTTTATACCTGCACTTGTGGCTGGTTAAATACTTTTTGCTGCAGCTGCTTTGTAGGATGCTGCATTTCAAAGGCAGCCAGAATTTTAAGAAAAGGTTAGGCTCACTTGTCCTCCCCATGGGTGGTCCTCTTCCTCTTCAGGCTGACACAGAGAGCCAATATTCAGTAGGTTGTGTGATTTCATTCTCCCTCCTCTCCCTGGACTTTTTTTTTTTTTTCTTTTTTTCCTTCTCCTCCTCCTTTTCCCTCCATTCTCTCCTGCCCCAAAATCAGCTGTATCCAGCTATAAACATTAATTCTTACTAACAGTGTACACTGGGTTGTAAGCTCTCTGTGTTCTTACTGGCTGCTATTCCAAATGCTAGCCAAATAGCTTAATTTAAGAATTACAACATCTGCATTTGTATACTGAAGGACTTTCTAAAAAGATAAAGCAGGAGGCCAAATTCTGATCTCACTTATGTCACTGAATAATTTCACTGACGCTAAAAGGAGTTGCTACAGTCTTTCCTCCGGGATCGCCAAGAGCAGGATTTGACCATTTGCTTTAGTTATGCACTGATATTTGCTTCATATAGACCATGAGAAAAGGAAAGTAGTCGATGCTGGCATTCCAAATATTTGCTCTCTGCAAGCGCTCAGAGTGTGAATCCCATCTACGGTGTGCCTTAGTTTCTATGAAAAACTGCAGTTTATTGTTTCACCATTCTCAAATCTACATCTTTAATAGATGGGAAATTGCATGAATATCTCCCTACACAGGCCTTTTCAATTTACAAGAATAGTATTTACAATTCAAAAGAATAGCAGGAAATGTCTAATAGACTTAGCACTTGGTCTCTAGGAAACGAGAAATACCATGCTAATCACTGAAGGCTGCACCTTAACTATATTAAAAGTGTTTAAGCAAGCATGAGAAAGTTTGCACTTTTCTGTGGGCAGTAGTACTCTGAACTGACAAAATACAAATATTAAAAGAAAAATAGATCTGAAATCATTAACCTTATCAGTTTTAAACCTATGAGCAAATCATAGTCTTCTATTGTGGACTTAAAAAGAAAGATCAGTAAGCTTAATTGGCACAAAAATTCCGAAAATTGTCTTGGACATCTTGAAGGTGTTTATGATCTTTTTTAAAAAAAAGTTTTCCATATCAAATATGTAGTTTACAAGTAAAATACCAAAAAAAATTTAAACTTCAGCCCTGCAAATCCTAGTAATATGAACCTTATGCACTATAAGTAGTCAGACAAATTGTACTCCACTGTTTTATTTCTTAAAAAAAACCAAAGAAAAACCCTGATTTGCAGCACAAAGATTCTGAAAATTATTTTACAAATCCTAAAACTAAGATCTTTTTTTAAAAAAGTTTTCATATCAAATATATAGTTTACAAGTAAAATAGTAATTAGCATTAAACTTCAGCCCCACAAATCCGAGTAAAAACTAAAAGCCAGATCAGATGCTCTTATTTTCATGCACTTTTACCAATACTAATGTATTTGATGAACTTAATCTCGGAAATGTCCCTCTGCAGCCTTATTTTCTTCTGCTTTCCCTTAATGGCACATACATAACAGCATTAGACTTCCACAGATGTAATGTGTTAGTATAAACAGAAAATATAATCCTCAGTCTGAATGAGAAACAGAAACATTCTTCATTTACTTGCTTTGGCAAACAAGAATAAAAAAAAATACTTTATTACCAAGACAAAAAAAAAAAGTCACTGTTGAACACATGCATAGAGAAGACCCACCTAACAACACAGGTGCACCATCTTTACAGGGTCAGGCTACTTGATCAGCAACCTTCCAGCTAAAATTTTGCACAGAATTGGAAAATAACACAGATAAGGTGTTCTAAAAGTAAAATATTTAACACTAATGATAACAAAAGGGACAACTACAATCATCATTATCTCTTTTGAAAATTTTTCAGAAAAAAATTTTCAGAGCATGGACAATGTATTTGACACTCTCATCACATACGCTAATAACACAAGCATCATCAGCATATTTGATAATTCTACAGACCAAAACAACATCTTTCACCATACACAGACTCATAGCTTGTATGAAGTAAAATATGCGGATGAAGAGTACTTTAGAGTATGTTCATAAGAACCTGCTGATGTTGATACGTTCACATACCCCAAGTCTCTAAAAGTGAAACACAGACCATATTGTTTCCTTCTTCAGTCTCTGACTGACACTATAGGAAGTTCCAAGCTCCTTCATAGCCCTCTTTTAAAGTGCACTAGGTATGCAGGGAGAAAAAGTAGGTGGAATTAGCAGTTTCAAGCAATAGTCCCTGCTTAAGGATGGCAGTTCTGCCTTAGTAGCCATCTTGACTTCCTCTGATTGCAAGTCACAGTTAAGAAGCCCTCCAAGATTTCTAAGTTGACCTTTTCTTTTCATTTCCAACACATGCGCAAAAGATTTAAAAAATGTTTGTGGGTTAAATTTTTTGTTTGGTTTTGGCATTGCCAAATCAGCCTCCTTCCTTCAATGGTGAGTCACTATGACTCACCAGCATAATTAATCATAGCAACCTGTGAGAGCAGCAAGGAGGGAAAGGCCTTCTAATAAAAACATATAGGACTGACACGGGCTACAAAATAGCCAAATAAGTGGAAGAAGAGCTCTCTTGCACACAGTTCACATCATAAGTCCTCCCCCATCCCTTCAGGGGTGACAAACTGGTAAATGTCATATGGAAAGAGATTAAGACAGACTGTGGGACAAACGTAGTCACTAATGAAATTGCTAAACCCAGCTTGAAATTAAAATTCACAATATATACACCAATGGAAGCAGGAAATGGAAATCTCTGAGAGTAACTATACAATTTTCACTTCAGCCACAAGAACCTGATGCGCTACAAAGGAGCCTGTATCCATCATAATAAAATCTTAAAGATTTAGAGTATTGCAGTCGAAACTAAAGACAGCTCAACCAGTCAGGGACCAAAGGTATTGTGCATGTAACCACTATTACTGTATTTTTAGCTTAAACAGCAAGTTTCAGTTTTTGTTTCAAGAAAATCCATCAAAATATAAACAAGTTTGAACTATGCAATTTTGTTATGGGAAAATTCCTGAATTTGAGATCAGTTACTATCAACTGAGCCACAAGCCGTATTTAATGGTTCACAGCTTCATGTTAAATAGCATCTTTGGTGTAGACAGGTAATGTATTTATGACTTGGCAACATCTTGCAGCCTGAAGATCTTCTTTTAAAAGAAGACATTTGTGAAGAATGGCCACTTAAACCAATGACATGTAGATGCAGCCAAGGAATGCCACCAAGGCTGTGGAGCCTCCTTGAAAGCACCAAAACACGGGAGAGCTGAGCAAGACCCTTTCTGGGTTGTCAAGGGAAAGCTATGACATGACCAGCCCCAGCCCTCATCAGCCTTTGAGCCAGGACCTACACAAGTGACCACCACCACCGAACCATGCGGGGCTGCAGGCCCTGACCCAGTGGGCGAATGTCCTGTCCCTACAGCCCTGCCCCACCATCATGGGACTGTGTCTGACACTGGTTCCCCTCATGGGGCCTGATCCTGACCCCCACCTATGGGCTGATATCCAGGCCTGGCCTTGGCCTGGCCCTAGAGAGTTGCCCCAGGCTGCGGCTGCCCCTGGTTGCCCTGGTCATGGCTGGCGCAGTGGGACATCTCTGACTGGTGATGCCCTGCCCTACAGCAGGACACCCTGAACTACCTGATCTAAGGTAGCCCTACTTTGAGAGAAGGCTTTGGCCTCCTGAGGTTTCCTTCTTCTAGAATTATTCAGGGATTCCATGACTTAAAGGTGACATATTTTATTATTACACCAACACTAAGTTCCTAAGGTACAGCAATCACAGGATAGTTTAGGTTGGAAGGGACCTTTGAGATCATCTAATCCAGCCCCCAAGAAACTTTATTTTCCAATAGTTTTAACAATGCAGGTATTATTTACAGATGTTTTACCATTTATAGAAAGTTTTAAAAGTCAAAGTATCTCAACAGTGTCACACTTTTTTCCACCTTTCTCATAAGTATATGGACTATTTTTAAAGCAAAGTTAGTGCATTTCTGGTTTTAATAGGTGTATTTGAGAAAAGTCTCTTCACAGCTACAGTACGTAACTGCATTCTCCTAATTCCTAATTGGACTGTAAGCTACATACTCTTCAAGGGCTTATTCTATTAGTCAATGAGATTCAAGTTTGCACACAGAAGATTAGTCCTGATTAATACATGTTCCAGTAATTATGCAAACATATTTATATGTTACAGTAATTATAAACCCAATGAATTCTTAAATAAATCCATAAATCCCAAGCTGGTTGTCTGCTTTATTTTTAGCTGCCTCGAAAAAGAAGGAAACAGAATCAGGCAGCAAACCTTCCCTTCAAAAAATAATGCATTACAGAGTTACTAGATTTTGTAAAATTCTGCTAGCTGTGAAATATCACATGCATTCTGGAAAGAAATTCAACTCACACTAGACCACAATTCAAATAGCCTTTTAAATTATGGCTTTTACTATTTTGAGTCTTGGTGGAAAGTTATAGTTAACTCTGTGGCCTTGGGATTATTTGATTACAAAGAGAAAGGTCTGAGCAATTATTTATAACAAAAATCTGATATTTCCAAGTTTTTAATTTCATTTATCTTCTGCAATGAGAGTTTGAAGCTAGCAAAACTTAAGCCAACTGCATTATATTTCTTTATAAAATAGCAGTTACAAGCAAACTACTATTTTGTTCTTATACATCATTTTTCACCATGGCATCTGAAAAGACTTCAAAAAAGGAAGGAAATGTCATTAACCCATTTTACAGGTAGATAAATTTCACAGATTTCAGTTTTTCTCTGCCTATTTCACATCCTCCTATGCAAGGAGAAACAATGGTTCCTAAATTTAGCAGCAGCTTCCAAACTGTGGTCTGTGGGAATTCGGTAATTCACAGAACCATACTCAAGAGTGCTTAGGGTGCCCTTTAAAAAGTACATACTGGTCCAGAAGTTCTGAAATTTGATAGCTGTTAATTGGACCCCAGAATTTTGCAAGCCATTGACCATGGTCTCATACACTGTAAAGTGCCAAGATACAGAAAATGAGACCCCTGGTTCCAATACTTTCATAGTTTAGGCCTACCCATTAATAATTGTTACCTAGTTTATACTGAAGTTCAGATGAAACTTTTCTCTCTGGGGAAATATTTCCCATCTCTAAAAGTGTTTTCCTTCCATAAATTAAAGACAAAAATCTAAGTCATAAAAATTCATGGAATGAAGTATTCCAATATAATTTAATACTTTGGTTTTATTTTGACCCAAATTTTTAATAAAAAAAAATGGTTTTTAATTGAAAAATGAGAGCTTTTAAATTGAAATTTTCAAGGAAGAACTCTAATTTTTAATTTTTTTTTCACTCAATGAGAAATTTATCATCACTTATATGGGGGGGGATAAATCTGACAAATCTGCATTTTTGCATTGGGTGGGGAGGAGATAAATACATTTTATTAGAAAACTTTTTTAGAATTCCCTAGGACAGTAATGGGGAGTATCTCCATTTTTTGATGGTGGACTCTCAGTATTCATGATCACCCCAAATGGGATGGGGTTTCATATTTACGAAACCTATTCCCAGTCTAGTATGCTTTATTAGCTGTCTCAGGCTATATGAAGGTCTGTAGATTTAGCAATAATTTCAGCAACAGATGTAAATAACTATGTATACAAACAAAAACTTAATTCAAGTTCCCAAATTATCTTAAATGTATGACTAGAAGACTAATTTTAGAAATCTTACAGAAGAAGAAAAAAGAAAAAAAAAGTATCTTGAATTTGTGGTGGTCTTTTTTCCTCACCTCCATCCATTCATTTCTCATGCTAAATAGCAACAGCAGCAAACTATAACAACTGCAGATTCAGGCCACTTCTGTTTTCTCTAATCATCAGAACAAGTGACCAATAGTTATGGCATGTTTGTGTAACAAGTTTCATATCTAAAAGCTCAGTGTTGTGTCAAGGGAAATCTTTGTACACCCAACCATCGCCTAAACACTTCCTGGCGGTAGTTGAGCAGGTTCCCACCAAAAGATTGAGGTCACCTCAGGAAACAAAGTGGAATGAAATGTTTCCACATTAGGATTCGCAAGAGTTTAGATGGTTATACAGATGGTTTTCATGGCTATTTCAAAAGCCTGTAATACACATCTTCCATAGGAAAATAACAGAATAAGTATCCTTCCTGCACTCCACAGTCATCCCCTCTGTGTACAATATACTGAAGCACTGAAATTATTCACTTGTATCAATCCACCAAAATCCACAGTGACGGAAGTCTGTTCCCAGTGTGCTACAGGGCTTTGGTCCCTCAAGCTATATAGCAGAGAGGAAAACCATGTCCCACAGATGTAGGTCTGGAGAGCTGAATGTTGTGCTGTGAATGCCTCCGGATATCAGCTCATTTCTTGCACCACAAACCAAAGAAGAAAAAGTTCTTAGATTCACAAACAGCTTACAGTTCCCACTGTTTCCACCTGTGAAGTTGCCATAATTCAGTTGTAAATTTTCTTGCTGGGAGCCTGTGGATGTCCCTAGCCACTGTACCTTCACCCTGGCACAGCCAGCTGGGCTTGGTTGGGTGAGGCAAGAGACAGCAGGAACGCAGTCAAGAGTTGGAAGTGGAAGAGCTTAGTACTGCTTCTGCAAGCCCTCAGACCAGCCGTGCAAATCTAAAGGTTCCTGGCATCAGTTTTAGACTGCATCAGGTCTGAAATAATGAAACCTGTTGTCCCCCACCATTAGGGCAATTTAGTTTTTAGTTATACAGCTTTATTGTTGATACGAACATTGGATGACAAACACTGAAATGCTAGCTTAGGAAATTTTCTGCTCAACTGCAGACTTTTGAATAGTTCAGGAATAAAAATAACAATAGGTAAATTGGATTTATTCTGAAATACAGCCCTTTTAAATGATGAAGCTCAAGAGTTACAAAAGAGATGAGGGAATTCAGTCACACAATTTGTAACAAAAAAAAATAGCTGCAAGGTTAAATCCCTAGCTACAATTGAAAAGAAAAATATAGCACAGGAAACATATAACAGGAAGCAAGTAATCACGCAAGTACTAGCCAGTATTCTGCTCATCTACGTCAATTTTAAATATTAATACTTTTATTCAGAGGCTATATACACAGACAGAACCAAGGCCAGAAAAAAAAGACAATTTTGCTTCGTGCAAATCTTTGATATAACCTTTGACATAACCTTTTCAGGATGAAAAGGTCTTCAGGGGTCCCTTCAGCAATGAAACACAACCTGCCTTAGAATTCAAAAGAGAAAAGGAAGAACAGAAAAAAAACAGAAAAAAAGTCCCTCTTCTACTACTCTGAGATAAGCTTTGGGCCCTGAAGATGATGTTGTATAATTCCTAACATTATGGTTACTTCTGTAACCACAGTTTGCATTTTAACTCTAAACTTTGTTATATCAAAGACAGAACTATTTCTTCAGTAATAAGCACATAGAAGATGACTGTATCCCAGGATGTAATGCACAGACATAAAAATTAAAACAGATTTTAACTGTTTCATCCACTGTGATCTTCATTATTCTGTACAGACATGAACTTCATCACATCTAATACAGAAAAAGGACATAGTAAATGTGGACAACAAAAAAATAAATCCTAACCACTGACTTCCTGTAAATCCCACCAAACACCAAACCCAATGCCAACAAATATCTTAGCCATGGAAGCTTTTACAAGTGCTTTTTAGTGACTAAGAAAATGAGGTATTTTACTAATACTGTCACATTGTCCAATACTGAATGCTGCTACTTTGCACCGCTGAAGCGTTTTCCAGGGCTCAGGTTATAAGTCATAACCAGATAAAGGAGCTTGCACAAGTAAAACTGAAGCAAATCTAAGTCCTACTGACCTAACCTACTTGATGACAAAAATAAACAAACAAGTACATCTGTTATTTCTTTGGCTTTTAAGATGTAAGTATTCTACATGCTAACACTTGACTGGAAATCCAAATGATTTATACGTAGTTTGTTGCTCAACTGCATTAAGTTTAACTTAAAAAAAAAAAAAAAAAAAAGAGAACTTAAAAAATGTTTAATTGAGCAAGGATCTGTGACAAGTCTCAATAGTAACGATGCCCAGACTGCATTTCACATGCAGTTGCTTGACCTGCAATAGGAGAAGAGTACTCATTTCTGATTACTATCATAAAACATATTTGACGGCACATATTTTTAAAAGAATGCCTTCATGTGGAAGAACTGGAAGTCATTTTAAAGTCATAAAATCCTTTGTCAAATTTTAACAAAAAGAGTGGGTTGCAATTCAAATTTCATAACACAATTGAGACTCTTGCAAAATATTTTCTAAGTATAAAAGCACTGGCTTTATCTCAAAATTCAATATAAATATACAACTGATCCATTAATAGTGTTATAGGTATAGCATGTGACAACATAAGTGTTTTAACTGAAAAATTCACATGCTTTTTCATGTATCTACATGTTGCATGTGTGCTAAATATACTGCAATACCTACTTTTAACAAAACATATCCTGCAAGGAAAGCAAGAGTGAATGCGCATTATTAAAAAGCCACTCATCCCCACAGTTTGGATGGAAACACACTTTGTAAACTAGCTGGGGAAGGTTCAGCAATCAAGGCACAAAGCAGAGGATCCGTGTGAGAGCCAAGGGACAGTTGCAGGGGACCCAACACCCACTCCCTGGGAAGGCAGCAGGAAGGATGAGGAGCAAATGCCACCCCAAGGGCTGAATCCCTCCTCCAACACTGCCTGGCAAGAAAACGGGCAGAGCACCCATGGGGCCGTGGGGAAGCAGAGGCCGCCTTTCTGTCCCCCTCTGCCACTCCCCATGGTAGCAGGGGATGTGGCAGGCTGGGGGTCCTCATACCCTGCCAAGGGGAGACAAAGGGCAAGACCCAGCACCCAGGGTGGCCATCACTCAGGAGCACGCTGCTCAGCCATGGCCAGGAGCAGAAGTGGCTTTCTGCACGGCTGCACCCAGCAGCCACCACCAGCTGCCTTTCTAGGGCAGCCCCACGGAAAGCAAACCCAGCGGCCGCCGCCCTGGCAGCATAAGGAAGAGGGGTGCTTGTCCGTGGAGGAAGGAAAGGGGCGATACAGTTGTGAAAGAGAAAGGAGGCCATGAGTGCAAGCAAGAAGCATTTTAGCAGAGGATTTAACGCTACAGGGGGAAAGAGCGCACAGGTTATCTCAGGTGTCAAACAGTAGACACTGCATTTCAGGAGTAAAGCATTTGTGGAGTAAAGCATTTTGTCTCCAGGATTACTTAGTACAAATTAATCAGTAGGCCAGGGCTTGAGAAAAGATAAATAAGGCAGCACAGATAGTAAGCTTTCATTAGGTCCTCCGGGGGGAAAAAAATAATCAACTTTTGCATGTTTCCCAGCAATCAGAAGGGGATGCATATATACACACACCTATGGAAGGGCTGAATTTTAAATAGTAGAATATGCACTTACTTGAAAAGTCTGTGGCCGCAGATTTTGCCATAGTTACTTGAATGTTTGTGGTTTTATCAATTTGTTAAATTCTTAATTACACAAATAAACATAAATGAAAAGGTGAGTAAGAACATAGATGGCAAATCATAAGAGCAATAGCAAATGAGCCAAGACCAAGGGTCCACATAGGCAAGCACCTTGATCACCAACAGTGGAAAAAGCAAGAACTGGGCAAGTATATATGAACTTGTGCAAGTAAGAACCCCCTCAATTATTTTAATCTCAAAGGTTATCTCAAGGCTGTTGTATTTTTTGTTTAGTAACCATGCATAGATCTCTCAAGTACTTAGCCCCCCCTGAACTCAAGCAAATATTTTTCATGTCATTCATGAACATACTCCTTGTTCTGCAAATAGTTCTGGAAGCAGCTTCCAGCTGAAACATCTCTAAAGCATCATTGACTCTGAACTTACACAAAGAGAATTCATCACTTCATAAGCAAAAGAATTATTTCTGAAAGTCAGAATATTAGGGGATAACACTTTCATACACAGAGAAAAAAAAGCTAAAATGTGGACTTAGAGAGGAGAGGACTAACATACAGTTAAAAAACAGTTACCATTTGCCACTTAACCTGAAGATTTTTCATTATTTCAAATATGCATGTTGTCACTTCAGACTCTTCTGTTATTTTCATACAGAGAACATTGCAGATAATATCCTAAGTCTATTCCATACAGAATTGTCAGCCAGAAACTTGTGGTTTAAATATTGTGTAAAATTGGGTGCCATACAAAAACATTGCCGGTAGAAAACTTAGGATATTATTTTCCAAGTTGTTTTTTGTAAATCACAGTTTGTGTATTTTTTACCTGTTTTTCCTGCTACTGCTATCAAGAATATACAAATACATTCAAAATACTTCAGCCATGAAAAAACACATGGAAGGTTCAGGTCCAGAGTGACCGAGCTGACCCCGAGACACAATTCTGCTCTCTCATTTTGGAAGTAACGTTAAGACCTTAAAACCCATGGGAAAAGAAAGGTGGGGGAGGATGGGACTTTATGTCATATTACCTAGGCAATTTGGTTAAAGATTACAGAAGAATAAGAGAACATTTGGGTTTAGCTGCTGTATGAAAAGCTGAAGCAGTCTCAGTTGCAGGAATTTGCAACACTAATTCACACCTTTCTCATGTCTGGAAGAACCTAAGGGATGCTTACATTAAATAGGAGAATTAAAGTAAAACTAAATAGGAGAATTAAATTAAAACATTACCCTTTGTATACAAACATTTCAGCAGCTTTTAGCATGTATGTAACCACAACTATTTTATTAAATAATCTTTATGGGACAACCAAGTATCTGATTCATTACATCAGCAACGAGCAGCAATTTCTTATTTATCTCAAATCTGCTTCACTTTGATACCACAGTTTAGTCAATACTGTATGTATCATAACTTATTGCTTACTGTGAGAATTGATTTTTCTATATACAGGTATATGCAATTCCTTGAGGCATCTTTTGTCAATTTACTGGCAAAGCTAAATATGTTTAGGTAAAAAAAAAAAAAAAAAAAAAAAAAAAAAGCTTTCTGGCATTGCTAACTTGTTTGTAGCAGGACAAATATCTACCAGTGGTTATTTTCTTGTTTATAGCCTGAAGTCCTCTTTGTAAAAAGAAAAACAAACTGCAAGCTTTACCAAAAATGCACAAAGTCTTACTTTATTTCAGATGTTGTGTTACTTTGTATATTTTGAGATCTAAATTTTTTCCATTATTTGATAAACAAAGGCAATTTTAATTTAGTAGCCTCAAAACTTTTTGGTAATCTCCAACAAGCCAGCCGCAGGTTTCTGTAAGGCACCAATAAAAACTTGTACATCCTACCTGCAAAGGCTGCATTTCCAAGTGCCAGGCAAACACTGCCCGGTTTGCTAACACAACACAGCTTTCATTTGCACAGGCAGCAAGAGAGGCTTTATCTAGCCCTTTTTGTGACTTTCTGTTCACTTTTGCCAAAAAGTGATGCTATTATTTTTATTCCATTAACTTCACCTTCACTTTCTTTCTACCATCGCTGGTAGTTGTCCCCCCCCACAAGCATATCAAATTCCCACATTTTTCCTACAAAACCTGAATCATAAGTTTCCTGAAAACCCCAGTTCTTTAACAGTTTAAGAAGCCGTTTGGCCACAGGACTACCTTCCTACAGTGATCACAAGTCTCTGTTTTGTTTAGCTAGTTAGCTTTTCAGGAACACTCATAAAGGACACCATGGAACAGGGGGAAAAAAAAATGTATATAAATATAAAAATCTGGGGCAGGAATGGGCAAAAAAGATAGGACATCTTGAAGAAGGCCTTAGGTTCCCTGCTGAAGAAGTGGAGACAGCTGTTTGGGCAGGGATCAACACAACTGCGCTGCTAGGTCCTGGCCACTGGAAGCTTGTGTATGTGTATGCTGGTCTGCCTCAGCTGTCATGAAGCTCTTTGAAAATAAACTAATGGACCATTAAAACTTCCAGTGAGGTAAATAATTATGATCCTCCTTTCACAGATGAGTAAATAAAGATAGTAAATAAATAGCTGGTCTGAAGCCACAGAGAGAATTCAGTAGTTCCAGAAACAGAATACCAGTTTCCATGTTTATACATTCCCTTGTAAGAGCTTCTATCCCACTCTACTTTTTGTTTCGGATTACAGATCAGTCTGTTACTGCTTCCAGCTAGCACGCTTCACTCACATTCACAGAAAAACCTCACAAGAGAACAGAATAATGTATGGATTGTACAGTATAATACAGCATATAGATCCCTGAGCTGGATCTAGAACAAGCAGAAGGGCAAGCACATCAGCACAAAATAATTTATTAGTAGAGAGGCTCAAAAAATTGTTCCTGCAGAGGTCAGTTTTTATGCCATGACAGCATCAACCATCTCATTTGCAACACAAGCATCTTCCCACTACAGGCAATAAATATGTAACTTACTTCGTGAGGAGTTTGACACCTAGCTCTGGAATGAAATTCCAGCCCAATTTATTTAAACTATAGCAGTACATTGCCTGATAGTTCAGCTTTCATGCTACTTAATTACATCCACGTGAGCCAGAAGCTCAACACAGGCGCTGATAAATCTTTTCAAAAAGAGAAGCACGGTGGGGAGCACAGGAGAGCCACAAAGTGGGCTGCTGTAACAGGGTGCTGGGTTTGCACTTGGGACTACTGTGTAGGAACTGAAACCTTAGCACTACTTCTGCGGAGATAAAACAAAAAGCTTTGTATTTCAGGTTATTAAAGAACAGCAGCACAAAAGAAAGCACAATAAAAATGATACATTTGAGAAAGGGTACAACCCTCAACAGTAAGTCATAGCCAAGCAGAAACGAAAATAGTCTGATTTACTTAAACTAGTTATCAGTAAAATATAACCAGTCAAAAAGCTTGATGGAACCACAAGAGGCTGCTTGATAAGGATGGCTACACAATATCATGTGTGGCATATAGAAATGGAAATGAAAGTACATCATCTTTAAAAATAAGAACTGGATAACACTTGAGGGCACCACACTTAGGAATGGGGAGAAGTTCAATTTTTTATTTCATAGGGAGGCAGAAATCTAGCTTATCTCTTACTTCATTTGTGTAATGCAGAATTAAGAAAAATCAGTGTCTCTCCTTCCACATTCCATGACTCCCTTACAATCAAAATTTTAAATGAAAACTCATAACATATAAAAGCAGGAAAGTGTAATTTCTGTATTCAACAATGTAATGTTTTAAAGCATTAGGATTCAAACTGATTTACGGTAGATGCATTTTAAGACTTTTACTTTCCAAAAGAAAAGATTGGCATCTTTCTGAGAAGTGGTTTGGTTTTGCTACTTCATTTCTCTGCTAGAAAGATGTTTAGGAATTTAAGAATGACTTAGCACCTCGATCCATTTATAGGTATCCATTTGAAAATCCATATACAGTTCATTTATCCAAAACAAATTTTTTAAGACTGAACTGACAGTTCAAAGCAATGAAGTTTGGGGTGGTGGGTTTGGATTTTTTTGGTTTGTTTGTTTTTAAATAAACTTGATTCTGCAATGGACAAAATTTCTAAGAATCCAGTTGTGGTCTGTAGGCATATCGAGGGAAGATGGGAAGATACTGCTGTCCCTCTCTTTCGGGTTTGTTGTGCCACCTTTGCAAAATTGCACTCGTCCATGGAATTGAGTTGAGGTGTTTGATCAGAGAGCTTGGCATAAGGAATAGCTGTCAGGGGCAGGGCAAACAAATTGTAAAGAAACAGATATATAAGAATGATTAAAGCAAAAGCTTAAAAAACCCCAAATCATACTGATATGCAGAAGTGAAATGGTCACAGAAGTCAACCATATAGCCCCTCTCTCAAACATTATCTCATTTTAGTGGTCCATTGCACACCTAATAAATGTCGTGGTATGTCTATATATTTAGGCAATATTGCTCTGAGAATTTGCATACATTGCCTTTCACATTTCACTACATCTGTGCGTGGTCTGAGGTTGTATTTTTATTAAATTGCTCACTCTATAACATATTCCAAGACCTTGAAAAGGTTTTCAGTAGACAACCACTGAAATATCTGGTAACATTAATATATCCATTAAAAAAAAAAAAAAAGGCTCAGTATGTTTTCTACTATAAAAATAAAAAGTCAGAACACATGCACATTTAGGAGCAACTCTTCCAGATGTCAGTTTAAAGAGTTTGCCAGACATAGTTAAGGAGCACTGATAAATTAACATGAAAATGACTGTATATGACACAGTATGTTTTCTGTTTAGTGGATTAACGGACAACTTTAGCCTATTAGTGTTCTCGGTGCTATATGCACTTCAAATCACCGCTAAAAATACAACTTCTGTAATTTTAACTTCAACTCCCAGATAAACAAAACTCCTTTAACATGACAGCTACAAGCATTCATGAGAAAATAAGTCTTGTAAGCAGTCATATAACAGAAGCCATATGCAGAGACACATACCAGCAGCAGATAAAAATCTTGCTGCACTGAACTCAATTTTCCCCAAGATACGATTCTGTTCCATTTTCCAACTCAGAACCACCACTATTCATAGGAGCATGTTTATCACATGGTAAAATCAGGTACATGACTTAGTTTGATACCCAGCATAGACACAAAGAGGAGCATTTGGAAAACTCCAGGGGGGCTGTACACACCAGCTAGGAAAAGAAACATTTACAGAAGAACTTGGAGGGAGAAGGGGTTGTGTTTGAAAATATCACTCCCTCATCACAAATGTGTGAAGTGCATAAAAATTAAAACATAAAAGTCCATCACAGTCTGTGGCTTATGACATTAAAATACATATTCTTCTTTTGGCCACTGTATTCCCTTTTTTAATGCTAGTTTTCACAATGTTGGTATACTGAATTCAACATTTGAAAGACCTAAGCCTTTGAAATATTAAATATATTCTGCTAAACGCTTCAAAAGATAGGTCCAAAGAGTGGAGAAACTTAACACTAGAGAAAGCAGTCAGCTCTCTGCAGAATTAGACTCCTGTAAGTCTTCAAAGAAAGGGCAGTCTCCGAAGACAATGGTTTGGGCAAGCAATTTTTAGCATGCCATTAATCTAAAAAAAGTTCAGAACAAAAGCACAAGCAGATTGAGTTGTCTCTCTGAAAACAATACTTTGCATGCAATACTACTTCTTCAATATAATTTTGATTTGGCTTTGAGTTTTCTTTAGCAGGCCTTCTTTGAAAGGTGGGAATTTCTAAAGCACAGACTTCGGCTGTGAGTCATTACTATTGTTTCCTTTAAATTTTCTCACCAGCTCATCCTGCATCACTTCCCCGGTTCTCATGAATGAACAACAGTAATGGAAACATATCCATTGGTAAGAAAGACTTGAGAAAACTATTGTGATAGATTTTCAAATGCCCTGTCAAGAAAAAGTTAACATTTCATTCTAGTTGCTAACTTTTAGGATTGAAGGTAGGAATTAAGAAGTTTGTTTCCTTGTTTAACACAAATTTATTTAAACTTTGCAGCCATATGACTTCTTCACAGCAAACGAAATGCACCCATCTTGTACAACATCATTTTATGATCCATTACAGTAAAAAGGAAAGGGAATATGATTTTAATCTTAAAATAATATGCCATTTCTGTAAAGCCAATGCATCATCGAGGCTTCATTTCCCCATAGCATTGCTGTATTTCAGCACAAGGGAAAAAGAAAAACCAAAACATCCTTACATACCATGAAATCTTACCTCCTTGAAGATTAATGGGCACTAGTCTGTACGTACATTAAGAGGTCACTCAACCCCATCTGTTGTGCAATATCCAGGCACACTGGGATAAGCGGAGGAGACAGAAAAGCTTAGTTTCCCCTCTATAATTCATTGCATGCAATCTTTGTGTTGTGGGCCCTTCGTGCGTTATGCCTGTGCAACTCCCTTCAATACCAGTGAAATTTCTGAGCACAACACGGGTGCAGTACCATCACATCAGGCTCTGCCAAGTGCCATTTTCCTGCAGCAAGTTCCCCCAGTTATTGGGTCCCTCTTAATATTGGGTCTGGAAGTTAAAAAACAAACAAACCAAATTGCACCAAACAAACAGAAAAAAAAACCAACATGAAAATAAGGAGAATGGTCTAGTTTTACTAAACACGAGAGAGATTTAACAGGTTGCAGCCCAGACACAGTGGTACTTAGCTACCACGAAGGACAGTGGATGCCAAGATCTTTCAGGTTGCCCTTTGAGGAAGGAGCACTGCGACACAAACTCTGACTAGACAGACACCCAGTGCAATTTCTGTTTCACTCTAACCACTGATGGTCCTCAAACACAACTGACCACAAACATTGCTAAAGCTTCTCTCCTTTCATGATTATAAACACACAGTTTTTAAGGAAGAGCCTTGTGGCAAGATTAGCTCTCTTCTTGTTTGCTGTGCTTTTATCCATGAAAATGGTCTCAAAAAGCTGCTTTCACTCGATGTTAAAATCTTGCTTGTACAGTTAAGACAAAAGCCCCCGGCGCTGTATCTAACATTGCCATCTAGTGACATCCTGCAAGGGTGTTTTCTGCCGATAAACTATTCTCAGTCACTTTTTTCCCTAATGAAATCTAGCTCAGTGTATTAGCTTAGTGTTAATAAAAGATTATTCAAACCGTTAATGTAGTTTAATAAGAAAGGAAATTTTATTATTTGACTGATTTCAGAATATTTCTCACTCTGCATTTGCATTTCCATAATTAGCTCTTCAGAAGTCTGGTTGGTACCTTTTAATATTGCTAATGAAAAAGACCTTTATATCAGTAGGAAGTGGAAGCTAGTATTTTCTCCTTCGGAAAGAGATCATGCAAGAATATTTGCATGGTTGCAGACCTGGCTGTGAGTGCTCTGAACAGTCGTATGCATTTTTACTTGTTTTACATTTAAAATTGAATGTTCTGATGCATGTCTTACATGCCATCACCTTAATCAATACCAGAAGCCTAAGTGGAAAAGCCAGACTTAAGCCCAAAATGAACAGGCTTGCGCTGAGGATCAGCGCCATACACCCACTGATGGGTTACAGCCCTGGCCAGTAGTCCCAGCAGGTCAGAGGAGCCCCAATGCCACAGGCTCGCCCCACTGAGACTCTGCAAACCCCCTGCAACAGGACTGAGCAGCAGAAGCTGCTCCAGCACCGTCTCGCTAAAGCAATGGAAGCTCTCGGGAGTCACAGTCAAACACCATCCTGACAGTAACCCTGGCATGCTCCCTCCCTTCAGCTTTACGAGCCCTGCGGTGTGCACCCCAGCCTTCCCAGCCCCAGCAGATTTCACTGCATGGCCTCTGGGCATTCTCATGACAGGTTTATAGCTAATAGTCCCACAAATAGAGAACATTTCCAAAGAGGCTGTCACAGTTTGCACAAATTAATTGCTTGACAGGGTTACCATTATCTGTCTCTTAAAGTATTGTTTGTTCCAAGCAATCCTTGAAATACCGCTACTTGCCAGAAGTTATTTTGTGCACATGCTGGCAGGGGGTGAGTTGGAGGATGCCCTGTCTGAGTTGGTTTTAGGCTTTGGACCCAGCCTCTGAAGATGACCATTTGGTTGAACATCTCATAGTTCAGAGATGAATGAATGAGGTCCAAATGAAAGAAGTGGCAACCTAACCACGCTAGCCCCACAGGACTCATACTGAGCACCACAAACTGCTAAGTGCAGTGTTAAGCGGATACTTACCGATTCGCTGTGCGTGACTAAAGGAATAGTTATGCTTTATTCATTGAGAGAAAACCTGTGTTTTATCAGTAAGCTCTTTCCTTCCCCACTACTTATTTGGTGCCACAGAGGCATCAGCTCTTGAGCCAGGGTGTAAGAGGTGGAAGAAGTGTGTCAGATTTTCTTCCAAGCCTGTCACCTTTACACAAAGTCATCCTCTGTTCAGATCTTATCTGGGCACTTTCAACATGTGGCACTTTCAAAGAGGTTTATGAACACTACTGATCCCTATTGGTAGCAGATCCAGTCTTTGTCTTTCTATTTTGGTTTTGATCAAAAAAGACTTTCCTAGTGCTTGTGCATGAGGGAAAACCCCACAACGTTCTGGAACCAGTACGAGAAAAAAGCCCAATCGATGTAGTCCTCCCTCTTTCTTTCACGTATATATAGAATGTAATATTTTCTTATGCCAGTTATTTTAGTCCTTTTTATTCGTAGTGGCTAAAGGTGTGTAAGAGGAGGATAAAAATAGTGGTATGTTTATAGCACAGCGGGAACTGCCAACACAGCAGCTCTCATTTCATGCTCAATCCTTTCTGTTGTTTTTAACCAAGACTGCTTTGAGACTCAGGTTGCTGCAGCGCTAACAACCGACTTGTATCTTGTCTCCTTGGGAAGCAGCTGTTCCCACTTAGCAGGGGTAGGATGCTCAGAACACAGACGTTTACCTTAAAGAACGGGGTCAATGCGGTTATCTGTATAGAAATACCACCCCACTTCAAAGGACAGCTATTCATGCTCCACTGCCCAAATATTTAGGAAAAATATTTTTATTTTGTTTCCTACAGGAAATATTTAACAGGCAGTTAAATAAATGTCCTGAAAATTGCCTTAAATACATTCACAATAACAGCAGAACATCAGAAAGAAGATGATGTTGTCCAGTCTTGTCACCCTCTACAGCAACCCTTACCATTAAAATTCAAAGTTGAAAAATTTTACTCATATTCGCAATGAATGAGGTTTCAGAGTGCTTGTGAGACAACCAACCATTGCTCCAATATATTTTAAAACACTGTGCCATGATTTTGTCATCGGCAACAACTTCTTTGGTTGATGAAAGATCTGTACAGGAGCCAAGAATAATATCCCAGAGCCCTGACTCCGGCATGGACTTCAACTGTAAGGATTCTTTCATTTGCAACACATGACTGGTCAAATCCCAGGGATAAACTAAACAGTACTATCTTAAACGTCACCAGACAGTTAGTGTCTAGAGAAGACAAATACTAGGATGTCACTTATGTACACATGCACATCATTTTGACTCATTTTTTACCATATTCTATATGGCATTCGTAAATACATCAAATATTAAAAAAGTTGTCACATTAAGAGTAAGCCCACCACTGTTTAACACAACACACTCTGAAAAGTCATTCAATAAATTAAAACCTCTCAAGTCTAATGCCTAACCAGCTGCACAATAACATTATATACCTAAATTTAAAATAAAAACTTCTTATATTGTACTGTGAAAATGGGCGCTTTCCAAGCTCAGTTGTTTTGTAAAGTGAATGCCTGACATCTGCTGGTAATATACAGGCTGTATGTAGTTGAAGGAAACTGTCTTTAGTTTAGTTTTTAGACTGAGGAAGATGCTTTAGAATATATAAGTTATTCCAAATAAAGAGATATAAATTATTACAGTCACAATGTAATGATGTTTCAAAACTAAACTGCATCAATATTGCTTTTACTTGTGAGGTGCAATATACTGAGCATCTTCGAATTTCCTATAAAATTTTCCTGCAGGAGTGACCAAATTAAGTCCTCAGAAAAAGCTTTTCCCCAACATGAATTTTGTGCACGTTATTTTTGATGAAGTAGCAGAAAAAATTCCAGTGCTATTGTATTTCACATTCCCCTTTGTTTAGATTTAACATTTTTTAGAAAGCTATTTCTACACTATTCTGTAATATTTCAGTCATGCTACAAAAAAATACGATTACTAACCAAAACAACAGGACTGCAGGAATTTAAAATACTGACTTACAAAAGTCCCATCTATGACGAAGGCTACAAAACATCGTCCTTATTTAAGATGACTTCTTAGGAGCCAGTAAAGACTTGGGAGAAAATAAAGGATATTGCACTAGAAGCAGCAGCAAAAGGGGACTGCCCCAAAAAAGATAAAGTGAAGGTTTTCGGTCTTTCACCCTTTCATGAATTACACAGTTCTTTTTCAAAAACTTGGGGACTTATCAGTATAAATAAGTAGGATTCAGTTTTACAATATCTAAGCACCTGTGATTTTATGAAGTAACTCTGTAACCCAGTGTTATTTGTAAAACATAATTCAGAAACTAATTTTGTGCATGAAGGGGTCAGCACATCAGGATGAAAATAATCCTGATAGATCACAACCAGAAAACAGGAAAGAAAAAAATAATATACACAGGAAAATGGGAAATTGTAAAATATTTTATTAATTCTTTAATATGAAGATAGCAAATTAAATGCTCTGTTTGACAAAGTTTAGAGGGGGGGAAAAAAAAAAAACAACACACCAAACTCAAAACCTCCAAAATTAACAACTGACCTTTACTGAAAGCCTATATGGACATCAAGTAGCAGAATCCCTTCAGCCACAGAAACTGATCCTTCATTCCAAACAAAAATAAGATTTTATTTGACAAGATTTTCTCTTGCCAAGTAGAAGCATCACCATGAACCCAATGGCGTGAAGAGGGGAAAAAAAAGTAAAAGCTATTGCCTCCATCCATTTTTATTTTCTCATTTTTCCTCCATACCAACAAAATGAATAAAATAGAATTAAAATCTGATAGAACATCTGTTGAATCCCTATATCATAATTTGCAGTTCTGGTGGTGTGCAACATAAAAGCTATAGTTTGCTACAATACTGCCAATAAGAGAGCATAAAAGAGTTACCTTGAATTTAATGACAAATGCATATCAGTTTTCTGAATGCAAATGGTCTGAAATTCTCTTGACAGAAGGAAAACAACCAAAACAAAGCAAAAAACGAGAGAGAGAGAGAGAGAGAGAGAGAGAGAGAAGACCAAAATAATTTAGAATCAGAGCCAGCAAAAAATGTTACTTGTTGGCTCCAGGAAAACAGGTCCTTTATATCCCCTATAGCTCCTCAGGAGCAAAAGTGTTAAATTGATGTTGCACACAGTAGAATTGGGCAGACAAGCCTCAGTGTTTGACACTGGTTTCCCAGATGCATAAGCAGCACTGAAACAAATTGCTAGAATTCCCCTGATACTGACCAGTTCTTGAAGGATTACACTGCACTATAGATACACATATATACCATACACAGATATTAGGTCTCCCTGAAAGGATAATAGTTTGCTATGTAACATACAAACGGCAGGTCTACATTATTTGTTTCCTTTAACATTAAGAAAATCAGAAAATTTATAGTACTTGAACGATGCCTCCTCCTGATGGGACAGGGAGAGCATGAGAGTGAGATGTGACTAACGAACTCATGACTTTATTATGCCAAGTATCCAGGAAAAAACCAGACATACCTTATCTGAAGACACCCACTGACTTTGATGAATATTGATGGGTCCCTACATGGAATGATTCACCTTTGAGGTGTGATCTACTGTCCATTTTCAGGAAGGCAGCAGCTGCTTTTCAAATTTCTGACCAATAACTTATAAAAATGAGGGATAGAGCAAAATAATAGCGCTGACAATTCACCAAGCCAAAGACAACACCTTTGCGGTCTTATGTCACAAAAAGTTTCAATAACTTTTTATATCAATACCCTTTTGGAAGATTTAAGTATTTGCAAGGACAAATCCCATCCATTTTAAGAAAATGAAAACTGTTAAATCTGCAAACCCTTTTATCTTCGAGACTTCAGACATAGTATAGCTTAACTTTATGCTGGAATGGCACGGTAGGGAGTTGCTTTGCCACTCTTTCTACTTATTTGTTATGCTTTTTTTAACAGTAAAAATGATAAGGTTTTTTGTTTATATAGCAAGGAATTGCATTAAAAATCAGCTTGTTGAGAGGCAAAAACCATTAAAACCCACAAACATATATCCTATATCTGGGTTAAAGATGTTATTTTAAATTCTAAAACTAAGCGGCAGCACATGCTTGAAGCAGCACAGATTTCTGCTTTCAGACTTTCCAACCGAGTTTATGAGACAAACTTCACTTTCTTGCAAAACTAACTTTACACCCTGTCATAGAGCTGTTCTCCAACTACAGAGTGATGATAAACTTTATCACAGAGTCAAGGGTTTAAGTTGGTTTTTTTGATATGAGGATTTTTTTCTTTTCTTTTTTCCTTCTCTTTTTTGACAGAAAGATGGCAAGTCTAGATCCCAGAGCATCAAAGAACCGTTGACTACTCTGTGCTTTTTCTAAGCTACAGCACTACTTCACTTGAAGCTGTTCAGAATTTTTATTTCATCCATCTTCTTGGATTTTTAGCATTTATGAGCAACACATTTCTTAGACCCAAACCCAAGGGTGAAAATCCACAACTACAAGAAGTATAAAATATTTATTGACTTCTTTTATATGAATTTCTGCCCATACTGAACCAATGTTTTCAGTGACATACGCTAAAATGCATGTAATATTCTCCAACCACTTTCATGTTAAGAGCAGAAAGTTCCTTTTAAATGTAATTATTTGCAAAAAGCACTTGAAGTTCGTTAGAAAGCAGTATTTGTAACACTTCCTACTCAGGTCAGGACTATTACAGCACTATTTCATTCAGCTGAAATCCAGTTTCAGATCTGTACTTAAGATTATGCCGATACAATTGCTCATGTTCTTATATTGCATGTGTTTATGCAATGAGATACCTACACGGAACAAGACTAAATTAAATACAATACAGGAAACTTGCATTAATTATGAAGAATATAAGTATCACATAATCCTATGGATTATTAAATCAACATCTTAACATTAAGAATCACAAAGGCTATAAAAATAGCCAGGACATCTTTAAGTCCTTCATTTAATAAGTTGTTCAAGACATTAGTACCTAGATTGCTAATAAAGATTAATCGGATGCGGTACTGAGAAATTAGAAGTAAATATTAAGTTACAAGTAAAAAAATCAACTTATTTGTTATCCAATATTGCATTCTGATTTTACATGTGTACACAATTTAAAAAAAACTAGATAGCAATAAAACCAAGAATACTACAAGTGTCCTGGCAGATCATTCCTTTGTCTATTCTTCTCCTCTAGTTACCCCAAAACAAAAAAATAAGAATACTTTGGTTAGAGATTTATTTTAACGTTTCTCAGCGTCTCGAGCTATTGCTACCACCTCTATGCTCCTAAGACTGTATTTAGCAAATAACATATCCCTAAGGCATATTACAAGCTCACATCCACTACATATACCTGAGGCGTTAATGGATCTATTGTCTAAGTTCTGGCAACTAGGACACCAAAATTTTGCTGCTTCAGTTTTGGGAACTGCTCTCTCACCCTTTGTTATGGCCTGTAATTTTAACTTTTGAAACAGAGTTATACAGAGCATGAATTTACCACTTTGCAGATCAACTCATACACTCAGGTCAACTGGGATAGTTTCACCTACATTAATATGATTGCACAAATGCCAGCCTGCAGCCACAAGATCTTTCCCACCTCAGCCCCCAGGTGCGTAACCCAGCTGCTGCCCCATCATCGTGATGAGGAGGACACTGCTTCAACCACCTCCCATCACTGCGCTCCCCACCCCAGGGTGGGAAGGGACCACTGATGACCACATCAGTGGCTTACACAGTGCAACACAGGCAGGGGATACTGTCTTCATCAAAACCCACAAGAGAAATACAAAACTCATGTATGCTCTCCAATGGGCCAACCCAATCGATACCATCACCTTTCCCAGTGGTAAGATCTATCAGATACAAATCATCCCAGACAGACATTGACATAAACTGTTATTTCCAGCAGGAGATCCATATCTTCCTAGAAAATCTGCGTTAATCTTAGAAAGTTTTTCTTGATGGATGAGGGGGAAGATTCAGACTAAGTATTCAAACACACATACTTTATGAAAACAGATTCTACTCCCACCCCCAGTAGGTGTAACGCTTACTTTTCTTCCCATATACAGTAAAGTAATATGCATTTCAAGACCTAGAACTCAGGTGTTCTTAAATGCATGCTCCTATAAACCATATTTTGCAAAAACCCCACCAATTTCCTGTTCTGCACTTCAAGATGTGGAATACAGCCACAAGATGTGGCACAGCCTCCACTGTCAAAAACCACTTACAGAGTACCCCAACTCTAGTTTTTCTATAGCCAGATACATAGGGAGAAGAATTTAATATTATTTACTTACTACCTTTGCTTGAATCTCCAAACAGTCACAATTTCCTATGCTGAGCATAATCTCTAAATTTCATTACGTATACTTCCTATTCTATCACCCATGCTATTAATGAGAGTAGTGAATAGCATAAGAGCCAGGAAAAAGTAAAAAAAAAAACCACTCACAAAAAAGCCACCCCACAAACCACCTCTAAAACATGAAGCCCAATACCGTCTTCCAGTCTGATATTGAAAAACTTAGAGCTACTAACTGTTTATGATCTTCCAAGTAGTTTTACACCTATCTTAAGTATTTTCCCCTTTATGGATCTTTTCCCCATAGCTCATTAATAGCACAGAAAGCAGTGCCAAAAGCTCTATTTCAAGTAAGATATCTTGATACAGTCTTCACAGTCAAAGGAGCATCCTTAGAAACAAATTCTTCAAAGCCATATCACTCTTAAGTACCTTTGAAAAGGCAACTCCTAGTGAGATGCTCCGTTTAGGAGTCAGACTTGACGATACAGAGAGATGACAGTGAGGCAAAAATCATTGCCTGTGTGGAAGTGGACCAGAGCCTGCAAAATGAGATGGTCCTTACAGGGAACTCAGATAACAGATCTGATGAGATATATCATTTGAAATAATTTTATTACAGCTTGAAATTGTACAAAGCACTTTACTTTTTAATCTTAACAGTTTTAAATGTAAAAAAACCCCCAATCCTTAAAAAGAATGCTAGCATTGGCTGTTGCCACGCACACAGCTAGACTGCAGGTGCCAGTGCCCCTCTTGTTCTTACTATGCTGATTCCCAAAGCAAAAAATAAATGAGCAAGCAGCATGAGAGACGGGCTGGAAGGGCAGGGAAGATAAAGAAACTCCAACCTTCTCCTTCTTTCAGAATTGGGAGAGAGAGGAAGAAATAGGAAGAAAATTACCTTTTGGAAATAGAAGTAGATAGGAAAAAACCAAAAAAGAAAAAAGAGACTTAAGCAGGCACAATCTCAGTGCTGTTACTTCCCAATCACAGTTAAACTAGGTTTATTTTAAACTTCAATTACTCCCTTACCCCAAAAAAAGAGCTTTTTTGTCTGCCTGCCTTGTCAGCCACTTGTAATTACATCTAACACAAGTCATTCTTAAAGGCAAATCCTTTTTACACTTAAACCAAACACTCATTTCTGAACCAAACTGCCATAGCCACATCCAAACCCCTTCTTTTTCTCATAATGGCTCCTGCCACCGCACTCTGAAACCTCCCCTGTGTACCAAGCCCAACTCATTCACCTCAGCACAACCACCCAGGACCACAGCAGTCACTTGGGGGAAAAAATAAACCCTGATAAAGCCAGAAGCACTGAGCAAGGAGGCAGAGGGAATTAATAGCACTGTACCTGTTGTCCATGTTGCACCACAGAAGCAAAAGCCCACATGTGAAGCCCTGAGGCTGGTTCTGCAAAAGGAAGTCCCCAATTACCCCCATTGCCTGCTAACCTGTGGAGCAGGTGGTGTAAAGCCCGCAGCAGGTCGGTCCCACACCGCCCACCCAGGCAATGCTAGCTAACCCCAGATAATATTTTTGAGACAGTCTCTTGCAAAAGCACTTCCAGTATAGCTTAAGAATGCCAGGCTCTTTTGGGGAATAAATATGGATTTTTCTCGTAAAGCACTTGGAAGTCATTGGATTACGACTGCAAAATCAATGACAATTGCTGTTCACAAAGTTATGGGTGTAATATAAATACATCTTCAAATTACAAAAATGCTTACTCACTATCCCTCTAGCGCTGGAAATACATGTATTCGCTCTGATCCATTTCTGCCAGTTTTATGATTTTAAAGGAGTGCCAGCTATTTCTTCAGAATTTATGGCCTGGTGGCATGGCTAATGAGCCCAAGGGGATGCAGCTGACAAGCAGAGGACGGCTCCAGGTGACTTTGGTGTGCACCATTAGCACTGAGCTGGGGGAGGGAAAGGGGTCAGGAGGCCAGGTAGCCCTTTTGACCATATCTGAGTTTTGAAATATTCTCTTAACGATGTATTAGGCTCTGTTATTTTTATTTTGAATCAACAGCTTGTAAGTCTGGATAATGTGACTACATGGATTCAGGGGGTGGGGGTGCTTGTTTTGTTTTCTCAATAGCTTATGCATAGACGATTTAGCATTTCATTATTAGACCATTAATGTTTGGAAAAAGAAATCATAAATGCAACTCTGTTTGGAGTAAGTTTGGAATAAGCAAAAAAGAGAAAGAGAAAAATTCTATCTTTCCACATAAAAAGAAGTTAATTAAGAATTGTTAATTAAGAACAATTAATAGTGAATAAACTAAATAATAACTCGCACAAAAGGGATTATTACTGTGACACAATAGTAAGGGAAAACAAAACTTTAACACTGGAATGCCTACTTTGCCTTTACCCATGCCTCGTCTTTTCAAGAATGTGCATATTCACAAAAAGGTCCCAGGTGGAGGGTGCCAGAAAGATCCAGCAGCAGTTTGGCTTGTTCAAGCTTTTAGATTCGTTTTGTTTAATAAAAATATGCCTGATGTAACTACTGTAGTGTGAGCATTTACCTGTGTGCTTAGAATGGGACTCTTCATGCTAGTGTATATGCTTGTTTGTTTGTTTGCATGAACAGTTTAAAATGTTCTAAACTGTTTTTAATGGAGAAAGATCTCAATTTTCTTCCAAAATAAAGCCAAATAAACCAAAAGAACATTCCTTAAATATCAAAGACTTACAAATAGTTATTTTCTGATACAAATTTGGAGTAAGATTGCTCCTCCAATACCTGAACTTTCAGTCTAAAAAGCTTTCATTTTACAGAACTGTTCCTGCAAAACCTCTCAAAATAATTTTCAGAATAACCACCTTTTCGACGTTTGTAATCCAAAAATAAGGCTGGAACTCTACTTGAATCTGGCTGTTAAGCAGTATAATGGCTAGCTGTAATTTTGTTGTTCAGAAGAAACTTATTAAAAGAATAAACAACCAATAGCTAGATGTAACTTATTTTCTCAATCTCTTTCTATTTTCAGTATCTGTAGTGCCAATCCATAAAAAGATGGCATGAGCAGGGGAGCAGAGCTGTAAATAGAGATTTTTAAGTTATTTTCCTTTCCTGCATAGGGCTTTCTGTGTCGTGCTGTGTGCTCTCAGCAGTAAATGGAAACTCAAGGTATTTTAAGAGTTTGTATTTTTCAGTCCTTAGGCAAGAACTCCTGTCTCCAGAACCTCAATAAATTGCTATCTGAAATGCATCAGAAGTGTTTTCAGTTCAAATTTCCTACAAAAGGGTTTCAGGCCTTTAACCCATCAAGTAAATTAGTTGCTAGGGAATACATCTTTTGTACACATCACTATATAAAATGCCGTTATTTAGTTACTGACACATCTAAGGGAACAATCAGCTCTCAGCAACACTACTACTCTTTTTGTATCAGAAGAGACAAGAGAAAGTAAATGCCATTTGTTTCCACAACAGAGTGCTCGTTTTATAAGTGGTTTGAGAATTATCACAAAATACAGGAATCATCTTACTTTTTGAAAGGCTTTAGAGACCAACTGAGGAATTTGTCTCCTTGCTCCCCGAACCAAGAAGAGACCAGAGAGCATCCTGTCCCGCTCAGTGCTTGCGAAGGGAAGAGCAAGCTGCCCGAGTATCACTTAAGCGCTCATCACTGCTGGCCTTTCCCTCAGGATAAACTCCCGTTCTTCTCCCTAAGAACTCGAACATAAACCCAGTGATGGTTTCTTCTTCATCCCTCTGAAATGCTTACCTCAAACATAATTTCTCTTCCCTGGGAAAGTCTGGAAAAGCTTCAAGTGTGATGTTTGAAGCTACAATTTTAGTGCCTTAAAATTCTGCTACTCTTTGCTGGGAGGAATGCAGCATTTCAAAGGAGAGAAGGTAGATTTCTCTCTGATGTTTTTTGAGAGTGGATCCTTGTCTTTCTAGTTAAAGCACCTCTTTCGTAGACAGCCTTTATATTTATTGGAAGAGTACTGCCAAAGGAATACAGGGAAGTGGTTGAATGCCAAGCCACAAGAAATAAGTTTCAGTAAACATTTCAGGAATGTAGTTTAGGAATAAACCACTTACTTAGCAATTAACAAAACAACTCCAGAACTTTACCCAATTAGCTCTAAAAAAATATTTTGTTTTCCTTCTGTATGACAGCATAAGTTCTCTGTAACAGTTTTTAGAGCAATATATACATTTGAAATAAAAGCACAGGAAAAATAAGAGTGTATTTCAGTGTGCTGATTATGCTAATCTGTGGAAAACAGCACAAGTTCAGAGAACTGAAATTCATGTAAAGATGCTGGATACAAATGAAAAATTATCCTAAAATATTCCTGTGAAAATAATTTTTTAATTTTCACACTTAAACAAGATTTTGTTTGTAAAAAGACAAAACACTTTTTGGAAATTTTTTCAACACCTCTTTGATTGTTACACCAACATGGAGAATGTACTAAATAGTCACTTAGGGATAATTCACAGATACTAAAAAACCCTTTTTAAAAATAAAGTTGGTTTCCTCAAAATCCATCAGCTCTTAGGTGAACTCACAACAAAAAGGGAGACTCTGCTCCAGTCTTCTGCATCTCTTCTTTTGAAAGGTTTGTCACGCTGCAATTTTCAGCATTTTTCCTATTATTATTTTCTGATTTGCAGTATTAAAGACCTCGCAGTTTTAATTTCAGACTATGCTTGCTCTTTTTGAAAGTCCCCAGCACATTCAGAACATCCATGTCTGGAGGTAAATTAACTTCTACCTTACTTTGAATATATGTGTACATCAAGAAGTATGTCAGGAAGGCGATAGAGGCAAGCGCTCCTCCTTCTGTATCTATACAATGAGCAAGAAACACTAGTTGATCAGTATACACCATGATTACTGCCAAGAGGCAATCCCCATACGCTGTTTCTCCCTTCCGTCCTCCCGGCTACAAGAAGCATTTGCGGCTGTAGCAGAGGGAAGGGGGGCACACAGAGCAAGCAGGATGTGCAGCCAGAGAGGCCGCTTCTTCAGCGGCAGTGCCGACTGAAACCACCACACACCACTTGTGACCCACCCTGGTTGATGCAAATCAGAAGACTTGCAGGTAGACTCACATCCACATTCAAGCCAGTAAGTCAGTCTAAATTTCTCTATGTTCCCATGGGAAATCCTCTTTCTTATACGTTTTCCCAGACTGTTTTGGAGAACATGTGTCCCATTCCTTTGCTACAGAAGGGCCCCTCTAATATGAGCTGTCCCAGCCCCCTCACAAGCGTGTCCACTCTTTCTGCTCAGCAGATACCAGTAAAAATCAAGTGGTTGCCCTGCAGGCAGTCTTTACCCAACGCTTGTACTTTTCCTACTGGCTTATGCTTAATACACTGAAAAGATTTCTTTTTATTCTTCCAGTTAGCTGCAGTATAAGCAGTTATTAAAATGTTTTATAATGCAGAATTGCATGTGGGTCACACTCAAAACAAGATCTGCAGGCTGACTGACAGATAAGGAGCCATCGGTTTTCAAAGTAGCTGTTGGCAGTCCTAGAAAGGACCAAGCTTGCCTTACTGTAACACGCCAAGCATGCATTTAGCAAAATGCTGTAAAACAAAATAGCCATTTCCTTCAGGCACGCACAGAAACTGACTCCAGAAGGTGTATTAGAGTTCTACACAGATTAAACAACTATCACAGTACCTCAAAAAAAACACAGTAGGACTATCTTTTGGATTAAAAATGTTTATTTAAAAGAAAAGGAGATCTATAACCAGATGGCCAGGAAAAAAAAAAAATCCTCAGTTTTCCCCCTAAAATCATTACTCTGCAGTTTATCTTTCCCTTAAGTTCCAGCTTCAATGATTTATTTAAAAAAAAAAACACCAAACAAAAAACCTGAACTTCTCATTTCCTTTTCCTATGCTGTTTGACCTGAGGAAATCAAGTACCTTTCACTGAAGGGTTGCATGGGATGTGAGAAGAAACTGCAATAAAATTTATTCACAATATACAAGTATAAAAATATCTTGCTTAGGATTCAGTATTATAATTTAATAACTTTTCGTTGTTTCATAGGTATCTGGGAAAGGTACAGACACATGTCCTGATCCTGTTACAAGAGGTAGAATGCCAGCGTTTGGTACAACATTCCAGGAGAGAGTCAAAGTGACGTTCCTGTTTCCCCTGCAAAAGCAACAAAGACTATCAGCAGAAATACTCAAGCTAACCAATTTAATTAATAATTACCAATATTAAATAAATTAGGACACAAATTGTTTTCCTGATCCAGAAACAATGGGCTTTTTAATTTTACAAAGTTACTTTATGAAGTATTACCTACATTCCAGGCAAGGCTTTTTTTTTTTTTTTACTGTTACCTAACTCATTCGGAGGTGAGTGCATCACAGAACCAATTCTACACAGGCAAGATTATTGGAAGCAGAAACCCAGAAGCTTATTGCTCATATTAGCAGTGAATTTTCTACTCTACAGAAGAAACAGGATATCTTGTATCCCAAGGTTATCTTCTAACAATCAAACTACAAAGATGCAACAGACCAACAAGAGTATCAGACAGAATATAGGTATTTTACCACAGCAATTAAAAAAAACCACATACAAAAGGCAAAGTATGCAAGTAAATCAAGACATTGTAAATACTAATAATAAAAAAAAAAGGATTTACTTACTTGAGACCATTTCCATCATCAAAAAAAAAGTACTTCGACTTCATGTCTTTTAAGAACAGCCTTGGGTTATCTCCTCTCAACATGATTTTGTCCCAAAGGACTACCTGGTTTAGAGCCTAAAAATACAATTGTAATTAAGTCAGCAAGCTAGCACGCACAATCATACTGAGTCACTGAAATTTCATAGCATTATTAATCTAAAAACCCTGAAGTTGAAGTACATGTTTGCAATCCACAACCAGTTTAACAAAATAATGCTTTACAGGGGAGGAAACTTGTACTGCTACACACCAAAGTGTGGCACAGAGTAAATGGAAACAACAAAGAACAGCTCAAAAAACCATGAGAAAGCCACTTTAAAAAGTCATAAACTTTCAAAGACTTACAAAGTATAATGGGTTTTCCTTTTGAATTACAAAGGTAAGTTGCTTTTAAAGCAGTATTTAGACTTCGTTTCAATTAAAGGACTTAAACTGAGCTATCATGATACTGCCTAGGTATTTAACATTTTTTCCAACTTTAATGGAAAAAAAAAATCTCTACTTGAATTGCAGTGTAACCCCAAGAATTGTATGAACAATTCAAGACGCATCCCAAATTCTTAAAGATTCGAAACTTTATACTGTTCTTTTAAGTAATCAGGTGCTAAACAGTCTTATTTGGTACCTTACAGAACAATTCAGAAAAAAATATTTCTCAGCATTTGTGAGAACTAGTGGTTTATGTGTGTGTGTGGAGGGGGAAATCTAAAAGATGAAACAAGACAATAAAGTTCGAGACCCTAATAAAGAACCCTGAAAACTATTTTAGTACAAACACAATATCCACCAGCATGCCTAAAACAAGTAAGGTACTTAAAAGAAAAAAAAAAAAAAAAAAAAAAGGGAAATAGTAGTGAGATGGTTTTGTGCAGCAAGTTAAGAAAAAACCCTAGGCCTTCACTGTATCATTGCAATCTGACCATAGTGGCTTAAACTAGAATTCAGTGGTACCATGGCAGCATGGTGTTTCATTAAAATAATTTTTCCACAGGCTGCTCTACATGGTTCAGAGAAAAAAGCCTTCAGCTATCCAAAGTGAAATATCAGTAGCAACCAATTTAAAGGATGCAGCAAGGCCAATCATTTTGAGAAGTATGACAAGATAACATAAATATATTGTGGGGCTACAGTAACTGGTACGGGCAAACACTTCTGTGATCTACAAAAGACCCACCACACCTGGCCAGACCAAAGGCCACTGTATCATGTTTCTAATAGCAGTCAACTGCAGAACATTAGGGAAAAAGTAAAACAGAGCACATGAGTGAAGAAACTCATTTACAGTCCACTGTTGTAAGTGAACAAGGCACGTGTTACTTTTCTCCCACTCTGCTGGGCACATACCAAGTCAGGTTTCATGAGGGTAAACTTCCCACCCTGCAGTTAAACTGTCAAGAAAATAACAATCATGAAGGCCAGTAAAAACAGTCCAAGCTAGTAGGAAATGCTGGTGCCTTAACACTTCCCAGCAGAACTTCAGAATGTTAAAAATAGCTGCAGTACAAAATGGGTAATTGCTTCAACTTTCTTTTTGATACTTACATTGTTTTTCGTTGAATATTCTGCAGACAAATATAGAAACAATTGTTTAACATTCCAGTCAAATATACTCTGCAGATGTATGCGAGTTAAGAAAAATACCATATTGTACTTACATAACCTTGTTTTTCTTTTTACTAGACCTAAATAGGCTACGATAATTACAATGAGTTCTTACCTTTCAGCATACCTCATCTTATTTATAAATCAGAGCACTTCCAGGAGTTCTAACATATATTTTAATCATATCAAAGTGACGGGGTTTTGCTCGGGGGGTTGGTGGGTTGTTTTACCATTTATGAAATCTAACAGCTATTTCCTCCAATGATTTAAGAGTTCTATATTTGATACTGCAAGCTAGTAACCATAATCCACTGCTAGACAATCTATTATAAAACCTTAAACATAAAAGGCAAGACAGAATTCCTCAGTAAATATCTTCAAGGCAATTATTTATACTATCAAAGAACCCTGGTATCCAACTGTGGATTGAGATACAATAGCATTAAAAAATATATAAATACAAAATCAGCTGAGTGTAGAGTTCAAAGAGCCTGTAATACCCACATTAGAGAAGTCAGTAGATGGGAAGTATTTCATATTGGAAGGGGCACCAGGAATTAGCAAATTTAATTACCTACTTACTACAGAGAAAGTCAGCTAATTAGACTGAACAAAACTCTGCTCAGATTTTTGATCAACAGTAAAGAATTGATGGCTGCCATTTGAGACTGTCAGTGTAATAAAGCTGATATTCTAAGTACTTCTCTGTTTATTTAGCAATAAAATGCGCCATGTGTGACTCCTAAGGAAAAGACCTTTTAACACACAATAAAGATTAGCTGCAACCTTTTATTTCCCAGTCCTCTTTTTTTATTCTGTTTGCCACTATCTCAAAGAATAAATTAAACAGATTCCTCAACCAGCCTCAAAATCTGTTCTATTTTGTTCCACTCATTCCAAGACTGAATCATGTTTTTAAGGTTCTCATTCAAAAGACGAGTAAGGGAAGAATTAAATAATTAACTTCTGTTGCTGCCAGAATAGCTGGAGCTATTTTACTTGAACATTTTTCATCCTTTAACTCAAAGCAATGAACAAGATTCTGAAGATTTCCTTTGTAGGATTTCTTAACACTTGCTACAGTTAGCCACAAATTAAGTAAGCTATAAAGAGTTTGTAAGAACGGCCTCCTCCCCTTTCCTTCTGTTAGTTTCTTTTTCTAACTGTCATTTTATTTAATTCGTCCTAGAACTAACAACTTGTTAAGACAGCCCAGGTATACCAGTATCTCTTTACAAATTTTGTCCAAAAAAAACCTACCAGAAAGCTGTATTTTACAACTTAACACACACTGCAAGATTTATTTATGCCAGGCATTAAAGATCAAGTCAGTTTTTATAAAAAAAAATTTAAAACTACTGCTACTATTAGAAGTAATTAAAACATGGAATCTTTATGTCTACATACTGCAGACTAATCCTTGCATAAGAACATTTCTTTTAGAGGTCCTGTCCTGCCTTGCTCTGCCTCCCCTTATATATACTGCATACAATTCAATTCATCCACTTAAGAACGTTAGTCTCTGGTTTTAATATGTATAAGCATCTCGGAGGTAAAACTCAGACTTAGGAGTTCACCTCTCCTGCTCCCAGATGATTAAAAAAAAAATTCCTTATTCCTGTGCAACACACACCTGAAAAAATCTGATTAACCTGTTTATCCAGTATTCACGTGCATTCAAGATTTGTATTTTGTTTGGTTTACTTACACAATGTAATATTCTCCAAAACAGGGAAACCAAAACGCAGAGGTAATCGATGTCTTGCCTAATACAGTGACAAAAACCAGCAGACAGGGAAAAAATCCCAGGAATCTCAGGCAGCTGCAAAGCAAGGCTTAGTGTAATCAGCTGAGGTAAAGCATGCTGCCTCGTATTGGGTACTGACTTCTGCAGAAAAACAGGTTGGATTTTTTTTATAGCAAGACCCTAAATCCTAAGAATGATTCCCTTCTACTGTCAAAAAACCTACCCAGAACAAAATCAAACCAAACCACCCATATACAACCCTCTCTCCCCAATAAAAGGCAGACTAAAAGGGAAGCAGAGAAATATAAAAAAAAGCTGCAAAAAGGTAACACCAATGAAAAAGAGGCCAAAAAGTAATGTGATAAATTTTGTAGTACCTCACATGCTTCCCAATTAATTTAATACTACCCAGTGTTAAGGATTTGATAGTTTAACATCTAAGCAAGTAAAGGATTACAACATCTTTTTATTTTTAAAGGAAGACGGGTACTTGTATGCAACTATTACATGGCCAGAACTTTGAAAGCCTCACAATAAAATGAGTTTGAAAGGTGTATCCGAGTTTCTAGATTCAGTATGACAGTCAAAATAGTATGTTATACAAACCCTATAATTAATCCACACTTCCAACCACCAATGAAAACTTCACAGTGTTGATCTGCTGGAGCGGAGGAGGGCTCCGCAGAGGGACCTGGACAGGCTGGATCAATGGGCCGAGGCCCACTGTATGAGGTTTAACAAGGCCAAGTGCCAGGTCCTGCACTTGGGTCACAACAACCCCATGCAATGCTACAGGCCTGGGGATGAGTGGCTGGAAAGCTGCCAGGTGGAAAAGGACCTGGGGATACTGGTTGACAGCCGGCTGATTATGAGCCAGCAGTGTGCCCAGGTGGCCAAGAAAGCCAATGGCATCCTGGCTTGTATCAGGAATAGTGTGGGCAGCAGGACCAGGGAAGCGATTGTCCCCCTGTACTCAGCATTGGTGAAGCTGCACCTTGAATACTGTGTTCACTCTTGGGCCCCTCACTACAAGAAAGATGTTACATTGCTGGAACATGTCCAGAGAGCAACAAAGCTGGTGAGGGGTCAGGAGCACAAGTCTTATGAGGAGCAGCTGAGGGAACTGGGCTTGTTTAGCCTGGAGAAGAAGAGGCTGAGGGGAGACCTTATTGCCCTCTACAACCACCTGAAAGGAGCCTGTAAGTGAGGTGGGCGTTGGTCTCTTCTCCCAGGTAACCGGGGATAGGACACAAGAGGAAATGGCCTTAAATTGCACCAGGGCAGGTTTAGGTTGGACATCAGGAAAATTTTTTTTCACCAAAAGGGTGGTTAAGCATTGGAACCGGCTGCCCAGGGAAGGGGTTGAGGCACCGTCCCTGGAGGGATTTAAAAGACGGGCAGATGAGGTGCCTAGGGACATGGTTTAGTGGTGGAATGGCAGCGTTAGGTTAATGCCTGGACTTGATGATCTCAAAGGTCTTTTCCAACTTAAATGATTCTATGATTATTAAATACAGTGCACTTCGCTATAGAGCTTGATTTTAAAAACAGGCATTAAAAAAAAAAAGAGAAAAGAACTTGCCCTATATCATCTACTAGAGTTATTCCAAGTTCTATTTTACATAGATAGGGCAGTAAATACTCCTTTACACTGCTTTAAATTTACATTTTAAGACAAATTGCTAGTTTTCTTCAAGTCCTGAATATCTGAAGATTATAAAGTAACAAAAAATAGACATCAAGATGTTCTTATTTCAAAATGTTTGCAAACCATTTTTTCCATTAAGGATATCTGCAGTAATGTCAAATGTGACGAATCCCAGATCACTTCTTTCTCTAGGTCCAGTGAAATCTTCTACATTTTTTCTAAGATAAAACAAAACACAAGATTATCCTTTCTCATGATTTCTCTTTCATGCATTACATCAATTATTATTCTTATTACACATTTCCCCAATTACTTTTCTGTACTTTCTTTTAAGCCTTTTTGGCTAAAATGTAATCAACAGAATAAAACCTGCCTTCCAGAAATTACGGAGCCCCAGTTTTGAATGACAGGCCTTGCCACCACAGTTGTCTAAGTTATAACAAATTGCCTGCAGACTTTTTCCTGTTAACAAAAATCTGTATCTACCTGCACCCAAACTGCACTACGTTTCATTTTAGTAGAATATAGTGTTAGCCATCCCCAAATACATAAAGATGATTGGAACACCAGCAGCACAGCTGTAGTATTTTCAATATTATTTCTCAGCTTCCCATTAAAAAAAGGCTCTAGTGCTCAGTCTCATACAAGACATTCCAACCATTCTGATAAAACAGAGTTTATATTTGTAATTCATACAACTTACAAGATCTCTCCATGGAATGCATTTAAGTAGCAGTATAAAGAAAATGCTTATTTTCTTCTATATTATGGAAAATCATATCATTTTGGAAGACTTTATTACAAATCCACATTTGGAGGAATATCTGACATTGCCACATTAAACTACATTAGAAAAAGAAACTGGCAAATAACAGAGACACATGCTGGTTTATGCTGATTCTACGCTGTTTGCAATGCGCAATCTAGCATAAATACGAGGCTTACTTTCCTGAGACAGTCAAGCAATACAAAAGGTGATGGCAGTTCCCACTCTTTTATTTGCATTCACCTCCCCCTTCAAACCCTGCTGCTAGCCGTCCGATCCTGCCATGTACCTTGAGGTGGTCCAAAGCTCCATGAGCTCACTAACTTGGCCAAAACCAAACTAAACAAACTCATTACTTGAGCTAGAACAGCTCAGTATCCTGTGAGCCCCGTTTCCCTGCGCGGCTCAGGTAAAGGCTGTGGCTAAGATGCAGTAGCAAAGGCCTCCCCTTTTTGGGGAGCAGTAGCTGCTGCTCGTGAAACTACAGCCCTCCTCACCGTGCAGGCTTAACTAGACGGAAGTTTCCTGTGACAAAGTTTCTTTTTAAAACAAAAAAAAAAAAAAAAAAAAAAAAAAAAAAAAGGGGGAAAAAGGTAAGAAAGGAAGAAAGGTTCCCCCCGGCACAAGTTTGCATCAGCGTATTATGTCATCTGGGCAACATGCTTTTGATGTGGTATTACGTATTCTACACCTGGTGCGTTTCCCAGGAGGATAAGCCATCCCGGTGCGTGCGCTGTCACGGAGCTGGCAAAAACCGACATATGGTACCAGTGGAAAAACATAACGGAACCACCGACTACAGAAAGGGCGCTAGGGAGACCCACCGTACGCCCACTTGGGCCCTTGCACCCTCGGAAGCGGTTCGCTCGGCTCCCCCGCAGCCACCACCCCTCACGGAGAAGGCAGGCGAGCGCGCCCGAAGGGGCCGGCCCCGCCGCGGGG
>NW_009260268.1:722952-725656 GCF_000687185.1 Egretta garzetta | reverse complement strand
GGGCCCGGCTCGCAGCCGCGCGCGGTGCGGGCTCGCCCGTGTCCCCTGCGAGGGCTCCCCGGCTTCTGGGGTCGCTGTGTGGTGCCCTCCCCCAACGCCAGCGCTGCACGTTCTGGCCCCAGTTGCTTCACGACGTTGGGGAAAAAATAAAGGGTTATTACGCACTGGAGCGTCTTCTGTGAATTAATTGTTTGCCGTCTGTTCTGTGTCTAAGGCATTCGTTTCCAGAGGGAAGTCGGTATTTGTAGCTCTGGTGGATTTCTGCATTTATGTAATAAAACGTAACTAGCGTTTGAGGTGAAAGCTTGTTTTTTCACTTGATGTCTGTATCTTGCTTTCACCGGTATTGCGCCTTGCCGTTCGCTAGCTTGTTTCCTGTAGGATGTTCCTATCCATTCAGTTCCGGTTTGTTACATACAGTACTCCGTATGTAAATCATCTTGCCTGGAAACCTCCTTTAGTAGCTGGGCATGTCACTGGAATGCTTTTTCTTTACCAGATGGCTCTGTGATCCCACACGGTTCGCAGGATGAGGCAGGGTTTCGCCTTATTCCCCTGAGTTTCTTGAAATTTCACTTCAGATTGGTGCTAGTAAAGCTTAGCTTATGTAGTGAGGTGGTTTCTAACTCTTCTTCCTAGGCCCCTACTTGGCACCCATTCACGTTCCCTGCACCTGCAACATTACGAGTCTGAGAACTGGGGGGAGAGAGAGCCTTTACAATGGTGGGGCTTTTTTTTTTTTTTTTTTTTTTTTTTTTTTTTCCCCCCCCATATTTCACTGTATTAAGTACACCAGGCCCGATTAACTCAGGTTTCTCAGGACAGACAACAGGTGTCAGCAGTGGTTCAGTTATATTTAACTTCCTCTTCCCAGCCCTAAGATTCCAGTGCTGTAAGTAGGGGGAGTAGGAGCAGGAGCTCAGACACAGGCCTCATGGTGACTGAAGGGATAGGGAGAAGGTGTGGACTGTCAGGCCGTTCTGAAATACCTATGTTCTGTAATGATGGTGCTGTTTCTTTTCCTCCCCTGCAACTGAGAGGTCTGTGATTCAGGGAAGAAAAATCTTTGCAGGTAATGATAGGGAATGAAAGAGGAAAAAGATCATACGAATGCTCTGTGTTCCCACGCAGCATAAGTATCTACAGCGCTTCTCTGTTTAGCACTATTATTAAAGGTAAGAAGTGAAGGTACCTATGGGGATATTCCTTGCAGTTGAGAACCTCTGTTTCACTGTACTGTTGATTTCTGTGTGTTTGTGCATTTGCCATAATGAAATCAGCTGCAGGCCCAAAGGCGACAGGCTCTTTAGCAGTGTTCTGATGATAAGCCCTTTGCCACTTTGCATTTGGTAATTCTTGGCCTTCCTGATATGCCAGAAGAGTTCCAGAAACACAGAAAGTTTCTCGTACAAAGGTTTTTGTTGGTTTGTTATAGTTTTATGTTTTGATTTGGTATTCAAAACATGAATTGTTTTGAAGTCAAGGTTTTTGATTTATGGTCTGAAACGTAGTGCTACTGAAATCTTGGATAACTGTTAGTAAAAAATGGGTACTATTCCCCAAAATATTTGAAGACTTAGAAGTAACAAGGGAGCTTTTACTGCAAACTGGAGAACCTAAGCATTTCAGAAGCTGTGAGATCTCTGCTATAATGATAGTTCAAAATGTGAACACTATTCTTTTCTTCTGTCTACAAGCAAAATGCTCCATTGCCTTTTCTGTTGCTTTTAGTGCTTATAGTTGCTATTTAGAGTTTTTCATTAGACATTAAACAACTCTGCTGTTGGGGAAAACTTCAGTAACTAAGGCAGAACTTGTAGGAGTAAAGTAGTGAAATTTCCAACGCAACAGTCAAGTACCAGAAGATGACCAAAATCTAAAGGTTTAGCCAAATTCATGTTAGCATGTGTTTTTAAGACAAGTGAATACATATGGCTGTTGCTCATGTAGTTTTGGATTTATTTTAGTAGAACCCTTAAAAATTTGACCTGTTCAGAACACTGGTTGGGAGAGTCCCTTGGGAGACAGTCCTGAAGGGCAAAGGGGTCCAGGAAGGCTGGGTATTCTTCAAGGAAGAAGTCTTAAAGGCACAGGAGCAGGCTGTCCCCATGCGCCATAAGACAAATCGGTGGGGAAGATGACCAGCCTGGCTGGACACTGGTCTACTACTGAGACTCGGGGAAAAAAAGGAGAGCTTACCAGCTCTGGAAGAAGGGGCAGGCAACCCAAGAAGAGTACAAGGATCTTGTCAGGTCATGCAGAGAGGAAATTAGAAAGGCATAAAGCCCAACTGGAATTTAACGTGGCCACTGTTGTAAGGGATAATGAGAAAAGTTTTTATAAATACGTTAACAGCAAAAAGAGATCCAGGTGGATGCAAGGGGAACATTGCCACTAAAGACGAGGAAAAGGCTGAGATACTTAATGCCTTCTTTGCCTCAGTCTTTAATGGCCCGACGAGTTATCCCCAGGGTACCCAGCCTCCCGAGCTGGAAGATGGGGACAGTGAGTGGAATAAACCTCCCATAATCCAGGAGGAAGCAGTGTTTGACCTGCTATGCCACCTGGACATCCACAAGTCTATGGGGCCGGAGGGGATCCACCCAAGAGTGCTGAAGGAGCTGGCAGGGGAGCTTGCCAAGCCACTCTCCATCATTTATCAGCAGTCCTGCATAACAGGGGAGGTCCCAGATTACTGGAGGGT
>NW_009260268.1:690549-722223 GCF_000687185.1 Egretta garzetta | reverse complement strand
GTCCAGAGGAGAGCAACCAAGCTGGTGAGGGGTCTGGAACACAAGTCATACGAGGAGCGGCTGAGGGAACTGGGGTTATTTAGTCTGGAGAAGAGCAGGCTGAGGGGAGACCTGATCGCCCTCTACAACTACCTGAAAGGAGGCTGTAGGGAGGTGGGGGTCAGCCTCTTCTCCCTGGTAACAGATGATAGGACGAGGGGGAATGGTCTGAAGTTGCGCCAGGGCAGGTTTAGGCTAGACATTAGGAAAAACTTATTCACCGAAAGGGTTGTCAGGCTCTGGAACGGGCTGCCCAGGGAGGTGGTCGAGTCCCCATCCCTGGAGGTATTTAAAAGAAGGATAGATGAGGTGCTTAGGGACATGGTTTAGTGGTGGGATGGCAGGGTTAGGTTAAAGGGTGGACTCGATGATCTTAAAGGTCTTTTCCAACCAAAGTGATTCTATGATTCTATGATTCTATATGTAACTTAAAAGCACAGTATGCAGGGGAAGACAGATGGTGCAGTTTATTCAAGGACTGATACGTTACTGTTTCAGGACAAAGAAAACTGCTGTAGCTTTTTAATGACTGAAATCTTGCAAAATCAAAAGAGAAAAATTTTGAAATGAAGGCAGTTGTGAAGGAAGAAGGGAAGATGATTATTCACAGTAGCTGTTTGCTGGCAAGTTCCAGATCGTTCTGTGAAAAAATGTAAAATCTCTTCTTTTTGTAAAGAATAGCAGCATAATATTAATGTCAACAGTCATTGTCAGCTAAATAAGTTGTGCTACTCTGAATGGATCAAATACTATAATTATGAAAGCAAATTTATAGAATCCTGGGGAGGCAGAAAAGTTTGGGAGACAATTTCCAAGATGCAGTGGTATAAGGTATTCAGTATGCCTGAGCAGTGTTCTCGGGCCCAGACTAGCAGAGCCCCTAAGGCATGGCAGTGCTCAGGCTGGTTCTTAATTCAAGAAATTTAATATCTTTTCATTCAAAACAATTGAATGAAATGCAGAGATGGGATTGTGAGCAGGTCTGGAACATAGAATTTTCTCTTCTTCTCCTGTCGTTCCCCAGAATTATCTGACTTTGGAATTGTGTTCTTATGCACTCTTTGATCTATTAATCATGTGTTCTTTTTTTTTATAGTGTTGGCACTTCAACAGGATTGATCCCAGTCAGCAGCTGATGATTAGAGTAGTCTTCTGAGAGAGAGCGGCTTGCTTTCTTTGGTTGAGGTGTTTCTACTCTGATGTTCACATTAGTCCTTTAATCATATATAAACCAAATGGCAAGAGTTGACATTGACCATCAACAGAGATTGCTGCGAGTTCTTTGTTTTTATGCTGAAGTCAGATTGGTTCTAACATGGTATACATAGATAGGAGCTTTGAGGTGGCTGCCAGTTTGAGATTTATGGTTTGTGAATTCCAGGTGAAGGGGAGATGTTAACTTCAGCCCAGGTTGTAGCACCTTCAGCCTTCTTGGGGCTTAAGTTTCTAACTGATTTTACAGGTGAAAGTTTAGGTGCCTGTGGCATCTAGCTAGGTAGATGAGGACTATATAGACAACTTTTTTTGGTCTAGGGCCAAATTTTACCATAAACGTCTAAATCCTTTACTGAATTTGTCTTGTATGTTAAAATGTTAACTCTCAAAGAGACAGTAGCAACAGCAGCAACACAGCCTCTTATGCAGCTCTGAGTGTACAGATGAAGATTAAAATAAACATGGCCTGAGCAACTTGGGGAATGTTCGTCTCTACTGCAAAAGCCCCCTTTCAGTTGGCACCTCTTCTGGGTGGGCCATTTTTACAACTGGTGTGGAAAGGCTGTGGCCAAGAGAAGTAGTCTCTCTGGCCTGCATTGAAGGGTTTTTGTTTCTAACCTTCTCACCTCCGTTTTTTTTTTTGTTTTTGTTTTTTTTTTTGAGTTGGATCTACAAAGTATGGAGAATAAGAAGATAAGCAAACAGAATTTTTCACTTGCCTCTGTAGTCTTATTGCTAATCCTCCAGCAAGAAAATCTCAGGGAATTTTAAATTTCTGATTTCAGAATGAAGTTGCTCTCTTGTAACACTGTCTCACTTAGTGGCATAAGAATGCTTCATCGGTGATGGAACCAAATATTCTTGGCTCCAAAACCAACTCTAAGTATGTTTTGGAGCCCAACACAGTCCATTTTTGGCTCCTGGCAGATTTGCTATTGCCTGTTCCATGACATATGAAGCCATGTTAGGTAAAGTCCTCTCATACGTCACTGATTGAGCTGAAGCTTTCACACTTCATTGTGCTTTGCATTCTGTGGCAAGAAGCCTGTGTGCTACTGATCCACCTCACTCTAGTTTTACCTCGTTCTCTAAGTCAGTTACAAGTTCTTCATCGCAAAGTATTTTTATGTCTTTTGTAAAAGCACCAAGCAGAGACTATCATGCCTCGGCTTGAGGAAAAGAATGTTTTGCTAGCTCTGTCATGATGATATCACTTAACTGATACCAATTTTAGTGGATGGAAAAAACCTTTATGATACGAACACTAGCCATGGGAGTCAGCGTATAGTGACCTATGCTTGCAAAATAATCTTCTAACTCTCATCCATACCAAGTCATGAAATTGACTTTGTAATTTCCTTTTATTAATACTGTTCATAGGCATCAGAATGTAATTTATACAGAAAGGAGACAGATGAAACCACTTTTACTTAGTCTAGAAGAAAACCTGGCAGAAGTTTGAAGAAAGTGGGTATAAAAAAGGAAACAGATTATTTCACTGTTTTTAGAAACAGTTTGTAATGAAGAAAAAAACTCAGTCAAAGGATTAAAGGAAAATAGAAAGACAGACTATAATGTAGAATAAAAATAACAATTTTGAAAGGAATTAAAATTGGTGTCAAAATGTTCACAACTCTGAGATTATTTTGAGCAAACTTTTCACTTTAGAATAATTACAAACGTCTCATCCTGATGACATCATTTGAAGGTCTTACACATAAATAAAAAAAAATTACTGTAGATCCAAAATAGTTGCATAAGTCCAGGTGGTATTAATTCAAACAGCTGAAGAGGTCTGTCTAGTTTTCAAAGTGGCAGAGAGGCATTGGTGACAGGTGGAAATCTGGTCTTTTGAAAACTCAGTTGAAGCAGAAAATTTCTGTCAAGTTCATTTCTTATGTACTAACTACATGTGATGAAAACCAAATCTTCACATCATGGCTCTTCTGGGATTTGAATGCTACCAATTTATCTCGTTATATATTTAGAGACAGCTACTTAATAAGGATATGTGGCATTTTGCAGTTCATTAAAGATTAAATGTAAAAACTGCAAAAATACCAGGTTAAGTTACATGAATTTTGATTAATAGGGTGGTTGCACTGCCTGCTAGAGAAATGAGAAATGGCAGAGACAGTTCTGTCAAGCTAGTTCAAATATCAAACGCATAGTAGCTGTAGCACCACATACCTAAGGAAGAGGGTCAGTTAGTTGCTGAAGAAGGAATCTGTGAAGTTCTATAGACCTGTGGTTGGTGATGAAAACATTTCTTTGGACCCAAGAAAGGAACTATACAAAGGGAGAGAGATGCAGAATGAGGAGACTCTTCAAAGTTTCAGTGATACAACTGTATCAGTACATTGAGCCATCAAAAATTACAGCTAAATGTCCTTATGAAGAAGCAGCATGTGTGCATTTTGGCATTACTCTCCCCTTGTAGTTTGCTACTGCTTTTTAACAGCAGGTTACTAGCTCTGTAGCAGTATGGCTGGTGGAGGGTGTGAGTGTGTTTTTCGGTGTGAAGTCCAAAAGGTTAGTTTAAACTCATGAACAGTTGAAACTGCCAGATTTCAGACTGAAGTGGCTGAATACCAATACACATTCCTTCCTGTTGATTTCCAGGAAGGGAGAAAGAGAGGCAGGAACCTTTAGCTGAGGAATGGAATGGGCAGCTGGAGGTGGTAACTTTTTAAACTCTTGGGGGGCAAGATTTGCTAGAGTTTGTCTGTCAGCAGTCCGTGTGTGCCTGCTGTCTGACACGTTTCTGGTTTTAGTAATGTCTCCAAGTACACACATGACTTAGCTTGAAATCTTCCTCTGTAACGCTCTTAATAATTGCGTTGTGTTAGGTATCCAAAGAGGACTGCAACAAATACTGTAGGACAAGCTTACTGTGTTTCTTAGCAGAACTCAGTTTGTATTTACTTGCAAGCAGGTCAGTTATACCTGCTTCCCTTCTGTATGGAACTTTACTATCAGTGATTAGATGGACTGGTTAAGCAGATCAAGCATGCTCATATGATAATGTTGCTGATAGCAGGGATTGTTTGATATTAGACTCGTTGAAGTGGAATCTATCACCATTGTGAGAAGCAGCTATCCAGTGGGTGTATAACAAAGTGATACAGCTTTAAAATTTCTGTGTATTCTTTCAAAGAACTGAGAAAGTTAGAAAACTGGAATTTTGTAATTGCTTAAATATCTGAGTTACTTTTTATGTTTTTAAATACATGTGATATAGGGAATGTCTGTTATGTCTAGAGATACTGATTGATATTTAAATCCTTGACCAGTAATTCCATCCTCTGGAAATCCAGACATGCAAGTCTGTATGTTAGAACAATTTTCTAAGATAGGAGTAGCCTTTTCAACAGGCAGGAAAGACAAAACACCTGAATAAAACCAATTTAAATTAATTAAAAATTAGCAATAGAATAAGCAAACTGTCATGGTGTCACAAATTAAAGGTTGCATCATTCATGTAACAGAAGAACGTAATTTCTATAGAACCTAAACTGTATCAGAGCACTGATTTTAATACAGTGGAGGGGAAAAAAAAAAAAAAAGCACTACCATATCCACCCAAAGGCATGCGTCTGGACTTTCTGGAGCAGTTTGAGAACTGATGAGAATAATGTTCTACACCAAAATGCAGAGAGAAACTATGTAACAAAACTTGTGTGTTAAAGCTTTTTAAATGAACTGGTATGTTTCGTGTTCTTATGAGAGAAGAGGAATGGTGTCTTAAGTCTATGGCCATTCAGTAGCGTGAGTGACAGAAGTAAGAGCATGAGAACTAAGAGGAGGAGGGTAACATGTTTATGGCACTTACTCTGATTTTTCCCCTGTTACAACAGTTAAGATGTCATTGCATTGCATTTTGAAAGAGATTTTTGGTTAAAGCCTTTGTTCTGGCGATCAGGAGACTACCATGAAGTATGAGAAACTGCAGAAATCTGAATGAAACGTAACTTTGGATATCAGTTATAACTCCACGTTGCATTGTTTGTGTAGATTCTGGATAGACTTGGCATTAAGGTGCTTCAGAAAGAGAAGCTGTAAAAAGGAGACGTAGGCCTTTCATTTGTTTATTTTACAGTGTTGTGTTTGCTTCAGTTGGCAACACAACCCTCAGGTTTTGTGCTGAGAGTATGGCTTTGTCATGTGGCCGAGTAGGTCTGTAGAATTTTAAGGATAGCAACAGGGTGCAGTGGAAGAGTAGTTCAGATGTGAACCAAGCTTGGTCTATTCTGGACAAACATTTGTGTTCTCTCACTTTTTTTTCTTTTCATTCCCCCAAAACAGTAGCCCAAAGTCTGTACTTTGGCCACCTCCCCTCTTCATGTTTTATGAAGAAACAGTAGTGTCTGGGTTGTGATAATGGGCTTGAGTTCCTGAAGAAGACAGCCTAACAACTGAGAAATGTCTTTTCAGTGATTTATCTACTGCAGTTGTAAGAAGCAGGAAACAGTATTGTAAGGGGAAGATTAACTCTGAGCGCTGCTGTTAACTCCAGCTGTTATTTATAGTAATTGCTCTTTGGATTTTCACCTTTACAAAGAACGACTATTTTGTTAATTAACAAAACGTGGGAGAAGTCCAGATGAGAAAGCACGGTTACTGGATGACACAATGTGGAGTCAGGAAAAAAAGGGGTCAGGTAAAACACTATAAAGAAGAAGAATGTTTCCCATGAGATAATTATGGTTCTTCCTTATTCTGCATGGTAAATTTGCAAAACAGGTACTTAAGATGGCTGGGGAATTCTGCAGGCTGATTAGGTTAAGGTTAATAATACTAGTAGAAATACGGAAGAAGTAAGAAATGCCAATAGTGGATGTGTTACTAAGGAAAATATCTTTTCTATTAAGGATTGAAACGGAAATTGGCAGTGGTGGCTCAGAACATAATGCCTATTTATCCTTATGGAAAACATGACACCTCAATTCAGTGTCAGATAACAATGTGCCAAATATAAAAAGGGATTTTCATTTGGCATTTTAAGTACTCACTCCCGCTTCTAACTATGGTATGAGGAGAGCAGTTCCTATTCTGGCTGGATGAGAAAATGTCTATAAATGAAATTTAGGAGAAAATGCATATATTTTTTACAGACTAATATAGTTTACAGTGTAATCTGCTTTTTAATTGCCTTTTCTAGTTACTCTTTTGACTTTTATGTGGATTAAATTTTTTTCAAAGAAAAAGACTGAATGTCTGTTTCTCTCAAGATAAGCACAATTCAGTCCCTGTCTGTTAAAAATCTTGATGTTTATTTCCAAGCACATTTCCTTTTATCATTGTCTTTTCTTCATTTATATAGGTTTATTTGAATCTAGTTTCCAGAAAACATTATAGTTTCTTACTCTAATTAATTACTCCTGGAGCCAGATGATAAGAGGTTCTTTATTTTGCCACTTTCTTTTCAGAAATCTGATTCTGTGTCATATCCTTAATGTTTGCTACGCTGTTCATTGAAGTCAGGGGGATCTGTGGATGCAGTGACATTTGAATCATACCCTCTGTTCCTGATGGACAGTTGCCAACATTCTAAAAAGTTTTTTTCTGACCATCAAACAAGAGAATCCAGGTAGAACAGAAAGGGTGTTTCAGTTTAAGATTACTATGGGTAAAGTATTTTAAACTATAACTAAAGACAGTATTTATTTTATTTAAAAGGGAATGTAAAAGTTTAGAACAGGACCCTTTCCTATGCTGTCATGATTCTTTACTTTAGGGTGATAGCTTACTTAGGAATCTAGTTCTGTCCTGCAGCCCCTCAGTTTGTATCATGTTGTGACACCATTATTTACTCAGCAGTTACTCACACTAATGGAACAATTTGTGTCTAACTGCTGGTGACTGTGAGCAATAGCTTTATGGTATATAAGCAAATTAATTCTAAAAAAATCTGAGGTATTTAGATTCTCCTCTCAAAACTGGCAAGAAATAAAGCCTGTCATGTCGTAGGTTTAAAATGATATGATGCAGCACAATGAATTATGTATCATAAGCTTTAGAAACTTCCCATGTTGTATAGTTACTGCTGCATTTATTTAATTTTTATTACAATTTAATAAAGTTAATTTTAGATGCTCCAAGATTTTATTTATAAAAATATCTAGGTGTTTGATTTTTATAGTCTGCTCTGAATACTGTTTTTTGTATAATACTATAAGCCTTGTATACTAGATATTTTCATTCAGCCTAAACAAAATAATAAGAGGCTGTCAAAGTTGGTATATATTAAATCTCTGTTTCTTTATTAATGTATATTTCAAGTATTTACTGATGTGGTTCTAGTTTTGTAAGAAAAAAAAATAGTCTAACATAAAATGAAGTAGCACAAAAGAGCTATTGTTCTTAAGAACTTATTTTACTGAAAACTGATTACCTGAGTTACCTGTTTTAGTACATGAAATTATAGGTCTTAATAATAATACTTTTGACAGTGTATTTTTAAAATGTATTAATAGGGTAAGTAAATTAATTAGAAATGCAGAATTTGGAATGAAACAGACCTTTCAAGTGGAACAAGTACAATCCAGGGTCTTGGAACCTGTGTCTGTTATATTCCGTCCCACTTGAATATCACCAGGCTAGCAGGAGCGGTAGTGAACTCAATACTATGTACAGTATAAATAATCGTCATATTTTGAGCAGCAAGCATCATGACCAGCTGATATTTTCTTTCCTCAGGACCAGTTGTTCCCAAGAGTGCGTGGCTGGAGCCATATGATCTTATCAACACATTTGAGAGCCCTACCCAAACACTGAGAGAGATTTCGCTGCAGCAATGACTGTCATAGAAGAAAGTCGCCCTTTTGCCCAGCAGCTATCCAATGTCTACTTTACTATACTTTCCCTTTTTTGTTTTAAACTTTTTGTGAAGATCAGCCTTGCTATACTTAGTCATTTCTACATTGTGAAAGGAAACCGTAAGGAAGCAGCAAGGATAGCTGCTGAATTTTACGGAGTTCCTCAAGGACAAGGTATATTTGTATTTACTATCTTATCACTACTGTTTGGGGGTTTTGTTGTTGCTGGGCTTTTTTCCAGGTAATTATTTATGTGCTAGCCTCGTTTATATTCAGTTTGTCAAATGATGTGTGTGAGTGGTTTTTTTTCTGTAGTTTTGGGTTTTTAACAAAAATTATCTGAAGGAGTGTTGTTAGATTATTTAAGCTTGCTTTTTGTTTTGTTTTGGGTTTGGTTTTTTTTTTTTTTTTTTTTTTTTAGGTTATTAAGTTCAGAATAAACCTGAAGTATTACAGCCAATGTCCTGTTAGGAGAGAGGCCTATACTCGAGATGCCTGTATTTAAGATTGCCAAATATTTCCCAATCTAAGACAATTTTCCAAATTGATTCTAAGATTCCTTAGCTTACCCACTTGTGGTTGAAATTTTCCATGCTTGGCATGTGATTAGTTTCACTAAAGTGTTGCAAAACAGTCCAAATATTTCTGAGAATTATTTATTGATTAATTTAATATTCTCTTATAATAATTTATTTGAGAAGATACAGCCCTTCAGTACTTTGAAGTAGTTAGTGTCTTGGCACATATCGGGGAAGCTTACTGTTTGTCAGGGTGAGCTTTTGGGCATCTGTGTGGAAACCCATCAAGTTTTACTGGGTTGAAAGCTCTTGTGAAAATTCCTTTTTCTGTGTGCTCAAGCAGAACTTTGGCAGAGCTGGGCATTACTGTTCCTCCAAGCTCATCTGTGGTGAACCAGTACCATTTTCATTCAATTCTTTTTATGGGTCACAGAATGCAGAAAACACTCTCTTCTCGATTGTGGTATCCTCGTGCATGACTGAGCCATGTTTTTGCTCAACTTGGGACCCCTGCTGCCTCACTTGTCTTTGATTGTCGTTCCTTGTATTCTGGAATGGCATCAAGTTTAAGTTGGGCGATGGAACAGGAAGACTTGTCTTGCCTCTTATCGCCTTCACCACTCGTCCCTAGGTACCGTGAACAAGAAGAAATAACCCAAGTTAACTGCAGAGGGAGAAACTGTAGAAATGACCCAGAAACGGTTCCAAATGTAAAGATCTTTTCAGTCTTCATTGTTGGGACAAAAGTTAGACAATTTGTGTGTATGTATTTAAATTTGCAAACCAGAGAGAGAGGCTTACATCCTAAAGCAGGAATTAGCTTGCTTTGCAGAAGATTTACATGAGGTCAATTTATATTACATGTTCTCTGCGCAATTTAGAGAGAAAGTTCTGAAACCTAGGGTTTTTACATCTGAGTATGTTAATCACATCGTTTGGACTATTATGCAAGTGTGTTTGTGTGTAAGTATGTGTACAGATACATATATATGTGGGGGGGCGAGTATGCATGTGTATTCACTACAGTAGGGTGGGAAGGACTGACTGTCTATCCCACTGGCAGAAATACTCTCAGTGAATGTGGTAGCCCTCACTTGAAATCATCATTTTTTTTGTTAAAAACTGCTAGCTAGCTCTAAGGCAGCTCATTCTGGGAAGGCTGACACGGAATCTGAGTTAGGAAGGGAAAAAACCTGTGTGAAACTAGAGGGAAAGGAATAATAAGCATCAGGTTGGAAAGTAAAATAGTCTCTACAGTGTTACCTGTTGCTGAATTTGTTGTGATTAACAGGATCAATCCTTGCTCTTTGGGATGCAAATAAGGCTCCTCCAAATTACTGTTTTATCTCATCTTTTCTGTTCTACGTTTGTAGAAGGGGGCATGATACTGTCTCAACTCGCACCATGCTGTGGCATTTGGTTTGTTTATGTTTGTGAAATACAGTACAGAGATACTCCAGTAGAGTTTGTACAATACCACGTAACAAAACATCCTGTTCAAAGTAGCATCTAGAGATGTACAATAAGTAATGTGAAGCTACAGCTTGCAACATTAAATGATAAAATTAAATACTGAGTATCCTCCTAATTAGTGATCCTGTTCTGTGTCTTTTATTAAGCAATAGAGAAGCGTCAGCAGAAAGGAAAAAAAAAAAACAACATAAAAATAGCTTATCATTGCCTAATTAAAGTTTATAGTGTTTCAAAAAGTAATTCTCATGAGAGGAAATGTTAGTTTTCATTTTCTAGTTGTAACCTGATTACGTACTCTCAGAATGCAGTTAGTGCTGGTATTTTCAGTTTGCTTGTAATACTACAAAATTACTTCTTGCTATGATAATGGCTTGGCTAGGACAGAGAGCTATAATTTTGAAGAGAAAAAAAGAGCCTTTGGAAATAATGTGCTACTAGGCAAAGGCATTATTTCATGTTTACTGAATCAAGCTCTTGAGTTAAAATAAGCCTTTCTTTTACAAAGCCTGTGTAATTGAGGACATTTTAGGTACCAAGAAGTAGTACCTGATGGAACTCCTTTTATAAAACTGAAGGTATATAGGTCAGTACAGGATTTGAGGCCCAGGGATCACACATTTCATGTCTGACTGTTCTGTGGCTTTTTCTTTGTTGAGTACAAGGATACAGCTTTACGTGTGTCGTCTGCCTACTGTGGTCTTGTTGCTAGAGTAGTGATTGCTACTATGAGTAGTGAAACAGGTCATATTTTGTTCCTTAATATTTCAGGAATATTTTCTCTTCAGTATGGATAATCACCAATCTACTGTGTTAAGTCTGTCCTTTGGATCTCATATGTATGTGAGCAGCTGGATAGGGATAGTGTCCCAATTATTAATTAGAAATTATTATACTGTGTATGTGGCATTGAAATATAAGAACTGGATCAATGTTCAGCATCAGCTAAGACCAGAAAAGTGCGTATAAAATCTCTAGTAATTATAAGTCACACAAATTTGTTTATGGAGATGTAGTCTGAATAGAACTTTTCTTGTGTACAGCTGAAAGGCACCTTGAGAGGTAATTTGGATGCTCTAGGATCAGATGTACATGGGTTGTCTGGCAAATGTTTATCTAACCTGTTTTTAAAATGCTTAGTAGTAGTGATTTCTGCAGTGTCCTTATGCCAATTACAATTTTTGCTATTCTCATCAATAGAATGCTTCCCACTTCCCCCAAGACCTACCTAAATCTTCATTTCTGCAAGCTAAATACATAAAATGTGATTAAGGTATTTATCAGTTTTTCTCCATGTATGAAAAGTAATCAATTTAAGACTATTATCATGCATCTTCCTACCTCTACTGTTTTTGTCTTCTCTAGGATAAAGAAAAAAGGATTTAACTTAGTCTGTCCTCCTAAGTCTTGTTTTCTAGACCTGGAATTACTGTAGTTGCTCTTCTTCGGACTTGTGGCAGTTCATATACCATTCATAGACTTCTTTATTGATGTCTAATTCCCCATGTTAAACAGAGTGCTCCAGCTGAGACTTTGTTAGTGCAACCGGTGGAACTATTAGTTGTATAAAAGTGGAACAGTTATGTCATGTGCCATATATATGATACCCTATGTAATACCTCCTGGAATGAGGCGCTTCCCCCCCCCCCTAAAGTATATAGGATACAGTCTGTAGCCTACTATAAACCCCATGTTAAAACAGAGTCACTGTACTATGCATTTGTGTTTTCCTCTCTAAATATAATACTTTGTACTGGCCTTCAGCTAACTTCATGCTCTCGGTATCAGACAATTTCTTCATTTTACTCGAGTCTGTTTTGAATTGTTTCCCTCTGAGCAGTTTCAGCACCTGCAGCTTAGTGTCATCTACTGATTTTATAAAAAAAAATATAATATTCTGTCATCCACGCTATTAAAAAACTGAACAGCACCAAATGTATGACAGAACTCTGCAGTCATTTACATTTGTTTAAAGTGGATTAAAGACCCATGTCTCAGTAAACTATCAGAATGGATTCTTTTTTCAGTGAAGTCAGTGGTATTTCTACCATAAAAGAATTAAATGAAAAAGGGATCCATTCTATTAGAAAGATCCCACTTACTGGATTATTTTTAACTTTGGTGCTGATTTTGAAAGCAGTCATATACACATACTTGCCCAATTGAATTGAAAGGAACTGCTTAGTTGTTTAGATCTAAGTGCTTTGCAATCAGGGACTATAGCTGTGTTGTAAATAGGTTATGGTGCCTAGCTTTTCTTTTTTTATTGTGTTGAAGTGAACATGTATTTATTCATTATGCTAGAAAATTCGCAAAAGTCAACATTTTATTAATTTCTTTACGGAAAAAGTCATAGCACATGAAAGTTTATTCCATTTTCAAATTCTGTGCCCTACAAACGGACCTAGAAAAATGAACCTAATTGCAAATTAACTTTGGATATAATTAGCTCCTTAGCAGGCTATCTGCAGTGACAGTGATCTGCACAGAAGGATTTCTTCTCTCACTGTATTTCCAGACCTGTGAAGAGTTAATAACTCAGCCTTTTGTACAGCTGTTGTTGGATACAAACCAGAGGATCAAAAGCAACCTTTAGACTCTTCCTACTACACCAACTAGCTGGTCATATCATGGAAGAGTCCATACTTTGGTAATACGGATAACTTTATAGGAGGTATAGTTCCCATTCATAAACTTTTTATAAGGTGAAAAGAGTCTATTTTATCAAAATTAAACCTGATACTCAATAACAGTCAAAATGCTTTTAGCTACAAGCAGAAGGTGGCATAGAGGAAATTTCTTATGAAAGACTCATCTTGCAGAAGTTGATATAGCATAAATGGCAAACAACTAGACATGTATACAGATACCTGGGGTCTGATGCTCAAGCTAACTAGTTCTGACAATATAAAATCCTTTTTCTTTAATATCACGTTTTTTAATTATGTCAACTGTCTTTGCAAAAATTTTCATAGAATATCAGTTTATGCATAACTATACTATTTTAAAGTAATATTTGAAAGTACTTGAAAGCAGAATTTATATTCGTAATATTTGAGTATAGCTTCTCAAAATATATTGTTTTTGTAGAACTGGAGAGGCGAATATGCCCTGATTTCTTCTAAATTTAAAAAAAAAAAAAAAAAAAAAAAAGTCGTCTGCCCTTGAATGAACATAGTAAGTTCTAAGCTACCCATCTTTGCTGTATCTGCCTTGACCAGGCATGGTAGGAATGCTCAGTACACTAGTTATTCCTAGTTACCCTAAATTTAAGCCATCCATGGGATTGTGGTAATTCAAGACTGGAGTCCTCATCTCCTTTCAGGTTTATGAGACTTGTAAAGAGTATGAAGCCTTCTGTTTCCTTCTTTTTCTTGTATGCCGAGCGCTGCTTGGGGACCCAAGAAACAAGTCCATTAAATACAACTCATAAATAGGAAATAAAGCTATGTTTCACTGTTAGAGAACCACTGTTTGGAAAGCTTGATTACATTTTGAACTGTAGTGAATGATTAGAGCAATGTTTTCCTATTATTTTATTCTAACAAGTTGCAATTGATAATGTCACTCAGCAACAGTTGTTAGGTAGGGAAGATAGGCATGAGGCATTTTCTCAACTTGCATTCCACAGAGATCACAGTTCTATTAATAAAAGCCATATAAGACCTCTACTAGCTTCCTGGATACAATAGAGATTCATTTAGTAATGATAGGAATACTGTATGGCATACCTATTCACCATACCACTTGGTGTAAGGCACCACATTTAGCATTTGTTTTTCATATGCAGCGTGTAAGCTAATGGTGTAAAAATGCTTAAGATAGTGTGAATGTTCTTTTTTGAAAGTTCAGAAGGGAGGTTTTTTTGATGGAGCTCATCACCTTCTCTTACATACCAAATAACTTTGCCTAGTATGACAAATAACTGCCAAAGAAGAGTCATACTTCAAAATAAATCTCAAGAAGACACTTGCTTAGAATGAAGCAAATGACACCACGTATCAGCAAGAGACCAGAACCATTCTCCCCTGAAGAACATAATCTACCTTAAAGGAATTTTGGTCAGAGTTATATGATGCAACTAGACTGGCATGGCCAGAGCTCTGACCTATTTGCAGCAACAAAACCCAAGCATGTCTGTTGGCAAGCGCTGACTCTTCCCTCACCTTAAAGAAAACCTCTGAGGCCGCAGAAACTTCTAGTGAATATATCTGCTGGAGCCTGTTTGCATACTTGCTTCCCTGAAAGGAACTGAGATATCCTATTACGTGGATTCCTTTGTGGTGGTGGTTTTTTTTGTTTTCACTCCTATCTGTATTGTTATGTCAGGACCTCCTTGAGAAGAGCATTGCCACAAACTGTATTTTATAGTCAGTATCACTTATGTGTGCCTCCTTGAAACATGTCTTTCCTGAAGATGGACCTTAACTTGTCACCAGCCTAGGTCCTATTGTCTTGCTTGATGTGCGCAGTCTTAAGTTAACTCACATGGAAATCCCCTTCAATTGATTTCTTTATTTTTCTGGATTAAATTAATAATAAGCTTTTGAACTGCAGACAAGTACAAAATGAAACGTTGTGAACACTCATGTAGCTTAAAACCTGGATTTTTAAAGGTGCATAGCAGTAAGACTGAAAGATAATCCTGGAGCAATCTGCCTGCAAGGCCTTAAAGACAACTGTTGTTACAAAAAAGCTGTTAGGAAACTCCAGTACTGGACAGGGGCAAGCTCAAACATACCATCTGCACTGGTCTTTTTTGCAGCGGTGGGGCGTAAGGCAACAGGGGAAGACCAAAATAGCATAGCTCCCTGAAGGTAATGTTCCTTCCCTCGGTAATAGACTTGTTATGGCCAGGGTTCTGCTATTCACACCCCTCTCTTGTAGGGGATGTTCTCAAACATTTGCAATGCAGGCAAGCAGCGAGTGAACTTCTGCCAGTGTTAGATGATGGCTTTGGGGGAATGCATTACGTGCCGAAGCACTGAGCTCTATTCATGATTGCAGCAATGCTGGCTGGTTGGTCATAAATCCATTATGGCATGCTGCATCTGTTGCACCCGTGGCTGTTACTCTTTGCTCTGTCTCAAGTCTTTCTGTCAATAGATGTAACCTCTCTCTTTATGGCTGTTCTCTCATGGTAATTGGCTGATGATTCACTCTGTCTGCAGTGCTCTGTACCACTCCCATGCCAACTACTGGTCTCATGCCTTGTGTCTTTCTTCTCTGTCAATATCTGAAGCCCAGGCCTGCTTGGTAACTGATTTGGCTATGTTCATCAGCATGATTGCTGTGATTTGTTCTACTTCAGCTCACATATTAGCAAATATTTCGTGTTACCAGTGCCTGTCTGCATGAAGAGGTCTGGCGGGTACACATTGCAAAGCCACAAGCCCAGAAACATGGTAAATGTATCATTGTTCCATATTTGACTTCTGTGGTGGCTGAGGCAGAGCCTTTCTCATTATGAGAATTTCAAATCTCTCCTAAACCTTCCATTCTGGTCCCCAGCATCCAAGGATACAAGGCCTAACAACTGTAAAAATGCTAGGGGAAGAGGTGGAAAAACCACTAGCTATCCATTGTTGCTACCTTAATAATATGGATAATAATTTAGATAATATTTTGGATTTCCAGCTAGTGCTTACGATAGCATAGAGAAATGTCATTTTATGCTTAAATAACTAATGACATTTCAAGCATTATCTGCATATCTGCTGGCATTTGTCACGATGTGGAGGACAGAGGACTGGTTGGTGACACCTGGGTAATGCCTAAGCTTCTGGTTGACTGCTAATGACTTATAATATCATTGTATGAGCCATGAAGTATGGCTTGATGCAAGAATAAAAACTTGTTAAAAAAAAAAAAAAAAAAAAGTTGTTTGAGTCCTTTCCCTGTCCCGCTATCAGAGCTTTATCACTGCACTTCTATGGCGCATTTAACTTCCTTGGTGTTGAGCGGCGCTGCAGGATGTAACTGTGGCCACTGTGGCCTTTTAGGATACTATGGTTTTGTCTGTAACCACATTTCTGTAATTATTTCTTGAACCTGCTTTGTCTTGGCTTCTCCTACAGGGACGAATGTTCAACACCTCTGCTAGTTCGTTTCCAGCAATGTCAAATTACAGGCAGCTCTTGGGGTACTGGCACTGAGCTACAGGGAGCCTATCTATTATTTCAGCTTCATGGCTGTAGTCTGTGGATCACATCTGCAGGAAAAGGCAGTTTCCAGTCCTGTTCCAGAATGTAGTGTGGCAGGTTCCGTGCAGTCACTGTGATGCCATAACAATCCTGGTCATAAAAGTAGAGTGAACCTGTGCGTACAGGACAGTTTGGGAAGTGAGGTGGCTCATCAGCTGGCTAACTTGAGGGTTGCACAGAAAATGCTCATCTGTGACATTTGAAAATAGTGCAATTTTGTCCAATTTTTCCTAAGATAAATTGTTATTACTGGAGTTTGGACTGTATTGCATCAGGCTGCATCATGTGCTGAAAGGTGTGTGGGGTTTTTTTGTTGTTTTTATTAACACATTTTTTTGTGTGTTACCACAATTGCATCTTTTATTGCCTTAAGAACAGTCTTCAGAATAGAATGAGTTCCCCATTGAAAGGGAGGAACAAAAATTTCTTTCTGTTTTCATTCCCACCTGTTAAGAACTGCTGCCACTGCAAACTCAGAGCTATTTGCTGACATAGAAACGTTAAAACTGTACTGACATTTCTTTTTATAAAAATCTGGATAAAAAAGATTGTGAAGAAAATCACTTGAAAGTTTCCTTTAACAGTTCTTCCCCTGGGTTATAAAAGTTGAGTAGAACTAAATACTAGTGAAATAGAACATCACAGTTTATTTAAAGCTAAATTGAGTCAGAATTCCAAACTCATGCATAAAATCCTCCAGTTTCCTTACTCTGAGACCGTAGTGTTTGCCCCTTCCTCTGGCTGCTTTTTCTGCAGGTAGCTGCATTGCTTCTGTGCATAACTAGAATATGAATACTGTCCTAACTGCTTGTGCACCAAGGCAGGGAAAGTAATGGCCTCCTGTATTTTCTACATGCTTGGATATCTACTTAGATTTCTGTTACAGGTTTTCTGCTGGATTTTGGAAGTGTTTGAGTGTCTTCTGTAGAGAAAAATCTGAGGAACAGAATCTGAGTACCAAGCCTAAGTAGTTTCAAATATTAATAGTTTTATTACCTAATGAAATCAAGAGATAGTGATTTTTATTTTGTAGCTAATGTAACCCAGTGCATGAATGGCTGACGTGAGGAAGATCACACAGCAATTCCATGTCAGAGGTGGAACTGAAATAGCGAGTTCCTCAGTCTTACTCCACAGCTTTAACTGTATGTTCCTCCCCTCTTTATATCAACATCTCAATTATATTTTTAATACATTTCCAGTTGATTTCTGATGTTGGTCTAACTTTCATTTTTTTATGTACTGTTTTAATAGGACTTTTAAATGGCTTTTGCTTGGAGGATGAATAGTTGTGCCTAGCAGAATTTAGTGCAAAGTTGTTTCTAGAGTCCTGCATGGGATAAACTTTGCCTTCATGCCTACAGCATGAAAAAGGATTGATGTCCTCCAGAGTATTCAAAGTAGCTTAATAATAGTGAGTGGCAAGTGTCTATGGAATACTTTTCCTAGTACCCTTGCCTTGAAGATGGCAGATTTTGGGGGTAGCCTAACTCATTGGTAGCTCATTGCTTTCTTATGCTGTTCTCTGGATGAGAGGAGCAGGTGCTGCTGACTCCCCTGGGGGTCTTCCTCTCTGAAGCCATGGCAGCTGTCTCTATATCTGCTGGTTTCCTTGCTCCTGCAGGTCACACCTCTGAGACTAGTAAAAGAGAATAATTACCAGGGGGGCTGGAATACTTGTGGAAAGCAAGTTGTGTGAACCACTTCAAGGTTTGTACCACTCCTCTAGAAGGACACAGCTTCATTCTCAGCTGACAATCTCACCCACAAAACTCCTACAAAAACATGTAGGTCTTGTCTTCCCAGCCCACTCTCAGTCCCTGCCCTGTAGTGCCAGATGCTTTGCTTGATCCTGATCCTTTCCACCTTCTCCTGAAAGTCCTGGGATTCCATTCCAGATGGAAAGGAGGTGTAAAACTGAGATGAGCCTCAGTGCCATGGCAAGTACAGAAATTGTCACAGGTTATTTCTCACCTGGAAGATAGTGCTGACACCTTCCTGACACAGCCACGTGTACACACATCCTTAACAAGCTTTTCTGTTAATTCATCATCCAGTATTTAATTACTTGAAGAAAACACTACAATTTAACAAGTAATTGTAGCATTAAAGTGATATATTTATAATGAGCCTTTTTACGAAAGCTCTGTTCAAGTCTTACTTGCAGAGTCTGATTGCTGGATGTGTAGACGTGTTTATTGCAGACTGTGAAATATTCTCATTCATTCAGCTAGACAAAGCCTGAGGAAAACAACTTTCTGAAAGCAGCATAATGTCAGGGAGTGTGAAGTTTTGTTCTCTCTTGCAAGAATAGCAGCAGCCCACCTGCTTCTGTTCTGTAAAGAGCATAGTGGCCATTCCAGTAGGGCAGTTCTCATGTGCTGTAATTTCAAGGTGAAATTTGCAGCTGCTCCTCCTTCTTCCCCCTTACCCTACTTAATTATAATCTTGCCTCTGATTTTCTCTTAAAGAAAAACAAAAGGGATATAGAAAATGTCATTAAACACCTGTGTATTATTTCAACATCTTAGGGATTAATTTTTGTCAGGTATCTGAAAGTAGTAGTATTAATAAAACCCAGTAATGTTAATTTCCTTTTAAAAAATTTACAGATGGCTAATTTTTATGTCCGTAGAAGAGGACAGTGAGGAAATACTAGAAAGAAATGGTGGGGAGGTAAAAACAGCATCTTAATATGTTATTAGTACAGAGAAATCACTGTCCTTTTTATCCATGCTGGAATTTTATCATGGAATGCTTCTCCCTGCAGATTTCTGTTGTATGGTATCAGGGTGATACATAGTAACAAACAAAAAAATTCTACTACTAGTTGGTTGCCCTTGTTTCTGTTATTATTTTAAATAATGTGTATATATATATAATAAAGGATGTAGTTTTTAGTTGACGTCTGTAGGATACCTTGTTTCCTATTTAAAAAACAAAAACAAAACCAAAAAAACACCACAAAAAACCAGTAGTGCTTCATATTTTCATGGATTCTTTTGAATCCCAAAATTTCTCTTAACTGCAAGTTACGTATGAGTAAAGCCTGATGCAGTAATAATTATTGTTTCTATTATTAAAAGAAGTGCCATTAAAACAGTTTTAGTTTTTTTGGTTTAGGTTGCTTGTTATTCAGGCAACAAAGCATTGTATGCTTCTGTTTCTTTTTTGGTTAAATGATTAAAAAATTAACACCTTCTTTCCATTTAAATCATGTAAATAGTTAAGACTCATGCTGTAGCTAAGCTGATTCTTTCTCTGTTTTAAAAATAGAAAATGCGAGAGCAGTCCTTCCCTTCCCCCACTATGTACTCACTAGTTCAAGCTAGTAAATGTTACTGAATGGATTTCACTGTTGTAGCCATTCTACAGTAAGTACAGCAAGATCCTTTGTGAAAAAGCGAAAGAAGGAAAAAAAGGTAGTAGAAATCCATTTGTGGATGTTCGTCAGACCAGAGCACCTGCACCAATGACAGACAGGCTTTCCTCAAGAAACAAAAAATGACAACAAGCACTGCTGTTCAGAGGAGCCAGAATCTCCCCAAAAGACGCCTAGAAAGTATAGGGGAGTGTCCTCCGAAACGAAAAGCTAGCTGGGGTATTCTGACCAGCCAAGGTTAGTATAGCAGCCATTTCAGAAACTGTGTACTGAAATATGCTAAGCTGACCCAATTTATGATGTTCTAGCTCTAAACTGTTTTTCTTTTTTTTTTTTTTTTTTTTTTTTTTTTTTTTTTTTCTTTTTCCTAGCTGTAATATAAATGCATGCTTATGTTAGTGGCACTTTATTGTCTTGCATGGGTTAACACAAGGGTGTTGAAGCTATTTTTGTTCTTTCTGCACTCTTATCAGCTGATCTAAAATACCTTTTCTTGTTTATCTGCCCTATTTGTTTTATGTAAGTGTTTAAGGCTTGACTTACCCTGACTTTTGCTGTCCTGTCACAAGGTAACTGGATACTGAAGGCTAATTGTTTACAACAGGGAACCAGGGAATGAAAGGAGGGGGAGGAGTAAACTTTACATATAACTTTATATCTAAAAGGAAGTTTTTAGGTCGCTGAAATAGGAGGCAATGGAAGAACTACACATGACAAAATTACTCAGAATTACTGTCCTGTATTAAGATACTAAAAGCAGAGATATAATTGTAAGGGTTTGCATAGAGAATGACTTAGGAGGTATTTAAGTTGCTGGGCACTGACATTTTCAGCAATGAGGAACAAACTCTTATAAAAGAAGTGTTTAGGACTGCTATTGTCTGTGCCATGTTTTCCTAATTTTTTCATAATACAAATGTGTAAAAGGGACCTTTGAGTATTTGTGAGAGTCTAATAGGAATTTTTTAAAAGAATGATCATAATTCCAATTAATATTGACCATATCATAAGGCTTAGAGTGAAGCAAAAAAGAAGATAAGGAAATCAAACTTGAAATTATTGATCATATGATAGCAAGTTAAAAACTGGAGATGTTAAAATACTCAAGGGAAGGAGGAGACAGGAAAGAGAGATTTGATATATTATGCATAAAAATAATTATGAATTTACCATGTAAAACATAGCTATATGTTGCGGGAATCAGAGTTATTCTTAAAATACCTTTGCTAATTTCAAGTACTGCCAGTTTTAGAATTAAGCAATATTCAAGAATTTAAGCAACAGTTACCACAGCTTCCCAAGGAACTGTTTGAATGCAGTGGTACTGTAAGGTTACATGTATTCATTAGTTTTATCTTTTACCCTCATATTATTCACTGTATATTCTAAGATTTCCTGATCTATGATAACTTCTATTTATGGACATTTTGGCTAGTTAGGTCAGTATTTTCCAAAAAACTAGGACATTGTCCCTCAGACTGAAGAGAAATTGTACAAAAGTTTATCAATGTTGGCACCAGCCACTCCTTGATACGGTTCAGGGTTAGGCTCTTTTGCCGTTCTTACAAATAGCCACAGTTAGTCAAGTTTTGAAATTTTCAAAATCACAGTAAAATATGGAAAGTAAAATTCTCTGAAGAATCCATCTTAACACGGCCCAGCTACTTACAGCCTCTGTGGTTGCCAAACTGGGCGTATGTAGCTGTTGATGGACATCTTGAAGTACTGAGGGACTTCTGTTGCAATTGAGGCTTCTGGCTGGAGCAGTTCGCTTGAATAACAGGTATCTCTCATATCAAATCTGAGGGAGGCTCTTTCCTTCCCTCTCTGTTCCTATCCATGGAGGAATCCAGACCCACCTTTGTTCTTCAGGCACCCTTGCAGAGCAAAGGAAGAGAAAGTCATACTGCAATGCAGGGTGTAATTAAATATGCAGATTGGAAACTGGGCTAAAAGTGATGAGGGGGGGGAGGAGTATGTCATGATAAGATTTGGTAGAAGGGTGAAAGGATAGAGGCAGGCTACAGAGTCCACAACCAGGCTATTTTACAAAAATCTCCTGGATGTGGCAAAAGTCAGCACACTAGGCCCAGCTTTGCTGCCCAGCTGGTTACTGCTTTTAAGGCTAGGGATTAGGCCATGTGCTGCATTCATTCTCTGGCAGGCTGGGAAAATACTGAGAATTCTGAGCACGGCTTGGGGAAAATTGCTTGCAGTCTGGATTAAGGCTGAGACTGCATTTGAGGAGCAAAATTATGCCAGGCAGAAGTCCTCCAGAGCCTGAACTCAGCTCAGAACGTCTGTATGCCTTTTCTGTCACCTTCTAGTTGGGAAGGCCTCTGAGAAACCTTTACTTTGTTTTAGTGACTTGTCCAAGGAAATAATAACAGCCAAAGAGTACTGCCAGCTGCTCCACCTACTCAAATCAGATCTGATGTGGGTCTAACAGATTACTGAATTTAGAGGTCGATGTGATTTTACACCCTGGAGCTCTAGCTGTGGCACACAGAGTTTGCAAGCTACTTTCATCCAGAAAAACATCCAGACAGTTGTTGAACCTTCAGGAAGATGGAAAAAACAAACTGTGGATGAGCAATGGATGGGGGGGTTGTTCCTGTGCGTTCATGTGACGGGAGAAGGGGCCTGACACACTTCTTCCTGCGCATGCAAGGCCTGGTGCAGAGCCAGAGGCCACAACAGCCGCTGCCATCATCCTTGCCATCGCCTTCACATAGCATATTGTTGCTTCTGTTGGGAACCAAGGGAGCTAGGTTTGGATACTGCTGTTGTGGCTTTTTAGGTTGGTTTTTTTTAATACAGTTTAGTGGCTGGTGTTTCTTTGTGAAAAGTATGTTAAATTGCAATGCCAAAGCACTCAAAATTTAGGAATTGTTAAAAGTAATGTTGCCTGTGCCATGCTGATTTGACCCTCTAATGCATTATAACCCAGTATTTGACAACACAGTCACATGCTGTACTTTTCCACAAAGCCCCTTCTTCCTTCTGTGTGCAAGATGGGTGATGTTCTGAGAATGCTTTAGGTTTATACTCAGAAAAAACACAACCTATGTTTTTCCTGTATGTTGCAAAGGTTAGAAGGCATGAATGGTAGGGGAAAAGGGTTAATGTTTTAATGTCCCTAAAAGCAAATTCTATTCTTGTCTTTGCTGTGGCACCTGTGTGTTTTAAGACCAATCATCTAACCTAAAAGTTTCTTGACTGATCATGGTTATTATTATCTAAGGCTGAAATTTCAGAAGCTCAAAGCTCTCATAACCGTAATTAAGCTGTGCTTTCAGTGTACACTCTAATGCTTAAGTACTCTGGAAAAAATAAGCTATTAGATTGGTTTTACAATTTAAGTATTAAAACTCTCTGTCTTTTGGTTCCTTAGTTATAAAATAGTATGAGTGGATGATATTATGAAGATAGATTCAACAAGAGGTTTGAAGTATTCTTTTGTTACTGGGAGAATACCATGAAAATGACAGTATAAAATTAACAATGTTATAGTCAGTTTATCGTTTGGATAGCATGTCTTAAAGAGCGAGAGATCCTAGTAGGTATGGAGGTACAAAATAATCTGAATGCTGTGTCATTCATTGAACACAACACTGGAATGGCAAAACTAATATGTGGTCATGTAATGCAGGTGCATCAGAAACAGAACTGTGTGGGAAAATAAACTCGTTTTGTATGGTTTTCAAGACTAGGAAATTGTTGGCATTTGCATTTGGAATGAAATTCCCAAATTTTGCAAGTCTACATGATGATAAACACTGGAAAGAATATTGGTTTGAACCAGTCAAGGTTTCATTTTTTGTATGCGTATGTTTATATATTTATATATTGTTACATAATTTTCTGTCAAATGAAAACACAGATTATTTGAAATACTGAAATGAGATATTTAAATGCCACTTGAACTACATCTTCTACCTCAGACATATTTTAATCATCTCTAGCCTAAATTCTGATTCTTTTGGAGTTCTTCCATGTTGACTGTTGGAATCTCATTTGTTGAAAAGAAGAGGCTTCTGTTTTGTGGAATCACAAATGCATTTCTTAACTTTTTTAATCCTTGACTTCAGATTCTTTTCAATAATTTTTAACATCAAATCTCAATTCAGTAGCTGACACTCTTCTTTAGCCTGCAAGGGCTTTAGACAAATGGGTAATGGTATAGTGCCACGGTAAAAATCTGTAAGAACTTAATTATGTATACAAAATATCAGGCAGTTTTAACAACCAAAGTGAGTCCCTTGATCTTGGGACTGTAATGCTACAGAGTTCTTCTGTTACAGTTACTGGTCCCGCCTGCTGCTTCAGTTGCCACAAACTGAAACACTCAGAATACATCTTAAGGGATGAAAGGTAACAGTGATGAGCTTAATACACAGCATTTGTTAGTTTTGCAGAAATAAATATTAGCCACAGCACTTTCCAAATAGTCTGTATTTCTCATCTCCCAATAATGAGCTGTGGCAGGCTTCTATTTTGAAGTTCTCCCCTGATGATACTGCTGCTTCTGAGGACCAGGACACCTTCTATTTGCCCTTAGAGCAGTATTTTTCTAAAATCCTGCGCCTTGGCATAAATCTGCTCCCAATGAAGTCAGTGAGAAGACTTACATTCATTTCCAGTCCTCCTTGTTTGGTAAATCCAACTTTTTAATGTACCTTTTATACTGATTGGGCTTTTTTAATTTTTGAAGGCTACACAATTTTTTAGAAATAAAAGGATGGGTTGACTGGAGTTAATGACTTTTACAAAAATATTTTTACTTAGTATTTTACTATTATGATAATAACTGCAAGAATGACCTACAGGTAGTTGCAGGTAGAGGTAAAAGAGTGAATTCTGTGGGAAAATGTGAAGAAATAACAATGACTTAGAAATGGATCAAAGTCAGAATTGAAAATCCCCATTCTGGGGGATTTTCACTGCTGGGAATAGTTATCAAAAACCCAATTTAAAAACCAAAGAATTGTTTAGAAGGTAATTGAGGCAATAGTGAAATGCTAAAGAAAAACACAGTTTAGCCTACAGATCAAGTAGCATTTGAAACATATTTTTTATATCTTTGCTTATTTCTTTTCTAAGTATAAGTAGTAAAATAACACATGAATGTTTGGCAGTGCTTCCCTTACAAATCAATGTGTTAATATAGAATATATTTGTATCTTTGAGGATACAAAATTGTATGGCTCATTGCATGAGGTTAAAAAAGGAGGAGTTCATCCTGCAGCTCTTACTCAGCTCAAGGTTCTCTTGATTTCACTGTGAGTTTCTCTCGTGTCAAAATTCCAGTTAATCTGTCTTGGAGGGCAAACGCATAGGTACTGGCACTTTGAAAACTTGTTATGTTAAAAAAAGAAATGTGAAAAATGAACAGAAAGGGCCACGGTCTTTTAGCATAAGAACAAAACCTGGCAATTTGTATATGCTCATATCTTCAAAGCTGTGTTTACTGAAGGATGAAAGTTCATATTGCAGTGAGCTGCTGATCTCCTTCCAAACGTAGCTGCAGTGTGTTAAGAACAGGCCCAACTAGTAAGAACAGACTTTTTTTTTTTTTTTTCTTTATTTTCCAGATTGAAAGAAATGAGTAGGATTTATAATTGCAATTGGCTGGAAGTGCCATGGGGAGATGGAGATTTAGGTATTGTATGATACTTTGTAATTTTTTTTTTAACTTTGCTTGTTAATACAGTGAATATATTTATTCCTTCTTGTTAGTGTTTACAAAGCAATGTAGGCTGCCCTTCCTGGTAAACTATGCACCAGGAACTTGGAACTAATGTGGCTTCTAAATATAGTTAGAGATACTTTGTATTCAGCATCTGTCAGAGACGACACCGGCAGGGAATTAATGCATTAACAGTTTTGGAATAGACTTTGCTAATACTGCTGTTACAGACAATAATGAATGAAAAACTGTCCTCGGTAATATTCTTGTTAATGCTTTCTAAGTGACAGACACAGCAAGTTGTAGATCAGCAGAAGGCAGCAATCTAGGCAAAGAATTTATTTTAAGACACTTTTGACGTTTATTTGTGATACATATTTCTTTTGAACTTATTCTTGTCCCTGTGGTATTTAATGATTAATTACTCTGTTTCTCCATAAATCAGTTGGAATGTGGAAGTTTTTTCCAAACTTAGTTTGCACAAAATATTTCTGCAGCATTTTCCTTATAGATTTTATCTGCAGTGGAGATGATACAAGCATTCTGTATTTAAAGGAATTAGCAGAAACAGCTAGCTGCTGGATGTCTCTATACGATGATAGGGAAATAAGGTGGGTCTAGGTGCAAACCAGAGCTCATAATGGGATCAGGCATCATTTGATTCTCAGGTGTCACTGAACTAATGACATTAACAGGCAGTCTTCTCAATCCAAGAGGGAAGGAGGTGAAGGAAAGAAAGGTGGACAAAATGTTGCTTTCAGACCCTACCTGCATCTTTGTTCTGTATAAGTTAGACACAGCTACAAAAATGTCCAAAGCGTGAGTGTATTTAATGGGCACAAAAACTTCATGACACTTAAAATTGTATTAGCTGCTTTTCTATATAATAGTTGTGCCTTTTCTTTTCCTCATTTGTAGAGGCAGGGGGACAAAATTTGAAAAGCAGCCTCTAAATACAGCTTTTAATAATTTTTGAGGAATTCTTTGCTGTTGACAGCAGGAGATCTTAATGATCTAATTCATCTGAATTAGAATGACTCAGGTGCTGGTTCAGATACTCCTACAGAAGAAGGAAAACGTTGGTCAAAATTCTCAGTGATTGCACACATCCAATAGGATAAATATATCTGAGCTTATGGGGATGGCAGAGAAAATACTGATGTTTTGTCAAAATCAGGTCACTTAAAGATTTCTGAGCTCATTTTTTGCAGTGTAATATAACCCTTAAAATCTCAGTCACTTTGTGTGTGGTTTTTTTTTAGCTTTTATTCTGACTAGCAGTAAGAATTGCAAAATATTACATTTAATAAACCTAAAGTAAAAAGAGACTTCTGTTTTGCTGGTCATATCTGATCATAGTAGTTAAGCACCACAGATGAATTTCTTAACTCTTTTAATCCTTGACATGGGATTCTTTTCAATACACATACACATGCACACACAGATGATCAGAGCTTAGTGCAAATAATTCTGAAGGAGTATCGGAAGCCAGATCTTGCCTGTGGTCCATCTGCTCCCCCAGCCGAAAGAGTACAAGGAGCTTCACAGGTACTGGATACTCTGACATAATAGAAATCTCCATGCATTTTAAAAATCAGGTTTGTAAAGCTTTAACCTCCTCTAGTTTTTTAACTTCTGTGATTAGCTTTATATAGTCTAATGATAATTTAAATAAGCAGCTGTACATTTGTTTTGCTGTTTTTGATCTCAATAGCATCCAGTAGTGCTGAGTTCCACAGTGTAGTCGTATGTTCTGTGGGAAGATACAGTTTTACATCCAAGTAAATTTAATTTCGTTCACTAACACATCTAGGAAAATGGAGGCTTTATCTCATTTTCCATATTGTGCACTATTTCATATGTTTTTAACTATGCCCTGATTTCTTTTCAGGTTGAGTAGTCTTAATATTTTTGTTCGTTCTTCATGTAATTTGAGGGGGTTGTTTATTGTAACCAAAAGTGTACTTTCTGAAACAAGCTAGTGGACAGAAGGGGTCTGATAGGACACAGAAACAGGGTCTGTTTCTAGTGAGTAGTTACCTTAGAGCTTAGACTGACGATTGCCAGCGACTGAGCAATACCCTTCTCATTTAAAATTCGTTGCCTTGTTGCTAAAATGCAGTGACGGGCGTTGCGGGCAGTTCTAGTTGGTTGCGACGGACTAAGTCAAACAGGTTTCTGTGCTGGAGATTCACCTGCCATTGTTGCCAGTCCACCATACTTAGCTAATTCTCTCTACGTTTCTTCAGGGATTTTGAGGGGGCTTGATATAACTCACATGAGTGATTGTATTAGCATTTTGCAGTTTCCGTGATTTTCTTCTTACAGGAATAAATATCGACACTTCATAGTATGTTTTGAAGGTGGTTCTTCCTTGCACAGTCTCTCAAAACTTGATTTGCAAAATTCATACAATAAATTGGTATCAGCTGTACCTGCAACCCTGTCTGGCTAGAAGGGACCTGTCAGTGGCCAGCGTCCAGAGGAAAGGGCAGGTTCTTCATCAGCAGCCACAGGATGGCTCTGGCACCTGGGCTGGGAGATAAGGGCAGGGTTGTTGTTGGGTTTCTTCCCCCTGCCCCCCTCTTTTTTGGGTGATAAATAAATGAAAATAAATGCCAAACCTCTACATTAAGCATATCTAACTATTCTTAGCCCTAATTGCCTATTAGAATGAGAACTTAGACTTAACGTTGTATTTCTACTATAGCAAAATTTTTTTTAGTGTGATGCTTACTGTGTTTCTCGTCTTGCACTTGTGTAGTAGCTGCAGATTAACATCGTCATACATAAGGATTTCCATATTGATTTTCATATATATCGGCTTTTTCAGGCAGGTTTATGTCTGGTTTAAGTTGAAAAATCAATTTGTTGAAGTCTATAAACTTGTATATGTCAGCTGCAAAAATAAGGTTTCATTGTTTGGGATTCTAATGAACAATGCAAAAATAGAAGTGGGAAATATGGCAATTGATTAATTTACTAAATCAGATTACTGAAATCAATACATCAATATTTTGTTCTCTGTACCACATAACAATATATTAGAGATGTTTACAGTTAATAATAGAGCAGGTTTTGTTGTCTAGAAACTGAACTAAAGTCTCTAAAGAGGAAAAGTAAATTTCATAGGACAGTTGACTTCATTCTGTGCATTTTATTTTCTACTTTGCTCTATGCATTCCAAAATCTTTCTAATTCATATGGTTTACTCAATAAATGTTGTTGTTATATAGGTTCTTGGGCAGATCGCTCACCTCTGCATGAGGCAGCCAGTCAAGGACGTCTTCTTTCTCTAAAGACTTTATTGTCACAGGTGAAGGCTGTGTTCTTAAAATTGCTTTCATTTTTAATATTACTTAATTTAATAAGCATAGATTATTAATGAAGATTTAGTATACTTTGGTTTTTTCACTTGACATTTTCAGAGGAATAACATTTAGGAGTTTTTAGTACGATAAGGTATAAATTAATATTGAAAATATTTCTTCTGTATGTTTTAAAACTCCTTCCCTCCCCTCCCAACAGACTAATTTTACCAAAGCTGTATCTAAAGGTGTATCAGTTTTCCTCTCTTGTATATGTGTAAGTCAATGTAGTTCTACTGCTTTAAACCCTCAGGTAAATAGAGCTAGTCAGGAAGATACTTGCTGAGGGGAAGAATCACTGAAAGATTCTGGGGTTTGCATAGTTGTGATTTTAAAAAAAGTATTTTGTTAATAGCAAAGGGAGAGACTGTAAATTGCTACATTTTAATATTACAGTATTGTCATATTAGATACTACAATACTGAAAAATTGTACTATAGAATACATTTTATGAAAGCCAATATATGCAATTATTAGTTCTTAAGAATCAAACATCTACTGCAGAAAATTTCAAGGGCTTGATGACTTTATCAATCCAAGAAGTGTTTTCCCTGCTGAAATTCATGGCTTTAGATATTTCAGACCTTAAGTCAGAGAATCATAGAATCACAGGACACTTTAGGCTCAGGGCCTTGTTAAGTCTTAAAGATCGCCAAGAGTGGAGATGTACCAACCTCTCTGGACCCCTGTTCCAGGGTTTCACTGACCCCACAGTGAAATTTTTTTCCATATAACTAATTGGGATTCACCATGATCCAACCTGTGTCTGTTGCCTTCTGTCCTATCACTGTGCATCTCAACAGTCTGTTTCCAAGTTCTTAATACCCTCTATATCCTATTCCTATTTCTGACTAAAAAAAAAAAAAAAAAGAGCTGACAACTTACTTAGAATCATAGAATCATTTAGGTTGGAAAAGACCTTTAAGATCATCGAGTCCAACCATTACTTCTATTCTGTTACATACATTGATTGATGAAAGATACTTTTTATGCTCAGTGAACATTTATTTATTGCAAGTAGAGTTTTAGGCCTATTTAGAGTATTGTAAACTATTCATTTGAACTGTAGCGCAAGGAAATGACTCTTAACAGCTTTTGTCTGATCTTTATATGTCATTCATGTCTTGTTTAGGGGTACAATGTAGACACACTAACAATTGACCAAGTAACTCCACTTCATGAAGCCTGCCTGGGAGATCATGTAGGATGTGCAAGAATCCTTCTTGAAGCAGGAGCAAATGTAAGGGTTTGGTTTTTGGTTTTTTGGTTTGGTTTTTTTTTTTTTTTCTCTTGTGCATGAAGACCATTGCTAGCTGTGGTTTACCTGAGAGGGTATTTTTTTTTTTTTTAATTGGTATTTCTCTCTACTCACCCTATTGATTGCATTGATCTTATTTAATTACAATAAGCTGCCATCTGAAAGCTAGCAAAGGAAAGTGATGGGACAAAGAAACATCATTAGAGAGATGTTAGCTTAAAAGAAAAAAAACAACAACCAAACAAACCACATAATTGTATGTGTAGGAGTAGATATCAAACAGAAGAACAGTAACAGGGAAAATAGGTGGGAGCTGGGCAGACACTGAGACAGAGTAATGAATTGGAGAGGATCTGCAAGCAGTATGTCACCAGCCTTATTTCTTCTCTGAATTTCATTACATTGTTTCTCTTCTAAAACACGGAATGCATCCCTCTACTGGTTTCCTCTTTCTTCGCATGGCATGCAGGAGACTGTTCTTTTAATCTCTAGAAGGTCTTTTGTCACATTGCATTTGTGTGCTCTTAAGATTCTTCGGTCTGAGTGCAGAAAACACCGGCTCTTTTCTGTGCTCCTGACACAGGCTGTCTATCTGTTATCCAAAAACAAAAATGGGACTTTACAGACCATTTTCACTACAATCTCTGCTGACATCAGAGTTCAAATGCATGGTTTCCCAAATCTCTGATCTTTGTGATGGAAATATTTATTGTCCTTTCTATTCAGTTTCAAGAACCATGTAGAATATGTTATTACAGAGAAAGAAAAAAATGCATAGATGTTTCCAAAAACAATTCCTGTCCACTTCAACTAGCATAAGGATTCTAAAGGTACAAAACTATAGACACCTTAGACAAAACTATAATAACAAATTTCATTTTCCCATCTGATTTTTTTTTGAGTGCTTTTAATTGTTTTGGTGGGTTTGGGGAGGTGCACGGAAGAGGATAGGCCAGAGTCCTGGAAGGAGCCCTCTCCCAGTACCTGTGCTCCTTCCTTTAGTATTATTAGCCCTCACAAATTTGCCTAGTTTCTCTCCTTGTTCTCCCACACTGGAAATATTCAGTTAACCCGTGGGATGGCGAGGTTGGTATTGAAACAGTGAGCCTGTACTATTAGCTTTGTCTCCATCCTGTGAAATATCACACCAACCTGGAGATTAAAGCCACAGAAGGAAATGGCAAATAATTCTCACATTTCATATGGAGTTTGCATTCTTGACAGAGCTGCGGAGAGAAAGTGCCCATTATTCCATTGCTACACAAAGTGTAGATTTTCTGTGTCAATGAAACAAGCTAAGTGCAATGACCTTTGGAAATTATTTACTGCCCATATGTTAATGTGTGCTCTTTAGTATTCCAGGTGTATTTTGATTTATTCAACATAATTTAACAAGAATAATAGTTAACTAATTTCAACTGAGGGGTGTGGTGAGAGGAAGACAGTAGCACAGAGACTGAGCAGCTAAGCTACGCTGTTCTAACCAGTACATTTTTTTGTATTTTAATGCAATTTCTAACTATATTGTGTTTAAAAATTTACCTTTCTTTCAGTTCTGTTCTTAAATAGATTTTATGTATGCTAGGTGAATGCTACAACAATTGATGGGGTGACACCTTTATTTAACGCATGTTCGAGAGGCAGTGCGGCATGTGCTGAGCTCCTGTTAGAGTACGGTGCCAAAGCTCAGTGGGAGTCCTGTCTTCCATCGCCA